>NW_028262352.1:4664711-4969536 GCF_047370975.1 Nipponia nippon | reverse complement strand
TAAAGCCTGTATAAATGAGAAAAACGTGCTGTTTGCAGTTCTCCAGCACGAGGCAAGATTTCTGGTGCCCAATGTAAAGTATGAGCCCCAGTCATTGTGTCTCCTGCCAACAGAGGTGCTGAAGCACCTGGAAATTGTGTCAGTTCACTACCCTCAACCAATAAATGCCAAGGGAAAAAAAAAATCAAACTAACAAATATGGAGCAACATACAAAAAAATCCCATGTAAACCTGACTACCTCTCAAGCCTCATCCAGTTAGGCACAATACTGAAGCAGAAATTCTCCTGCCGCTATTAACTTTAGTGCTCAAATCTGAAAATTTATCTTAACAGCTACTGTTTTCTGTAGCTACTGTTTTTACTGTAGCTAACCTCACAAAGTTGAGGATAATGTCAACCTGAAGAGTAAAATTCAGCCAAAGAGCTGAAAAAAAGACCTAGGAATACTAGCAGGAAGGGGAAAAAACTATGTTGTTATTAATGTATTACTTCTAGTGAAATACCACTGAAGTCCAATGTGATCCAACCCACAGCACAATGTGTGTAAAGCAGCAAAGACTAAGTTCCATACACTAAAGAGAAGTAATAATTATATGGCTTTTTTATTATTATTATTTTGGTTCTGATTTGGAATTTGATTTTGGGACTGATTTAACCTTTATGTAGTTCAAAAGAAGAGAGTCCCTCAGCATAGAAACATGGTCTAAGAAAAAAAAAAAATTACTAGATGCGAATTTCAGTGCTAGTTTTCTTCTTAAAGGCAACAAAAAATATGAGAACACGATTGCAATTTCCATCTAGCACAAGGAAACTAGAGTCCTTTAAAGTAGTTCATTGTAAGAGGACACAACGAAGCTTAGAAGTCTCATATTTGACTCGTTCAGAAACAAGAATCAAAATGAGCTATTAAACCGCAGTCTAAATGTTTGAAGACTTTTCAGCTGGGGACATTATGCAGCCTTAAATGGTTAAAACTGTAAGTCCTATCCCAATAAAAATCCTAGGAAAAATAATCTTCTACAAATAAGACAAAGTTCCAACAGACCGTAAATTGATTTGGACATGTTCACATCAGAAAAAGGACACTGAGAGCAATAAGCACAGTGTTAAATCACATGAAACCAGGTAAATATTTTTTGCATTAAGTGTACATATGAAGTTGAAAAAACATTAAAACCTACTTGGACTTCTAAGCACACTGAAGTATTTTAATGACAAATATATCATGATTCTTCTTCCTGCTGTCTACTGCTTTTCTCTTCTGCTAAGCCTTACATTCCAGCTTAATAGCAACATATTTTCTACTCCAATCAACCATACTATTCAGTGGTATTTCCTAGAAAAATTTTTCTTGTGTGTCAGAAATACAGAAGAAAATCCTTCAGGGACAGCTTGATATACCACAGACTCCAGTTGAAATAATACTGAAGCAAGAAATTAAGAATTTCCTTAGTGAATGTACCAGCATAGAAATGGGCTTCTCTCCATAATTTTAAAGCTATGTAGATTCAGAAGGAACAGAAAAGTCATGCTGTGTGAAAGATCAACTTAAGTAAAAATCAACTGAAAAGGTCTACAGAAGCAGCATATTACACTATTACATGATCATGCATGTTTAGTTGGGAAAAGAAAAGCAGCTTATATGTGGAATTTTAGAAGAGCGAAGTCCTTTTCATAATTTTCTGGATAAAAATTGTTTGGTGGTACCTGACCAGACAAAAACGGTGACAAAAAAGTTACCCTGCAAGTGCCACACAGAATCCTATTAAGGGTAAACAAAAATATTCTTTCCTTGAGGAACTACTGATCTTCTATCAACAATGAAACACTCCATTAAATCAAACTGCACATAACAAAGAACTGTATGAATTTTCAGTGCAATTCATTTATTAGTGTTCTCATACAATTCTGTGCTGCCCACATTATCAGGAATTAGACCTGCAAGTTTCTCCATTTTTACACATGTTCAAAGAATTTAACATTATTAAACTGTCATAAATAACTTAAGTTTTTTGGCAGGCCATCTGCTGTAATAGCTTTGAATTTCCCTTAAGTGCCTATTGTGGATGACTTATTTTAACAAGAATTAACACTACCTTGTGGCTCAGAAAAAATCTAAACTCTTAACTCCTTTGTCCTTCGCTTGGCATGTTAGTGATGCAATGTTATATATGTGGTATTTACTTAAGGTAAATTAAGATGCATGACGTTACACATTGGACATTCTTTTGATCTTAACTATAAACTATTAATCCTTCTAAAGCAGAGTAAGACCATCTCCATATGCTTGGTCAGCGTACTTTGCATGTCTTGGTCAGCAGAGTAAGAACTCCAGAAAATTTTAAAATAAATACTTTGCCAGTGACAGTAGGGTTAAAAGACAAGCAAGATCTCTAACACTTACCATTCCACAAATTCTTAACTATATTCGAAAAGTCATACCAGTCCTATTCTGTATTCCAAATTTCTGCGATATTTATTAGTTTCAGCATAAGAAGCATCATAAGCAGAAGACTGATTGGCTTGTAATGTTTCCTGTGTTGACTGCACTGTAGATCTACTTTCTTACTGCAGTATGTAGAAAAATTTAATCAATCTTCCCAGAAAGAATCTCAGCAACTAGAGCTATTTCAGTGGCTCATTAGCTACTTATTAAAAACAGTCTTCATCACTGATATCTTAGGACAATGAAAACAAAAAACAGATTGCATGGATTTGTTTTTAGAGAATTTGATGTCATCATTTTTTCCATTTGCATTGGGTTTGCATAGCAAGGTTTTGGTAGCAGAGGGGGCTGCAGGGGTGGCTTCTGTGAGAAGCTGCTAGGAGCTTCCCCTGTGTCCGATAGAGCCAATGCCAGCTGGCTCCAAAACGGACCTGCCGCTGGCCAAGGCCGGGCCCATCAGCGACAGTGGTAGCGCCTCTGGGATAACAGATTTAAGAAGGGGAAAAAAAAAACCCCTGTGCCGGAGAGAGGAGTGAGAATATGTGAGAGGCACAACCCTGCAGGCACCAAGGTCAGTGCAGAAGGAGGGGGAGGAGGTGCTCCAGGCACCGGAGCAGAGATTCCCCTGCGGCCCGTGGGGAAGCCCATGGTGAGGCAGGCTGTGCCCTGCAGCCCATGGAGGTCCACGCTGGAGCAGATATATCCACCTGCAGCCCGTGGAGGACCCCACGCCGGAGCAGAGGGATGCGCCCGAAGGAGGCTGTGACCCCGTGGGAAGCCCGCGCTGGAGCAGGCTCCTGGCAGGGCCTGTGGGCCCGTCGAGAGAGGAGCCCGGGCTGGAGCAGGTTTGCTGGCAGGACTGTGACCCCGCGGGGGACCCATGCTGGAGCAGTCTGTTCCTGAAGGACCGCACCCCGTGGAAGGAGCCCACGGTGGAGCAGTTTGTGAAGAACTGCAACCCGGGGGAAGGACTCATGCTGGAGAAGTTCGTTCCCACTGTCTGCCGTGGGAGGGACCCCACGCTGGAGCAGGGGAAGGGTGTGAGGAGTCCTCCCCCTGAGGAGGAAGGAGCAGCAGAGGCAACGTGTGATGAACTGACCCCAACCCCCATTCCCTGTCCCCCTGCGCTGCTCAGGGGAGGAGATAGAGAAATTGGGAGTGAAGTTGAGCCCAGGAAGAAGGGAGGGGTGGGGGGAAGGTGTTTTAAGATTTAGTTTTTATTTCTCATTACCTTACTGTGATTTGATTGGCAATAAATGAAATTAATTTTCCCTAGTTGAGTCTGTTTTGCCTGTGATGGTAATTGGTAATTGGTGAGTGATCTCTCCCTGTCCTTATCTTGACCCACGAGCCTTTCGTTATATTTTCTCTCCCCTGTCCAGCTGAGGAGGGGGAGTGATAGAGCGGCTTGGTGGGCACCTAGCATCCAGCCAAGGTTAACTCACCACACCAATATAAATTGATACTGACAACAAATATTGGCAAAGAAAGCATACATCCTATACTTTCTTGATTCCTCCATTGCCCATGCATAGGAAAAAAACACTGCCCTAACTCATACTGCAGAATCCTCCCCTTCCAATACAGACAAGAGATGAGAAGATTTCAAAAATGAATGAGCAAAATCTTATATTTTCTGTTCTGTCACAGGGAGCAATCTCAGTCTACACTTTTCAAACCATGTTTTCCCCTTAAAAAGATACTGACATAATGAACCTGCAGTTTTCAGCCACTTTACATTTTTTATCATGTGGCAGAAATTTCAGTCATACCCTTTAGCATTTTGTACTCGTTGGCTTAAGTATTCTCCATGTCGTGAATCTTATTCTTCAGCACGCAACTTTGCCCATTCTCAACACATGGAACTCAGGACCTGAGGCAGGGTAGAAAGTTACGCTCAGAAACCTGAATATCTAAAAGTTTAGAGATGTTCAACATCATGAGGGTGAAGTCTCCTGCAGCATTTCAGAGGCTTTCCACACATCATCTAGATATTATACTTTTCTCTCTACCAGCTGAGCCAATATTCAAATAATTTCTTATTACAGAATTAATTCATAAGTCTGTAGGAAGATATTTTAGAACACTGCAGCAAGTTCCAATTGTTTTTCTGTACTTATATATAGCCTAATAACACAGGAAATTGTGCTTAATTCGCCTCAGTCAATGCTTCCATCTGACCATCCAAAGAAAAGTGTTCCAAAACTGAAAAGCCACTATTCCCCCATTGTGCTTATCCTACTGTCACATTATGGCATGTTAAGCTGTGCCACATGGTAACGGCCAAGTTTTCATTTTCAGTATCAACGCATGCTACACACAAATGGGGCGTGTCAAAACCAACATATGAAGAAGAAAACCTTACCCATGGTGTAGCCTCATTCCTTCAGGGGGGTTTGCTTCTTTGTTGTTTTTTTGGGGTGGGGTGTCTTTTTTTTTTTTTTTTTTTAAATTGCCAATTTTAGACACTGGTAGGCTACAGCTTCTAAATCAGACTACTCAAAGGACTGCCACACCCTGAAAAGCGGAGGAGGGATTTGGATTGTTTTTTTATTTGGGAACTATTTGTAGCACTGCTGGATGCTTACATAGTAACAGTAGCTAAAAACTCCTGCCATCTTTGGCTGTCCAGGAGACTGCACTCCTTCTCCAGGAATGTGGATTCAAGCATAGCTATCCATGTATTCATCACCTCTAGGCTGAGTATCACCAAGAGCTACACCCCAGGGATGAGGCATTTCAACTGAATCAACATGCAGCTTGCTCTGCGAAGCAGCACGTGGAGATTGCTCACCCGCACTGGGCTGCCTGCTGGTCTGTTACCAGATTCTTTCCAAGATCTGGTGCTTGATTTCATGCTAATGAGCGGGAGTGGATCCTTTCCCCATGAATATCTCTGATGATGGCAGTTGAGAGACCATCAGTATGGGCCAAATCAGGGGAGGAAGGCTCATTTCCACAGCAGCTGACTTCAGCAACTAAATACTTGTGGTGGTGTCTCAACCACAAAACAATTAATAGTTCAGCAAAATTTCCTTTGTGATAGCATTGTGATTATAGGAACAGTTTCAATGCCTACAAAGAAAAAAATGGAAAGCACCATCTCAGAGCACTATATTGAGTTTCACTAGGCACCTGTATCGCATTACTGCATATTTTGAGCATGTATGCCTGCTACATTTTTGTCTGAATGAAAAGTGTATTTACGAAGTTGTGTGGAAAGCTTATGAAATACCCAACAAATGCTTCCTCACATAGAAGTATGAGCAGGGAGGGGCCAAAAAAAAACCATGACAGATTTATTTTACCCAATTCTGTTGTTTGCCAGTTGGAAAGTAGTTAATACAACATAGGTAAAATAAATAGATAAATCGAGGCAGAGACCATTCCACAATTTAGATTCCCCATGTCTTCCCTGTTCCAGCTGCTCCTAGTTTTCTGCTCTATCAGAGAATCTACTCACTTCAGTAAATAGCACTTTTTGTTAGTCAAGTCTTGTATTAAAAAAAATATTTTGCAGCCTTGATGCTAGATTTTTAATACTTGCAATTCATATGCAGCTCTACACATCAAGAATGCTGTTGTACCACTGCAGAAAAACAAGTACCTAAGGAACAGGCTTTAGAAAGTGATCATTGTAGATCCTGTGCAATACAGCAAAAGCTCCAGTGCATCTGGACCAGGCAGAGGAAGAGAATATAATATTGTTACTTTTCAAAAGTGGGGGTTTATTGATTTAAAAATAAAACAAGTAATGTACCTTACACGGCCATAGTAGGCCCTAGACAGCTCAACTGACATTGTGGAACTACACACAAACAAGTGATACTTAAGCCCTTTCAGACAATGCACAAAAAGAAAGCAAACATGAATTAAGAAGTGGATTCTTATTACTCCCATACGTTACATATATGCATGATGCAAGTTAGCCTAAATTAACTCAGTGAATCTTCACATGCAGGTTAGTGCTTACTTACCTAAACGGTTTTTAAATTGATGTTAATTAAGCTGCAACTCATGTATAAACTAGACTGTAGCTCAGCATGTACATGTATCAAAAAAACATAAGGAAACAAAACAGAAATCTATGAACAGAGCTTGAAAACAGTGCGCTGGGTGAAGAACTGGCTGAAGGGCAGGGCTCAAAGGGTTGTAGTGAATGGGGCTACATCTGGCTGGCAGCCAGTCACCAGCGGTGTTCCTCAGGACTCAGTTCTAGGGCCAGTCCTGTTCAATATATTTATCAACAATCTGGAGGCAGGAGTTGAATGCACCATTAGTGAGTTTGCTGATGATACCAAACTGGGAGGTGCTGTTGACTCTCTTGAGGGACAAGAGGCCTTGCAGAGGGATCTAGGTAGATTGGAGCATTGGGCGTCAATGGCGCAAAATTTAACAAGAACAAATGCCAGATTCTGCACCTGGGACGGAGTAATGCTGGGCACAAGTATAGACTGGGAGAGGAGTGGCTGGAGAGCAGCCCTGCAGAAAGGGATCTGGGGGTGCTGGTCAGCAGCAGGCTCAACAGGAGTCAGCAGTGTGCCCTGGCAGCCAAGAGGGCAAACCGCATTCTGGGGTGCATCAAACACAGCATAACCAGCCGGTCAAAAGAGTGATGATCCCGCTGTATTCAGTGTTGGTGCGGCCTCACCTTGAATACTGTGTGCAGTTCTGGGCCCCACAATTTAAGAAGGATGTGAAGGTCCTTGAATGCATCCAGAGGAGGGCAACAAAGCTGGTGAAAGGGCTGGAAGACATGTCCTGTGAGGAGTGGCTGAGGACTCTGGTCTTGTCTAGTTTGGAGAAAAGGAGGCTGCGGGGCGACCTCGTTGCTCTCTGCAGCTTCCTGAGGAGGGGAAGTGGAGAGGGAGGTGCTGATCTCTTCTCCCTGGTATCCAGTGATAGGACGCGTGGGAATGGTTCAAAGCTGCACCAGGGGAGGTTCAGACTGGACATTAGGAAGCTTTTCTTTACAGGGAGGTGGTCAAACCCTGGAAGAGGCTTCCTAGAGAGGTGGTCTGTGCCCCAAGCCTGTCAGTGTTTAAGAGGCATTTGGACAATGCCCTTAATAACATGCTTTAACTTTTGGTCAGCCCTGAAGCGGTCAGGCAGTTGGACTGGATGATCATTGTAGGTCCCTTCCAACTGAACTATTCTATTCTAAACACCACTTATTCACTTGATAGTGATTAGAGAAAAATCTACCTGGAGAGCAGAAAGAATTAAGACATCTATTTTCATACAGCTGACTATTTTAACACAAATTTCAGGCTGCTCTGCTATGTGAAAATAGTAGCATATTAACATGTTGCTGTCTTCTGGTTCTGTAGGCTTTTTAGTGTCTGTGTCGATGCCCTGAAGTTTCCTATGTGAAATTAAGATCTGCCAGTCTCTCAACTCAGAGCCCTAAATGCAACAGCATATTACAAAAATTCCATTTCCCTTTGTTACTCATAAAACCACTCTGATTTCCCACTTTCAGAACAGGCATTTGTTAATGCAAATGCATCAGGAATCACATTTTTTCCTTATGTTTCAGACTACAATATTGCCAAAACATTGCCAAATTTCTATTTGTTCAAATTTATTTATTTATTTATTTATACTGTGTGGCATACTGAATGTGCCAACTCTCAAAAAAAAAAATCACACTGCAGTCTGAGTTGCACCCTCTGCTAAAAGAAATCTCACTTATAAAATCTAACAAGACCGCAGCAGTACAAACACAGAATAATCCTCGAGACAATCTAAAGCAATTGAGATATCCAGATAAATGTACTGGGAACTTTCTGAAGGGATACTTGCAGCTATAAATGGAGTGAGGTCAAGAACCAATGAACAAACTGAAGCCAGAGAGGTTCAGACTGCATATAAGAAAAATACTTTTTCCCCATGGGAACAGTCCAGCAGTGGAACATGTTGCCCAGAGAGGCTCTACAGTCCTTATCTTTGATGGTTTCTTCCCCTAGGTTTTCAAGGTCAGAACTAAGCTGGATAAAGCCTTGAGCAACCTAGTCAGACCTCAAGCTGACCCTGCTTTGACCACAAAGTGGTGGTGGACACAGGGCCTCAGGAGCAGTGGTCCAGCCAGCATCCAGCAGCAGAGTGCCCTGGCTCTGCTGTTGGGGCAGGCAAGCTGCACGTACCACCAGTGCCTTTGGGCTGGCAGGGACAGGGCGGTCTCAATTTTTTCTTAAAAAAATCACACACACACCCCTCAGCTGCTCACCTGCTTTTCACCACTTACTCCATTCCTCTGCCTCCATGCTTCACACATCAGTTGCCACAGTCTGTTTCCTCTTCGCTCCCACTTCTCTCCACTTTTGGAGGAAAGAGGAGATGGAACCACCTTCTTTCCTAGTTAATCACCTGTCAACAAAATCTCCTTCAAAAAAATAAAATGACAGTGACTCCCCCAAGCATAAAACTGAACAAAAAGTCATAAGTTTCGCTGCTTGCACATCTCCAGAGTTAGGTAACACTGGTGGGTCACCTCTTTCTAGAGGAACATACTGGGAGGGAGAAACTCAGAGAGCCTCTGAAAGTGGCACGAAGCATCTCTGGCCATTATGATGGCAGTACCCAGCACTGCCAACCAGCAGCTCCTAAGCTTTCCTTCTCTACAGCTGCATGCTCATGGGGCAGATTGTCCTTTGCTATGGCACCAGGGGTCTTCGTCTCTCAGAATTGACAATGGTTTGTAATACACCAACCTCAGGCACCCAGGTGAGTTCAAGCAGCGCAACACACCATCCTGCTGGGGACCTGGCCAGGCCAAATATTTTGTTATTAGACCCTCTGTTGTTTTCTGTAAGTTTAGGCTGCCCCAAAAGTGGACTTTGGGGAAAAAAAGAAAAACAAAAAAATAAAATACAACATGCACCTTTTAACCCATCTTTGACAAATTCACTTCTAATAAGCAACAAAGTTACATCCAAGTCAGAAAGCCACATCCATTAAAGTGAGCAACGTTCATATAAATACTTTATTGTCTTGCTGTAGAAGTAATGATTCTTGAAAATTTAAACTAGCCATATAAAATCTTATAGTTGATCGAGACAAGTTAAGACAGCATGAAGAAAGAAAGATTTCATCCCAGGTTTTTACCATATCAAAATAAAACCAGAAGTATGCTTAGAGAAAAAACTCAATTCTTAAACTTCAAAAACAAAATATCCCATCTAAAGCCTCCAAGGCTGGGTAAGGTTTTCTAATGCTCCATGAGCAAGGAATAAAAAGTAACCAAGTATAACTTAGAGTCTTGGGATAAACCAAAAACATCTGTATTTATTGTATGTAGGTATGTTTCACAACATCTAGTTAAAACCAGAATAAAACTATAGTGAAGTTAAAATGCTTACTCAACTGTTTAAATGCTGTATTAATGTTTGTTAAGTTTATACAGAAAATTAACTGGTTAATTAAAATATCTCAGTGCAACATATGCTTATTTTGATAAAATTGGAGTACAGGAAGAAAAATTGAAACCAGGAATGTCTCTCTTGTTCTACTTAAAGATACAATATGGAGACAAAGTTCGACAAAGTATTCGTCCCAGTAGCTGTAGATAATATCCCTAAGAAACAAAAACAAAACAAAAAAAAGAACAACTCTGTGTCCTCTCCACATAAAATAAATTAATTCTTCTTATCCTGCTGTTAAAGATTTGTTTCTCTGATATCTTATATTCTTTTCACTAAAGAACTCGCACAGAGGAAAGTTGTGTAACAAAGATGTTCAGAACACGTAAATCACAGAAATCTACCCAATAAACAAAGATTATGCCATCACAATGTCTGACCATGGACTAGCTGATTTTTCCAAGATTCAGTGATACACTGCTGCTGCATAGCAGAGAGCCCCCAAAACAACGCACAGGGAGTGCACGCATATTTTGTGGGGACAGTGAACTGCCTGCTGGAGAACCAGTTCTGATTTCCTGGAGCTGATTCTTCTCAATTAATATTTACGTATTTACTTTTTATTTACATATTTACCAGACATATTTACTTTCTTCCAATGTCACAAAGCTCCTTCAAGCAGGAAAAATAGCAAGAGCAGAGAATAAAACTGTCTATAAAATGGCTTTATATTTGATCCAATTCTTGTTCTTATTCATTATCAGTAATAATTATTCTCATTCCTAGCAAATAGGGGAGAGACTTTCCAAAGCACATACCACAGAGACTTGCAAATTAATTCAAGTATTTTGTAAAATTGTTTCTTCATTAAGTGGTAGCATTCCCCAAATACACAGTTTACTATAACATTTGGATCCTTTCATCATCCCATTACTCCCTTTGCTATTCTTGAAATATCCTTATAACAAGGAAACATTTTCAAAACATGCTCTGGCATGTTCAAGCCCAAAGCTCACCACTGCAATTCAGCTATTTGAAATTTACACCACCTCTTGTTTCCAACATCAAATGTATCAGCATGTCCAGCTTAATTTAAAATTTCCCCAACACTCCTGCTTAGCATTCCCACTGCAACACAAATTACTGATGCCCTAAATAAAACCAAAACCACCCCCACCCCACCCCATTTGGCTTATTTTAAATATGGTCTCCTCAAAATCATCTCTCCCCTGGTCAACCATCAGTGGTTCTTACATTGCATAGTAGCTATGACCCCTACATTTGAGGTGGCATGATCTAAGGAGCCCTGGCCAGATGAGGGAAAGCTTCCTTAATCAATCCAGCTATAGGAATCAGCCTCCTAAAAAAATACTTTAACAGTTCTGCCTCTTACAATAGCAATTACTTCTCTTCAGTTGCTTTCCTCCCCTTTAGTTAAAAATTTATATATGCAAATATACATCTACATGTGGATAATCGTATACATACACATGATCAGACTTTACACTCTGCGGAAGACAAAATAACTTTGGAGGCATAAATCTTAATGTCAATGACAAGAAGGCTTTGGTGAACCATTACCATAAATCTGACAAATGCTAATTTGATGGGTGGCTGTATCTGTCTGCTGCAAGATCAGTCTAGACAGTCTATTGAGAAATCCTAAAACACAACTGTTTGTTCCCTGTAACACCATCTGGATATGGCAGTAAGAGCTGACCCAGTGCCATTCACACATGGATCAAAGCACATGCTAATGTCATCATTAAGTCATACACATAAAAAATTCAATCTGAGAACTCTATGCAATTTTCCTAAGTCCTCAGTGAAGAAATCTCAGACTCGGCACAACTCAAGCTAAGTGCATGAAGAGGGGGAGAGAGTGGAAAAAAAGAAGAGAATATTTAATGAGCTTAGCCTTCCCGGGGAATGTTAGGCCACCCATTGTATTGGAAAAGGCTCATGTCACACTTCAGTCATGGCACCCATCAGGGGGCCCCTTTACAAAAATTGATCTGGAGGTTTTTGTAATTACCTGTTTCAAACACAAAGAGTGCCCAGAAATACGAGAAGGTTTCTGAGGTGTAAATCTTGCATTTTCTTATTTAAGACAGAGCTGGCAGAATTTGCAATATTGCAGACAATATTGAAAACCCCTCTCATTAAACTGCACTGTGGCACTAGATCAAAGCACCAAAGGCCCCCTATTGAACTTCTCTAAATATTACAGACATAAGAGCAAGTCTGGCTACGCAGAAACTAAAAGTAAAGCCAATTTTTTTTCTGCCTCCAAAAAACAAAACATGGCTTCCCATGATACAGCTTAAAAATTTACAAAAATTGCTATACTGCAAACTTTAAATTGACAAAGCTTCATCCACTCCAAAAATAAATCAATCAAAGATTACTGGTTTTTTTCTGCATAGCTCACTTTCAACAATTTCTGGGGTGCTTTTTAAACTACTGCCCTTCAAGAGATCTTTTAATTTTTAATTTTATGTAATGCATTATGTAATAGATTCAACAACCTGCACAAGACATTTAGTTTTGTAATAAAATCCACCATTATTTTTTTCTGTGAAGTATCTGCTAATACTAAGCTTCCAGCAATTATATCGTTTCTTCTTATGATTCAATTTGTAAAAGTTTATGGCAAGCAGTCTTTAGTCTTTCTGAAAAAAAACCTATAGTATGAAGCCAGGTTTCTGATACTGAAGATGTATCAAGATAGAAAGCAAAGGCAGGTTTTAAAAACCATTTTGATCCAAGCTCCATCTTTAAAAATTGACACCCTATCATTTAAGCATTTTTCTCTAATCTTTTCAAAGCAATCATCTAACTACTCATATGGAAGTATTTCTTATATAAACATTTGGGCAAGACCACAATCCTAGCTCCTTAAATACTTTTCTTTGTAAATTCAAAAATGACAAGTGTCAAAAATTACTTCTGCCATCATGAGAAGTTCAATGCAAGTTAAATAACTATTAAATCTGCATTTTAAACTTTTATAGCCTGATGTCAGTAATTTCCATATTCACAAAAAACAGAACTAGCAAGTTAACAAGAATAGCCTGTCATAAAATACTGCATCTCGAATATAATGTTTCTTAAAATTACTGTAGAAATATAAACTCCTTAGTTCCTTTACAGAACCTGCAAAAATCCTGTAAATCTACACACACACCAAAAAAATAAATCACTGGAACTAAATTTCCAAACACAAATAATTGTGACCTCATTGCAGTCTACAACTTCCTCAAGAGGGGCAGCGGAGGAGGAGGTGCTGATCTCCTCTCTCTGGTGACTAGCGATAGGACATGTGGAAATGGAATGAAGCTGCGCCAGGGGAAGTTCAGATTGGACATCAGGAAAAGGTTCTTCACTGAGAGGGTGGTTGGTCACTGGAACAGGCTCCCCAGGGAAGTGGTCACGGCCCCAAGCCTGTCAGAGTTCAAGGAGCATCTGGATGACACTCTTAGTCATATGGTTTAGTTTTAGGTAGTCCTGCCAAGAGCAGGGAGTTGGACTTGATGATCCTTATGGGTCCCTTCCAACTTGAGATATTCTATGATTCTAATAAAACTCTCAGTCTAACTTGAAAAAATATATGCTTGTAAGAATACAGATCTAAGTTCTTCACAAGGCTTTTAATAAAAACTTCAGAAGAGAAACAAATTCGGATTGTTAGAGAGATGAAATATTCTGAGGAACTTTCTGCTAACACGCCATCAGAAAGGCCAATTCTAATAACTTTTTTAGTGATATAGATTAAATACAATTTCATCTTTTTTTAGAGGATTAATATTCCATAAAAAAAAAAAGAGAGACAGAGAAAATTTATTTTTGCAGTCAGATGACTCTTTAGGAAAAAAAAAAAAGTGATCAAGTAGTCTTTCCATTCAAAGTGTGTTCATGGATAAACAGAAAAAAATCTCCACAAAGATTTCTGGTACTAGAAAAGCCATGAGGGATCGGCCCTGACTTAAGACTCAAAAGACTGATAAACTATGAGTCATCAAGTTTTCAGACTGTAGAGATGTTTCAATATGAGGAAGCGGGAGATTTACAGGAATGAACTGTGCATCACGAACCAACAGTTGTTTCTGCAGAAAGCAAGTAATTCCCCTAGAGTAAAAAAGTTAGAAATGCACATATTGCAGTGACTTCTCATTGCATTTAAAATAGCATTAAGTGGCATTATACTAGCATTAGGCTCTTATGTCTGAATCACGTACAAAACACATAAGAATACATATGCACTTAGTATCTATTTATAAATAAAAACCTATAACATCCTGTCCCCCCGCCCCCCCCCCCCCAATTTTGACATGGAAAATCGTCTTTAGAGAACTAACCTAATTCTAGATGGAACAATATTTAACCTAACTGTTAAAATGTTTCAGCAGCAGACATTTAGTGAAGGGCATGTTACACAGGATTTAAAATTTCTGATAACTTCCCTTCAAGCACTGCAACAGGACAGCACTGCCATCTACTGTTCACTGCCACAGCAGAAGCCTTTCACAATCGGATCTCTGGCTTAAAAACACTCTCTCTCTTAAGCACCACACAAGACAGAGCAGAATCAGAGACTGAACCTTGAGAAGCCAGTTTCAGGAAAGGCACACGCATCAGTGAACTCCTCTAGTAATTCTATAATTCTACATAATATAAAAGGGAAGGGTTTTTTTAATTAAATGTCAATGAAGCACGGAATTGCAGCACAGAGCTGAGAGCTGCAGCTGCTCCCCAGAGCAGCACATGGCACTCTAGGCCACTGGACAGCTGTGCAGTGCCCTCTTCTACTTTCCCGCCAACACAGCTGTACACCCCCCCACCCCCCATGAACACAGACACAGTCCCTTTTCCATTTTTCAGTCCTTTTCGGAGTATAGACATGAATAAATCTGTTTGTATCCTGAGAAACTATTGATTTTCACACATATACAAACATTACAAGGCTACACAAATTATTTACCCAGTGCTGTAAGCACAACAATCATTAACTTTTCAAAATTTTAGCATAGCAAATTTATTTCTACCAAATGCTATAGACTCAAATCATACCTCCATTTGAAATAAAGCTTGCAGATAGACTACACACTAGCTAATAAAAAGATATTGCATTCAGCTGCTTAAAAGAGCTGCCAGGAAGTTACTGACATGCCTAATTCATTTCAATCACAATCTTGATATGATAAAGAATTTAGTAAAAAAGAAGCACAAGGATTTATTTGTGCCACTGAATTTCTCACCGAAAGAAAATAAGTTTGTCTGGTAAATTGTTAGGGTTATATATTTGAGAATTCCACTCCAAAAGTGCTCTTCCAATTAACAAATTTGGATCTCCTAGAAACCACTGACACATAATTTAAAGAAAAGACAGATTAAATGTTTTGTTAATGGAACACATCTCATATGGTGTAATCATAATGCTGAGACTACTGAAACTTAATATGTAAATATGCTGAAGACAAACTGAACAACTCCATTATGAAAACCAAAAAGAAAGTTATCACTATTTTACAAACAGACATGGAATTACTTCAGTCATAAGGTAAGTAAGTGCCATGTAATTACAGTACATAGTTAGTTATGTCTCACAGACTACATGGTAATAAAAACAAGTTACCTGTTACCATATGTAGTAATTTGGAGTTGATGGTGACAGTCGGCAGATGTTGAAGATAACTTTAAAAAGGTGAGAATAACTGTGAAATCTATAATTGCAATATTGTGAGGTTACACACTGAGAGGGTTTTGGTTTGTTTTTTTGTTTGGGGGGGGTTGTGGGGTTTTTTGTTTGTTTGTTTTTTTAAAAAATAGATTCTGTCAAAATGTGAATGACCTTTCAGAAACCACAGGTACAGTCTGCCCCTAGAAATCTGCAGAGATATTATAGGTATGGTAGTCTTGGAACTTCTTAAACAAAACAATCTGTTATCAAAACATAACTAAGATATCAACATTTAATTTTGCATTGTTTCACAGAGCCAAAGATCACCCTAAGATTTTGCCCTCTAGCCTTATTCTATTTTTGCTGTATATCTTCTCTTGCATATTTCTTTTGATGTTATCTTTAAGGTAACAAAAAGCTTTCCTAAAAGACCTCTGCAGTCAGTCACTCTACCCCTCTTTCCTGTATAAAGAGTTCTTCAAGAATCACAGAATATACTTGCTCTGCAGAACCCACAATAGCAAGTTACAGCTTTCTCTTTATTTTCTATACCTGGTAGACAAAAAGAAATACAGATGAAATGGAAAGTTAAAAAGATCCAATTTTTATACAATTCTGATCAGAAAGTGCTGGCCACATTAATCATTATCTCTCTCCAACAGATCTGGGAACAGATTTTAATCTGCAAGCTGCTAGACTATCAAAATTCAGCCTGAAGAATCCATCAGGAACACAAAGAAATTAACTTTCAGATGTCAGATGTGATATATACAAATATTAGTAACTTTTTCTTACAAGCTACACTCACTTTTTGACTTGTAGTCACCAGTGAACAAAAGACAAAGGCAAACACTATCTGTAAAGGGTGACCTTTTAAATCCTGATTTTTAGAAAAGCAAAATTTGGGAACTGAAATCTAGATGATGCTTCTCTTGGTAGTTCCCCTTTTTTATATTTGAAGAAAGATGATCAGCTTTGCACCTACCCTAAGTCACCTACAAATCAGAAACCTAAGAACAAGCTAATTGTCTAGGTGCCCTTTACAGCCAGTGAAAGGAAACAGGCACCTCCAAAAGCAAGACTCTTCTCATTCTAAAATGGACATCTAAGGTCACAGGTCTACTTCTTCTGTGTTTAGATTTAGGGGAAATTAATCCTACCTGTAGTAAAGAAATAGTTATCAACAGGATGCTCATATTGAAGATGAGTTATGCTATTTCATTTTTCTTTGGCAAAAGATATTAATTCATCCATGGGAGCCTGATTAAAATCTTCTCTCTTCATTAACAGGGTATCAGTTGCCCCCCAACACAAGAAGATTTCTCACTGGGAATTAATACTGCAAGAAAATGATAAAAGTTGCAAAAGAACAGAAAGATAAGCAGGTGCCTAGAATTGTCAGACAAATAGTTTTTAAAGCATCCTCTTGAGGGGGGAAGAATTCCATTATTAGATGGAAATTGTAGTAACAAAGAAAAGCAGGAGGAGTTTAATACACACATCTATCTGAGAAAAAGCAAATAACATTCTTATGATGATGATGAAATAGTTTCCATTCCAACAGTAACTCAAGATGATGTTAAACAGCAGCTATTAATTGGACACTTTTACATCAGCAAAGCTAGATAACATGGATACAAGTGTGTTGAAAGAGATGGCATAGGTACTAGCTGGACTGGTAAAGCTTATTGTCATTAAGGTTTGAAAAACTGGAACTGGAAAAGTTCACAAGAACAGAAAGAACACAAGTGCTATGTCAATACTTACAAAAAAAAAATGGATGCCCTAAATAATTATAGGCCTATCAGGCTGAAGTAGATTTTGTGAAGAAAAATAATTTTTATATAGTGAAATAGTTGATGAGGGATTTGATTCTGAGCAATTAAATTATACAATGAATGCCAATCAACAGGTCTTACAGACAACAGACCTATTGTTTTTAAACTGTGTTTAAAAAAGTAAGTCTTTATGTAATATTCTTACTCTCCTGGAAGATACTCAGTTTGGCACTCTAGAACATTTTGCTTAATCCATTAGAACAATCCAATATCAACAAAGAACTTTTAAAACTGAATAAGTTTATTTGATTTATGGGCTCCAGGATATACCTGTAAACAAGGAGTTTTCATCAAGTGATATGTTTCTAGCATGATCCCATGGGATCTGCCCATGCTTTTTGACATTTAACAGCACCCATCTCAAAGAAACCCAAGAACATCAACAACAGAGAAAGAAAATTGACAAATAATGAAAAAGACAGATTGTCAATACATTACTAGGCTAGTAGCACAGCAACGTAATTTGGAATAGATGCTCCTTGAACAAAACTACAGAAGATAATCCTGTTTCAGGTGACTGGATGTGCACTGGGTTTCTTGGAAAGAAGATTGCAGAAAGCAAATCACAGGCCATGTTGACTATTCTGAGCACAGGTAATGGTAGGTATAACAAGAAACCCAAGGGTACACACATTTGAATCTAGAAACAAGAACATGGTGTTTTCTACCCTAGAAAACAATGCCTCTGAAAATGCTTTTGGGCACAGTAGGTAAATTTTCACGGAGCATCTGTAAGGATCAGTCATAGCCTCAAAGGACTGATATCTTGCATGGCAAGGTTTTGGTAGCAGGGGAGGCTTCTGTGAGAAGATGCCAGAAGCTTCCCCCATGTCAGACAGAGCCAGTTCCAGCCAGCTCCAAGACGGACCCGCCGCTGGCCAAAGCTGAGCCAATCAGCGATGGTGGTAGCGCCTCTGGGATAACAGATTTAAGAAGGGGAAAAAACTGCTGCACAACAGCAGCCAGAAGAGAGACGAGTGAGAATATGTGAGAGGAACAACTCTGCAGACACCAAGGTCAGTGAAGAAGGAGGGGGAGGAGGTGCTCCAGGCACGGGAGCAGAGATTCCCCTGCAGCCTGTGGGGAAGCCCATGGTGAGGCAGGCTGTCCCACTTTAGCCTGTGGAGGTCCACAGTGGAGGACCCCACACTGGAGCAGGTGGAAGGACCTGAAGGAGGCTGTGACCCCGTGGGAAGCCTGCGGTGGAGCAGGCTCCTGGCAGGACCTGTGGGCCCATGGAGAGAGGAGCCCGGGCTGGAGCAGGTTTGCTGGCAGGACTGTGACCCCGCGGGGGACCCATGCTGGAGCAGTCTGTTCCTGAAGGACCGCACCCCGTGGAAGGGGCTCACGCTGGAGCAGTTCGTGAAGAACTGCAACCTGTGGGAAGGACTCACGCTGGAGAAGTTCGTGAAGGACTGTCTGCCATGGGAGGGACCCCACGCTGGAGCAGGGGAAGGGTGTGAGGAGTCCTCCCCCTGAGGAGGAAGGAGCGGCAGAGACAACGTCTGATGAACTGACCACAACCCCCATTCCCTGTCCCCCTGCGCTGCTCGGGGGGAGGAGGTAGAGAAAATCAGGAGTGAAGTTGAGTTCAGGAAGAAGGGAGGGGTGGGGGGAAGGTGTTTTAAGATTTGGTTTTATTTCTCATTATCCTACTCCGATTTGATGGGGAAATTAATTTATTACCAAAGTCGAGTCTGTTTTGCCTGTGACAGTAACTGGTAAGTGACCTCCCTGTCTTTATATTGACCCATGAGCCTTTCGTCGTATTTTCTCAACCCACCACATCTGCTTTGGAGATAAGGAAATTACCGAGTTGGAAAAAAAAAGGTTTTATGATGTCTGTAGTTGACAAGAAAAATTCCCATTGCACTATTGTTGTCTGTCCTGACCTCCCCAAAGAAGAGTGTTCAAATACACAGAAAAATAGAATCAAAGAGGTCATGGAAGAATCATTAGAACAAGTGGAAGATTAGGAAAAAATCTGTTAATGCAGGGCTTGAGGAACTTGTAATATTTGCCTTATAAAAAAAAGAGCAAGGAAAATTTTCCTTAAAACATACAGAAGGGGATCAAAAATGCAATAGGCATTCATTAAAGGAAAGGCAGTTAAACACTAGAATATCTTGCCCAGACTATAGTGGATTTTCTATTACTGGAAATATTCAAATCATAATTAGATTCTTTAACCCTCCCCACAAAAACCTGTTTTAGTTTAGAGGATACCTATAGACTTTATTATGAATGAAGACAAGGTAATCAAAACAATACCTTCTGGCTTTACATCTATTCATTTATACTGGATAACCAACAACCGTGGCTTTACTAAAACCAAGAGAAGGCAGTGGATGTCCCGGGGATGAGTATTTCCATGCTTGATTCCACAAATGCCATCATGTGCTGTTCAACATCTCACAGTGCTGGCAGAAGCCTGTACTATGCTGAAGGATCCCAGACATGGAGATCAACTCACATTCAGAGCAGAAGTAACTCTAATGGGGACAATACAGAGTTCACTAAGTTACAACTGCTATTGACTGAATTTCGCTCATTGTGCTTAAAGCAGTTCAGACAGCACAAAATAAACACAATTCCCCATTTATAACACAGCAGCCCAATCTTTTCAACACCGAAAAATACCTCTTTCGGGACACCAGTGCACATCAGGCCTAAGAGGAAAAGCAAACCTTTCCACGGAGGTGATGGAATCTTCTCTGGGACAGAGCAGCAATGAAAGCTTCCTGCTTACCTGGGTCTGTCACAGAGACTGCAAAACATGCAGATGCAAAAATCACTTCTGCAAGAGGAAGAAGAAAAGAAAGGAGGCAGAGAGGGAACAGGAACACCCTCTTGTCATTTTCCCTTTCCCTCCCTGCTCCAGCCACGAAGCCAGCAGCAGGAGCTAGTTAAGGAAAGGCAGGAGATCTGCAGGTGTTTAAGTGAGAAGCTTGCTACTCCTGCTGCTGCTTACAGGCCACAGCATATTCCTTTGTCCCTGGAGCTGAACAGAAGTGAGGAAGCATTTTGTTCTTCTGCTACCGTGTGCCAAATGGAGCAAGCCTGCAGAACAGAAAATGACTACCAAAAGATGGACCATATTGACTTCAGTGAACTTCATCTGGCTATCCACTTCAGAAAGCTTTTTATAAACATTAAATTTTTGTTCCATGTTTGCTGCATCTCACCAAATTTCATAGAATATGCATCCAGATTTCTGTGGAAGAAATTTAGGCTCTCTTGCAGGCATCACTCCAGAGAACTTCAGGTCCAAAAGATGTGCTGTTTACCTCTTACGTCAAATAGTAAAAGGTTCTCCAGACTAGCTTATGCTGCTGGTCACATGTATACAATCCCCATGATTTTAATAGATGTGCCCAACTCTGATGGGAGTTCAGTGAACTGTTCTGGGAGTGCCCAGAAAGGCACAGAACCCCAGCAGTATTTTAGTCAGTGAAGCAAGCAGAACCAGCTCCTAACACACAGAGAGCAGACAGTTTGTCTTAAACAGTATATTGGATCTAGCTGAGATGGAGGTAATTTTCCCCATAGCAGCCCTCATAGTGCTGTGCTTTGTATCGGTAGCTAGGAAGGTGTTGATAACACACCAGTGTTTTGGCTACTGCTGAGCAGTGCTCCCACAGCATCAAGGCGCTCTCCAACATTCCCCCCTCTCACCCTCAAAGGCCAGTAGGCTGGGGGTGGGAAAGATCTTGGGAGGGGGCATGGGCAGGACAGCTGACCCAAACCGACCAAAGGGATATTCCATACCATATGACATCTGCTCAGCAATAAAAGTTAAGAGAAAGGAAGAGGAGGGGGGACATTCATTATTACATTTGTCTTCCGGAGCAACCGCTACGTATACTGAAGCTCAGCTTCCGGGGAAATGGCTGGACATTGCCTGCTGATGGGGAGTAGAGAATAAATCTTTGTTTTCCTTTGCTTCCACGCGCGTCTTTTGATTTATTAAACTGCCTTTATCTTGACACGCTAGTTTTTTTCCATCTCATTTTCTCCCCTCCATGTCCAGCTGAGGAGGGGAGTGATAGAGCGGCTTGGTGGGCACCTGGCTTCCAGCCAAGGTTAATCCACCACAAACAGTAACAGCTTTTATCTACTCCATTTTGAGAAGAGAAGTAATAAACTATAAATTTTTCATTTAGATCCAAAAATAGTCTGTGTGCATGCAAACAGGTCTGCAAAGTATGCACTAACTCAAGAATTGAAATGGTCTCTGTAGATGACCATTGCCAGGTAGCAGTTTAGACAGCTTTTATTCAAACCAATACAGTAGAGAAAATTCACCTTAAATGCAGTAAGCTTGAAAGGAAGGACAGTCACCAAATTGTCATTCAGAAATAAGACAAGATCAGTTCCTGCTGAAAACACGTTTCCTTTTCCCAGCTGGGAACTTATCATAGGGAAACCTCACAATTGAGAAAACATTTCAGAGAAGAGGGCATATACACACCCACATCACAAAAGATTACCAATGGTTAGGCTACTGAAGGCAAGCTTATTTCTCTAAAGCAATTCCTTCTCCTCTCAGGAGATAAATCTTATGCAAATATTTGCTAGCAATGAAAACATAAGATGTCAACAGCTTTCTAGTTTGTTATGCTATTGAATATCAAGTTTGTACCAAGCACAGTGTGGGAATCAAAAAAAACCCCTAAAAATGCACAAAGTTATTTGCAATGTAATTCAGGACAAATTCAGAACAGTTTAGTTAGAAAAGCCTGGAATGATTCTGAACTACAGGAGGCCTTTGGTCTTGGAGATGTTCTCAGGAACCAAAGAGGCATAAACAAAAGAAAATCTTAAATATGAGATAAATCTGAGGTTAAAGTGAGCCAGCATGGATAAAAACATAAACAAAACCAACAAAAAGCCCCCCTACTCTATCTGGCATGAAACTCTCAGCAAGTCACAACACAAATGTTGTCAGCCCTCTTGTCCTGGTTTCAGCTGGGATGGAGTTAATTTTCTTCCTAGTAGCTGACATAGTGCTGTGGTTTGGATTTAGGATGAGAATAATGTTGATAACACACTGATGGTTTAGTTGTTGCTGAGTAGTGCTTACACTGGTCAAGGACTTCTCAGCTTCCCAGACTCTGCCAGGTGCACAAGAAGCTGGGAGGGGGCACAGCCAGGACGGCTGACCCAGACTGGCCAAAGGGCTATTCCATACCGTATGGCGTCATGCTCAGTATATAAACTGGGGGAAGAAGAAGGAAGGGGGGGACGTTTGGAGTGATGGTGTTTGTCTTCCCAAGTAACTGTTACGCATGATGGAGCCCTGCTTTCCTGGAGATGGCCGAACACCTGCCTGCCGATGGGAAGGAGTGAATGAATTCCCTGCTTTGCTTTGCTTGCGCATGCAGCTTTTGCTTTCCCTATTAAACTGTCTTTATCTCAACCCATGAGTTTTCTCACATTTACTCTTCCGATTCTCTCCCCCATCCCATTGTGGGGGAGTGAGCGAGCGGCTGTGTGGTGCTTAGTTGCTAGCTGGGGTTAAACCACCACAGTCCTTTTTGGCGCCCAACGTGGGGCATGAAGGGTTCGAGATAATGACAGATTTAACTGGAAAGTGCTAGATCGCATTTATAGCTGTTATTGCTGTTTAACTATTAATCGGCAGGCTTCTGTATTTGCCACGGGGCTTGCTTGCCTTACTGTATATTAGAGTCTAGTGCTCGTTAGTGGCTGCTTTTTGCTTTTGCTGCTTGCTGTACTGCTGAACTGCTTATCATGTTACTCTGCTGTGCCTGGGAACGTTTTGATAACAGCAACGGCCATGCGCCTGGGCTGGCAGATGGCCAGGGCATCTCTGCTGTTTCTGTGCTGCTGTACTGGACAGGCTGGAACTCCAGTGTGAACTCGAGTCGAAGGGACTGTGACCTGTGGATGAGTCCACGCAGGAGCAGGACACCCCGAAGCGTCTGTGGCTGTGCATGAGGTCCTGCTGGAGCACCTCAAAGCGCGTGGCCACGGGTAAGGCCATGGTGGAGCAAGTTTACTTCTGAAGAGACTGTGGCTGCGGGCAAGGCCACGCTGGAGCAGGTATACCTCTGAAGGGATTGTGGCCCATGGAGAAGGCCACACTGGAACAGGTGCACCTCTAAGTGACTGAGGCTGTGGATAAGTCCATGCCGCAGCAGGTATACCCCTGGAGAGACTGTGGCTCATCGATAAGGCTCCACTTGGAGCAGGTACTCCCCTAAGGGACTGCAGTCTGTGGATAAATCCAAGCTGGAGCAGGAGCAAGGGGAGGAGTTCATTGCAACGCTAAACCCAATGGTCTGGTCCAAAGGGACCAGGGGTGGAGATTGTAATGGAAATACCTCTAAATTGTTGTAACCCATGATGTGAGTTGCATGTTATAGGAATTACTATTGCAGGAACCACCTGAAGCAATGGAGAAGAAGCCTTACAAGAAGCAGTGCAAGTGCAGCAGTGGCCTGACCTGAGCTGGCTTTGGTGCCCAATAACTCCACGCAACACACCACCTCTCCTGTCCTGAGTGATCACCATCACTGATGGAGCCCAAAGTCACGGACTAAATGAACTCAGTGGACATTTGGTGGACATTTGTGGACATTTTACAGACATTTCACAGGGGTGGTCCATAGACTAAGGGAATGATATCTGTGTATTGTATCAAAGGATGGGAAGGGGGGTGGTGGTTAATGAGGATGTATTGGATAATGTGGGACCTGAGCATGACATAAATGGTATGGAATAAGGGGTGGATACTATCCTGGTTTCAGCTGGGATGGAGTTAATTTTCTTCCTAGTAGCTGACATAGTGCTGTGGTTTGGATTTAGGATGAGAAGAATGTTGATAACACACCGATGTTTTAATTGTTGCTGAGTAGTGCTTACACTGGTCAAGGACTTCTCAGCTTCCCAGGCTCTGCCAGGTGCACAAGAAGCTGGGAGGGGGCACAGCCAGGACGGCTGACCCAGACTGGCCAAAGGGCTATTCCGTACCGTATGATGTCATGCTCAGTATATAAACTGGGGGAAGAAGAAGGAAGGGGGGACGTTTGGTGTGATGGTGTTTGTCTTCCCAAGTAACCGTTACGCATGATGGAGCCCTGCTTTCCTGGGGATGGCTGAACACCTGCCTGCCGATGGGAAGTAGTGAATGAATTCCCTGCTTTGCTTTGCTTGCGCGCGCAGCTTTTGCTTTCCCTATTAAACTGTCTTTATCTCAACCCATGAGTTTTCTCACTTTTACTCTTCCAATTCTCTCCCCCATCCCATTGTGGGGGAGTGAGCGAGCAGCTGTGTGGTACTTAGTTGCTAGCTGGGGTTAAACCACCACACCTCTCCATGAAGTAAAATGAAAAAGATGGGGCTAGACAGACAATACAGTATTCTAAGAAAATTCCCCCTAAAAAATCAGTTTACATTTAATAACTTGCATATAAAAATTGTATAAACCACACTTTTTCCATCACAAAGCTTAAATATGTTATCTGAAGCAATTTATCATCAGGTTGAAATAAAGTTATCATATTTAAGATAGCAGTTTGCAGACAGAAGATGCATGCTTCTACCTTGCACTGTTTTATTTCGTTATTTAGGGATTATTTAGCACACATTAATGCCACGGAACATTCTTCAGTTCGCATGTGTAGCAAACAATTCCAGTCCGTAGTAAGTGACAGATGCCAAACTCATCTGAAAAGGCCGAGACTAATTCATGATCTGGAAAAACCCACACAGTAACACCCAGAAGTATGATAATGGACATCTGAGAACAAAATTTGGCACATATTCCTTACAAAATTTGTGCCTTGATGACTGATGATAAAGGACTCTTAGACACAACAGCCCAGTCTGAGACAAGATTCCTCCTTTGAGAGTGAAACCAAAATGAAAGAAAGAAAAGCTTATAAGAAATTCTCAGCAATTTATACTGAACCAGGTGATGCAAAGTTGGCACTGGAATACTGCCTTGGTTAACATCCTGATTTGGACCAGATGCTTCTAGGTCTAATACCTAAAGTGCATCAACTTCATATGAACAAGGAAAAAAGCCTTTAACATGCAGGCAAGAAGTACTGGGAAAGCACCAGAAATACAAGAGCACTCATGGAAGCCTCATGAAGATTGATCCACTTTCGTACAAGAGTAAGAGTACAAACAGTTCTAAGAAACTCCTATGGATACTGAGAATAATTTTATGGGGAAGGGCTTCTGTTATTAGAAGTTATAGCAGTTAAATAAAGATTATCAGAAAAACACAGGGCCAGAATGGATACAGAAGAGATTACAGAGTCCTGTAGCTCAGCCAACGAGGTGTGAAAGAACAGCAAGATCTGAAACATCCCAAATCTGTAAGATGAGCAAAACCAATGCTTCCCTTTTGCTAGCACTACCGCTCACATAAGCAATTCAGGAATCGTATGAGCAGAAAAATAACTCTACTAACAAAAGTGATCAGTTTTCTGGGCTTAAATCTTTAGATCAATTTAGCTCTAGCATCAAAACTTCACTGAGTTACACTATTCCACTATTGGCATTTTACTTTTCCTCTGTTTCTGGGACAGCCAGCAACTAAAAGAAAGGTAGAAGAAACATGATAAATCAACAGGTGTGTCCTGGTTTCAGCTGGGACAGAGTTAATTTTCTTCCTAGTAGCTGGCATAGTGCTGTGGTTTGGATTTAGGATGAGAATAATGTTGATAACACACTGATGGTTTAGTTGTTGCTAAGTAGTGCTTACACTGGTCAAGGACTTCTCAGCTTCCCAGGCTCTGCCGGGTGCACAAGAAGCTGGGAGGGGGCACAGCCAGGACAGCTGACCCAGACTGGCCAAAGGGCTATTCCGTACCGTATGATGTCATGCTCAGTATATAAGCTGGGGGGAGTTGGCTGGGGGGCGGTGATAGCTGCTTGGGGACGTGCTGGGCATCGTTCAGCGGGTGGTGAGCAATTGCATCGTGCATCACTTGCTTTGTATATCATTATTAATTACTACTACTACTACTATTTTACTTTATTTCAATTATTAAACTGTTCTTATCTCAACCCATGAGTTTTCTCACTTTTACTCTTCCGATTCTCTCCCCCATCCCACCGGGGGGGGGGGGGGGGAGGGTGAGCGAGCAGCTGTGTGGTGCTTGGTTGCTGGCTGGGGTTAAACCACGACAGTCCTTTTTGGCACCCAACATGGGGCACAAAGGGTTTGAGATAAAAACAGATTAACCAGAGCGCATTAAGGAATTTATATCTGTTAACAGTTGCTGGTCATAATTTTGATTCATCTGTTCTCGGTATTAGTCTACTTGATCTGCACCATGCTCTTGTTTTTGCAGTACGTGTTAAAGACTGGTGTTGGGTTTTGCAGGTTGCTGTGCTCTGCCGTGATTAGTGATGTTTTGCCTGGGAGATTTGTTATTAAAACACTGGCCTTGAGCATTATCTGGTATTTGGGTTCTGTAGTGAAGCCATTACTGTACTTCAGGTACCACCTCGTGGAGACAATTAGCAATTATACCTCTTCCTCTGAGGGGTTTTTTATGGAGGAAATACAGAATGGCACCTTCGCTACCTTCTTCTATGATGTTTCCTCCTTCATTACAGTAACTTTTCGGTATCTTGAGCATCCTTGGATAGTTAAGATACTTCTATTGGTATTTCTTGGGAATATTGTTTCGGTTTTGTCTAAGGTTAATAAGCAATTTAAGAATATCATCCAGAGATCTGCCCCAAGGCTGGACAGATATGAGTGGCAGGGTGTGTGGGATAGCATGGGCAAATGCCTAGGACAGCAGGCACCTCCAATGTTCTGGAACTTCACCCCCGAACAAGTGCAGAATCCTGAAAAGCTAGTAAAGTATTTGGAAAAAGGATGCCGTCACCCTGGCAACTCCAGAGAGAGACAAATCACTGCAACGTGCTGGGGCCTGGCCCATGCCTACCGAGCCCTATTCAACAGTATTCAGAACCCTCAAGGGGAGGAGAAGGTCTCTGGATCTGACGACAAAGCGACGGGCACTGCGGCTACTCTGACCCCCCACAACAGGCACTGCGGCTGAACCAGAGAACCAACCCATGCCAGTATCAGTCGCCTCTATACACAAGAAGAAATGTTGGAAGCGAAAGTCAGCTCGTTTAGTAAGGGAAGAAACTCTTCCCCTACTAAGGGAAGAAGTGGACGAGGCAGACTACTCTGAAGCAGGGCCATCACAAGAACAGGAGGAAATGGCAGAATTCATAAACGAGGCAGTAACCACCCGATCCCTGTCCCTGAGTGAGCTGCGAGACACGCGAGAAGATTTCAGCCGTCCTCCAGGCGAGCACATTGTCACCTGGCTGCTCCGATGCTGGGATAATGGGGCCAGTAGCCTGGAATTGGGGGGTAGGGAAGCCAAGCAGCTGGGATCCCTTTCTAGGGAAGGGGGCATTGACAAAGCGATTGGAAAAGGGGCACAAGCCCTCAGCCTCTGGAGGTGACTCCTGTCAGGCGTGAAGGAAAGGTATCCCTTCAAGGAAGATGTTATATGTCACCCAGGCAAGTGGACCACCATGGAGAGAGGTATCCAGTACCTGAGGGAATTAGCCATGCTGGAGGTGACTTATGGTGACTTGGACAACAAGCAGTTATCCAAAGATCCAGGTGAAGTCCGGTGCACACAGCCTATGTGGCGGAAGTTGGTACAGAGCGCACCAGCGTCACATGCCAACTCATTGGCAGTAATGACCTGGAAAGACGGAGAGGGACAAACGGTAGATGAATTGGCTGGCCAACTCTAGCAATACAAAGGAAGTCTCTCTTCCTCCCTCGTCTCGGCTGTGGAGAAACTGTCCCAGGAGGTCCAGCAACTCAAAGAGGATATGTCCTGCTCCCCACCTGTACAGACCAGTATCATCTCAGCTATTAGGAGTAAGCGTCCCTCTCCTCAAGAGAGAGGATATAGTGGATACACGTCACCGGCCACCCTGTGGTTTTACCTGCGTGACCACGGAGAGGACATGAGGAAGTGGGATGGAAAGTCTACCTCGACCCTAGAGGCACGGGTACGTGAGTTGCAAGGAAGTAGCCGGGAGGCATACGGACAGGAACAGGAAGACCCACCTCATTAACACGTGGCTCAGAGGCTGGTGCCAGCGGTGGAATTTTGGGTTTTTCAATCATGGGGCAGTTTGCATGGCACCAGGCCTGCTGGAGACAGACGGGGTTCACCTGTCGCAAAGGGGGAAAAGGATTCTGGCTCAGGAGCTAGCAGGCCTCATTGAGAGAGCTTTAAACTAGATGTGAAGGGGGAAGGGGATAAAACCTGGCTTGCTTGGGATGAGCCTAGGGGTGGCATGCCTGTGTTGAAGAAGAGATCAACAGCCCAACTGAAGTGCATTTACACCAATGCACGCAGCATGGGCAATAAGCAGGAGGAGCTGGAAGCCACTGTGCGGCAGGAAAACTATGATGTGGTCGCCATCACGGAAACATGGTGGGATGACTCACACAACTGGAGTGCTGCAATGGATGGCTACAAGCTCTTTAGAAGGGACAGGCGAGGAAGGAGAGGTGGTGGGGTAGCCTTGTACGTTAGAGAGTGTTTTGACTGTCTAGAACTCAACGACGGTAATGGTAAGGTTGAGTGCTTATGGGTAAAGATCAGGGGGAAGGCTAAGAAGGCAGATATCCTGGTGGGAGTCTGTTATAGACCACCCAACCAGGATGAGGAAACAGATGAAGCATTCTACAAGCGGTTGGCTGAAGTCTCACAATCTCTAGCCCTTGTTCTCGTGGGAGACTTCAACTTACCAGATATCTGCTGGAAATACAACACAGCAGAGAGAAAGCAGTCTCGGAGGTTCCTGGAGTGTGGGGGAGATGATAGATAGATACCAGCTGCGTCAGGAAGTTAAGTGAGCCAACCAGGGGAGGTGCCCCGCTGGACCTGCTGTTTACGAACAGAGAGGGCCTGGTGGGCGATGTGGTGGTCGGAGGCTGTCTTGGGCTCAGTGACCATGACATGACAGAGTTTTTGATTCTTGGAGAAGTAAGGAAGGGGGTCAGCAAGACCGCTACCCTGAACTTTAGGAGGGCAGACTTTGGATTGTTTAGGAGTCTGGTTAACAGAGTCCCTTGGGAGGCAGTCCTGAAGGGCGAAGGAGTCCAGGAAGGCTGGATGTTATTCAAGAAGGAAATCTCAAAGGCGCAGGAGCAGGCCGTCCCCATGTGCCGTAAGTCGAGCAGGCAGGGGAGAAGACCGGCCTGGCTGGACAGAGAGCTTTGGCTAGAACTCAGGGGAAAAAAGGAGAGCCTACCACCTTTTGAAGAAGGGGCAGGTGACTCAGGAGGACTACAAGGATGCTGTGAGGTTACGCAGGGAGAAAATTAGAAAGGCGAAGGCCCAGCTAGAACTTAAACTGGCCACCGCCATTAAAGATAACAAAAAATGTTTTTACAATTATATCAGTGACAAAAGGAGGGCCAGGGAGAATCTCCCTCCTTTGTTGGATACAGAAGGTAACCTTGCCACGAAGGATGAGGAGAAGGCAGAGGTACTTAATGCCTTCTTTGCCTCAGTCTTTAATAGTCAGACTGGTCATCCTCGGGGTTTTCAGGCCCCTGAGCTGGGAGATGGAGATAGGATGCAGAATGAAGCCTCAGTTGTCAAAGAGCTGGCAGTCACCGACCTGCTCCTCCACCTGGATGCTCACAAGTCCATGGGGCCAGATGGGATCCACCCGAGGATACTGAGGGAGCTGGCAGAGGAGCTGGCCAAGCCACTCTCCATCATTTATCAGCAGTCCTGGTCAACCGGGGAGGTCCCAGATGACTGGAAGCTAGCAAATGTGACACCCCTCTACAAGAAGGTTCGGAAGGAGGATCCAGGGAACTACAGGCCTGTAAGCCTGACCTCGGTGCCGGGAAAGGTCATGGAGCAGATCATCCTGAGTGCCATTATGCGGCACGTGCGGGACAACCGAGGGGTCAGGCTCAGCCAGCATGGGTTTATGAAAGGGAGGTCCTGCTTCACTAACCTGGTCTCCTTCTATGACTAAGGTGACCCGCTTAGTGGATGAGGGGAAGGCTGTGGATGTTGTCTACTTGGACTTTAGTAAGGCTTTTGACACTGTCTCCCACAGCATTCTCCTGGAGAAGCTGGCTGCTCACGGCTTGGATAAGTGCACTCTGTGCTGGGTTAAAAACTGGCTGGACGGCCAAGCCCAGAGAGTGGTGGTGAATGGAGTCAAATCCAGTTGGTGGCCAGTCATGAGTGGTGTTCTGTAGCAAACACTACACATCAAGGTTATCCCACTAGATCTCCAGCCGACCCGGGCTTTATACCCCCAGCAGTAGGTGTGTCATGTTATAAGGGGCGGAGACAAGGGAGGGTCGACCCTTAACTCTTTCCGTACAGCACGTGATCTTCCCGTCGCCAGCCCTTATCTTTACTACATTTCCCCCTCCCTTAGCTCCAGTAGTTCTGGATCTTGCTGGGGAAGCTGCGTGTAAAATAATCGATATATGGTAAGACTTATACAGACACGCATCCGTTACGTTCATAGATTTTGCCCAGTCCAGCCAGTAGTTCGTCGCGGCTCCCTCATTACTCCCCCACACCATCAGGATGCATAGGGAAATGGTAACCTGTCAAGATAAGACTCAATAGATTGATTAATGTCTATACGGTCGAATATTTCAACTGGGTACCCATTCTAGCGTCCCTTTCTCGGTTTGCACACACGCATACCCACGTCCCAAGCAACGGAGGGAATAAGGGCCCCCCATTCACGGGTTTGCAGGTCCCGTACTTGAACCAAAGGGTAAGGCCCTTCGTTCTCATCGAGCCGGAAATGTGCCTGGGTTGCAGTCTGGGTTTTATAGGTGTTCCCTCGAATGGTATGATTTAAGGTAATTAGTGCCGTCGTCAACAGACGCTGTGCCCGAAATAAGGGAGGGTCAAGGGGAGGGGGAACCCCTGTTCCTGGGCTTATCTTTTCCCCCTCCCTAAGTCGGTCGAGTAACTCTTTTAATGTGCGGTGCGCGCGTTCTACAATGCTTTGGCCCGTACTGTTATAGGGAATGCCATGACTCAACTGAATATCCCAGCGCGCGCAAAAGTCCTTTGTCTTCTTGCTGACATATGCCGCTCCATTATCTGTTTTAATTTTTTGTGGGATGCCAAGTTGCGCCATACAGTCCTGCCAATGTAAAATAACTGCGAGAGCATTTTGTTTAGCATGCATAGTCGCTAAAATAACTCCACTGCAGGTATCAACTGTGACATGCAGATACTTACGTGGATTAAAGGGTTCATAAATCGTAACATCAGACTGCCATATTTGGTTGGGCTGCAACCCTCGAGGGTTTACCCCTGCCTCCCAGAGGGGACCTTTGGAACACACAGGACAAGCAGCAATCACAGAGCGAGCATCTTGCAATGTAATGCCAGCGAGCCTAGCTAAACCGCGAGCTCCACAGTGGAGGAGCTCATGCAGGCGGAAAGCTCGCCTTAGGTTAGAAGTTTCTTCAACCGCCAGTACGCTCTTTGCTAAGCTGTCCGCTATTTCATTCCCAGCAGAAAGAAAACTCGGTATGGAACTATGACTATTAACATGGATAGGACAGACAGGAGCGGTTCTCATTTGCAGTGCGGTGAGCAACATTCCGGCAATCTCTGACGTTGCCCCAAGTGCCCATCGGCACTTCTTCAGTAACTTATATACATAGCAAGAGTCTGTGATTAGATCCAAGGCCTCTTCGGGCCATTGAGTGAGAGCCATCCATACCGCCTTGGCCTCAAGATACTGCACGGATTGCCCTTGATCTTGATAACTAATGTGGGTCCACTGACCATCCTCCTGCCATGTAACGACAGCTTTCCCAGTAATCGATGACGCGTCGGTAAAAACCGTGCGGCCTCCGGTGGGTTGTTCAACTATGGCACTAGCTGGCAAAAAATGGAGTACCTGGATTATCTCCCCACAGGGGTGTGGTCTTAGACCTTCAATACGACCCGTAAATTCAGCTATCGCCGCTTGCAGGAGCCCCACTTGTGGAAGTACCAACTCCCACTGTGCCAAAGAACAGGGCAATGCGATGACCTCCGGGTCCTTCCCTGTTAAATGTTGAGTTTGCCTCCGACAGCGGAGAATAAGCTGGGATAATAATGTTGGCCAAGAAATTAAAGCCGTCTTTGGTTTGCCTTGATACAACCAAGCAAAAGGCCAGCCTTTTTCACCATTATTTTGAATTAGTAAACCATGGCCAGCGGTATCGGTCATGTAAATCAGGGCAGTGACTGGTTGTTCAGGTGTAAATCGAGCGAGACCCCAATGCTGGGCTCGCTCCATAATTGTCCTAAGAATCTCCTGATGGTTTCTTGAAAGAGTCCTTGGAGCTAGGGGGAATCTCCTCCTTTCAGGAGTTGATATAAGGTAGTCATTTCTGCCTCAGATATTGGAATAAAGTTTCTAAGCCACAATAGTTGTCCAATTAATTTTTGTGCCTCATGGAGTGTTGTCACTGTAGTCCGAATTTCAAATGATTGTGCTGTCACGCTTCGTGGCCTCAGTTGAGTACCTAAATACTTTACTGCACGCCCTACCTGTGTTTTCCGAGGCTCAATGTGTAACCCATGTCGCTCCAAACTGACTATCAGCTGCACGCGTGCCTTTTCCAGTAACTCCTCTTGGTTGGACGCCAGTAACACGTCATCCATGTAATGGAAAATGATGACCGTAGGGAAATTTTCTCGAATAGGGCGTATCGCAGCAGCTACAGCAATTTGACACAAGACTGGTGAGTTTTTCATGCCCTGGGGTAACACCTTCCATTGATATCTGGCGCACGGGTGTTGATTGTTAGGCTCAGGAACAGTAAAGGCAAAGCGTACTCTATCTTCTTCATGCAAGGGAACACTAAAAAAGCAATCTCTAATATCTATAACCACTATTTGATAGTCAGGTGGAATCATGGCCGGAGAAGGGAGGCCCGCTTGTAGCGGACCCATGTCTTGTATACATGCATTAACTGCGCGTAGATCATGTAGCAGTCGCCACGCTCCCGATTTTTCTTTATCACGAAAATGGGGGTGTTCCAGGGACTTGTAGAGGGTTCGATGTGTCCTGCGTCAAGTTCTCGTTGTACCAATTGTCGAACAGCCGCCCTCTTTTCCTCTGTCAATGGCCACTGCTCTACCCACACTGGTTTATCTGTCAACCAGGTGAGTTTTAATGGGCGGACACAGGCAGTGGCCATTATGATAAATTTGTACGCAGCACTATATTCATCTTCTGCAAGCAACATCGTCCCAAGATGACAATGGGTAACTCAGCAATGACAGGGTTACACCATGCTACCCTAGCTTGTCCAGATTCCGGATCCTTCAACATAATTTGCATTGGGTTCCTGCTTTGATGCGAGGTCTGCATGCCTCCCACGCCTTGCAGCGAACCTCTCGGTTTGAGTGGCCAATCATCTGGCCATAGATGTGATGGGATTACTGTAACATCCGCTCCTGTATCTAAAAGGGCTCTTAACACGAGGCGTGGTGTTCCCCCCAACGCTGGGAGCCATGGGGTAACTATAATATCTACTTCTGGTCGTGTGGTCATGTTTAGGGTGAGTGCCACATACGGCGAGGCTCTATCCCCAGCCTCCTCTATTGCGCGCTCCCATCTCCCCAAGGCAGCTGAGTTGGATATTGCATCATTGGGACCGCAGGCGACTGTGCTGGTCCCGGGGAAGGAGAGACTCCCTGTGCCATACATTGCGCTGCTGTCGTCGGGCCTGTTGAGCTGATCACTGGGGCAGGTGGGGATGGCACGGCCCTCAGCCATCCCCTCTTCTCGTTTCCCCAGCCCGGTCTCCTTTGCTGACTCCCCGATTTGCACTGTCGAGCTCTGTGGCCTAGTCGCCCACAGCGCCAGCATCGTAGGTCTCTCTTTCCTTCCCCTGTTCCGGGGGTGTTTATTTTTGAAGGGCATTGTCGCGCCATGTGTCCTTGCCCCCCACACCTATGGCACATAAGTCGTGCGCCGCGGCAGGCCGCATGGACTGCGGCCACTACCGGTTGCATACTTTGCGCCTGTTCCTGTTCCAGCACATAACGAATCATCTGTGAAAGCGTGGTCCCTATGGGTAACTGTCTTAGCAACACTGCAGTTTGTGGGTTTGCTTGCGTACGTGCACAGTCAAGCAATATTGCCTCCTTAGCCTGCTCAGGAAGTCGAGCAACCTGGAGCGCCGCTTGCAGCCGGTCTAAAAACTTTGTGAAGGGCTCACTTAACGATTGCCGTATTTGGACCCATGGAGGCTCCCTTCTATCAAGAGCTGCGATGATGCGTATCGCTTCCTGGGCAGCTTTCGAAGATGCAGCAAAATCGCGCCCCCGCATTCGCTGAGCCTGTGCCTGAGGAGTTGCGAACTGCCCTTCACCCATCAGCTGCTCTAAAGTCACTCCTGCCATGGGATGGTTGGCCTGTTGCGCCTCAATAACAACTTGGGTGCACCGATTCCTCCACTCCTCCCTAAACAATACCATCATCGAGGGGGTCAATACGGCCCGCATCAACTGAATGATATCAAAAGGTGCAAGTGGCGTTGCAAAAACACAGTCTAATAGGACTTGGGTCTCTGGGGAATTTAATCCATGACTTTTCACCGTTGTGACCAATTCTTTCACCAACTTTGCATCTAACGGTTGCCACTCATATCCTCCACCTGGGGCTGCTCGGATAGGAAATGCTTGAATCGGAGGGGCCTGGAATCGCACTCCTTCCAAGACACAATTTTTTGCAATCATCTGCCAATCCGTCCCGTTTGCCCTCTCTTTCGGCATTCCCCCTGGCATAAGACTTTCCGCATTTGCCACCACCCCTCTCAATCGGCTGATCAATGCCTCGAGTTCCCTTGAAACCTCGTTAGTCCGTCTTGGAAGCGGGGGCGGATGAGCAACAATCGAGGATCCCTCGTCACCCCCTTCGCCCTCACTGCTATCAGAGCTCATGGGGTAATCGTGTACAGGCTCCCTCCACTGTGAGGGAATACCAGTTTGATTTCTCATTGCCCTAGGGATAGGGGTTCCCTCTGGTGGCTCATGTATCACTGACAGTGCCGGGGGAGCCCTACCACCCCCCCTCGATGTCCTGCGCTCCGCTCTCTGTGTGTCCAGCACTCGTCGATCACTGGGATACAATGGGGCGTCCTCAGGTGTTTTGCCTTCTTTTTCTCCTTCCCGCCATCTTCCTTCACGTAGTTCACGATACTGCTGGGATCCCACATCAGCCCCCGGGACCCAATCCAGCAACCTATCAGTCAGCTCCCTTTCCACACATTGTTGCAACTCGCCCCAGGGGTACTGAGGAAGTGGCAGATCCGCCGGTGCAGGAGGTGCCGAAGGTTCCGTGGGCGGCCGCTCTAAACTCCCCACTTGTATCGGGAACACCTTTCCCGACTCCTTTGTTCCCGCTGCACCATAGTCTCCCTGCACCTCCCCTTCCTCCGTTGGCTCAGCCCCCAGTAACAACGGTTCCGTCTGTGTCCCACAGGCCACTCCTTCCCAGCCAGCCTGGGTCCCCTCCGAAACTAAACTTGTTGGCTTTTCGTTCCCAGGAGATTCCTGCCCCATCAGCACACCACGTGCAGCAGGTCGGCGCCGCCTTGCCGCAAACCCCCGCTTGAGCACCCTTGTCGTTACCGACTTTAGTACCTTTATGAGTTCCGCGAGCTCCATCGCTGTTGCCTGATCACGTCGGGGTCACCACTGTGTAGCAAACACTACACATCAAGGTTATCCCACTAGATCTCCAGCCGACCCGGGCTTTATACCCCCAGCAGTAGGTGTGTCATGTTATAAGGGGCGGAGACAAGGGAGGGTCGACCCTTAACTCTTTCCGTACAGCACGTGATCTTCCGGTCGCCAGCCCTTATCTTTACTACAGTGTTCCCCAGGGCTCAGTGTTGGGGCCAGTTCTGTTCAATATCTTCATTGATGATCTGGATGAGGGGATTGAGTGCACCCTCAGTAAGTTTGCAGACGACACCAAGTTGGGTGGAAGTGTCGATCTGCTGGAGGGCAGGAAGGGCCTACAGAGGGACTTGGACAGGCTGGATCTTTGGGCTGAAGCCAACTGTATGAGGTTCAACAAGGCTCAGTGCCGGGTCCTGCACTTGGGTCACAACAACCCCATGCAATGCTACAGGCTGGGGGAGGAGTGGCTGGAGAGCTGCCTGGCGGAAATGGACCTGGGGGTGCTGGTTGACAGCTAGCTGAACATGAGCCAGCAGTGTGCTCAGGTGGCCAAGAGGGCCAATGGCATCCTGGCTTGTATCAGGAATAGTGTGGCCAGCAGGACCAGGGAGGTGATAGTGCCCCTGTACTCGGCATTGGTGAGGCCGCACCTTGAATCCTGTGTTCAGTGTTGGGCCCCTCACTCCAAGAAGGACATCGAGGTGCTGGAGCGTGTCCAGAGAAGGGCAATGAAGCTGGTGAAGGGTCTGGAGCACAAGTCTGGTGAGGAGCGGCAGAGGGAGCTGGGGTTGTTTAGTCTGGAGAAGAGGAGGCTGAGGGGAGACCTTATTGCTCTCTACAGCTGCCTGAAAGGAGGCTGTAGTGAGGTGGGGGTCGGTCTCTTCTCCCTAGTAACAAGCGATAGGACGAGAGGAAATGGGCTCAAGCTGCGCCAGGGGAGGTTTAGGTTGGATATTAGGAAAAACTTCTTCACCGAAAGGGTAGTCAGGCATTGGAACAGGCTGTTCAGGGAAGTGGTTGAGTCCCCATCCCTGGAGGTATTTAAAAGAAGGGTAGACGTGGTGCTCGAGGACATGGTTTAGTGGTGGACTTGGCAGTGCTAGATTAACGGTTGGACTCGATGATCTTAAGGGTCTTTTCCAACCCTAATTATTTTATGGTTCTATGAAAAACAGTGACAAAAGGGGGATCTTCCAGGAAAGTTGCTGCTCCAGTTTCCAGTGAGCAGTTCCCCAGGCAGAGCAGAAGGGCTGATCTTACTCCTGATCTTAATAAAGGGACTTCTGATTCGCATTTACAAGAAGCGAGTAACGAATGCTATGACCAGGACTAGAGGGGCCCTGCCTCCAGCCAGGTGGAGGAAGGGGACAACCGGGTTTACTGGACTGTGTGGATTCAATGGCCTGGCACATCAGCCCCACAGGAGTATAAGGCTCTAGTGGACACCGATGCACAGTGTACCCTCATGCCATCAAGCGGTAAAGGGGCAGAACCCATCTGTATTTCTGGAGTGACAGGGGCATCCCAAGAGCTGACTGTATTGGAGGCTGAACTGAGCTTAACCGGGAAGGAGTGGCAGAAGCACCCCATTGTGACTGGCCCAGAGGCCCCGTGCATCCTTGGCATAGACTACCTCAGGAGAGGGTATTTCAAGGACCCAAAAGGGTACTGGTGGGCTTTTGGTATAGCTGCCTTGGAGACGGAGGAAATAATTAAACAGACCCTGCCCGGTCTCTCGAAGGACCCTTCTGTTGTGGGGTTGCTGAGGGTCAAAGAACAACAGGTGCCAATTGCTACCACAACAGTGCACCGGCGGCAATATCGCACCAACCGAGACTCCCTGATTCCCATCCGTAAGCTGATTTGTCGACTGGAGAGCCAAGGAGTGATCCACAAGACTCGCTCACCTTTTCACAGTCCATATATGGCCAGTGCGAAATTCTAATGGAGAGTGGAGACTAACAGTACACTACCGGGGCCTGAATGAAGTCACGCCGCTGAGCGCTGCTGTGCCGGACATGCTAGAACTTCAATATGAACTGGAGTCAAAGGCAGCCAAGCGGTATGCCACGACTGATTTCGCTAATGCGTTTTTCTCAACCCCTTTGGCAGCAGAGTGCAGGCCACAGTTTGCTTTCACTTGGAGGGGCCTCCAGTACACCTGGAATCGACTGCCCCAGGGGTGGAAACACAGCCACACCATTTGCCATGGACTGATCCAGACTGCACTGGAACAGGGTGGGGCTCCGGAACACCTGCAATACATTGATGACATCATCATACGGGGCAATACAGCAGAAGAGGCTTTTGAGAAAGGGAAGAACATAGTCCAAATCCTTCTGGAGGCCGGCTTTGCCATAAACAAAGTAAGGTCAAGGGACCTGCACAGGAGATCCAGTTCTTAGGAATAAAATGGCAAGATGGACGTCGTCAGATCCCAATGGATGTGATCAACAAAATAACAGCCGTGTCTCCACCAACCAGCAAAGAGGAAACACAAGCTTTCTTGGGCATTGTGGGTTTTTGGAGAATGCATATTCCAAATTACAGTCTGATCGTAAGCCCTCTCTATGAAGTGACCCAGAAGAAGAACGATTTCAAATGGGGCCCTGAGCAACAACAAGCCTTTGAACAAATTAAACGGGAGATAGTTCGTGCAGTAGCCCTTGGGCCAGTCCGGGCAGGGCAAGATGTCAAAAATGTGCTCTACACCGCAGCTGGGGAGAACGGCCCTACCTGGAGCCTCTGGCAGAAAGCACCAGGGGAGACTCGAGGTCGACCCCTAGGGTTTTGGAGTCGGGGATACAAAGGATCCGAGGCCCACTATACTCCCACTGAGAAAGAGCTATTGGCAGCATATGAAGGGTCTCAAGCCGCTTTGGAAGTGGTTGGTACTGAAGCACAGCTCCTCCCGTGACTGCCGGTGCTGGCCTGGATGTTCAAAGGGAGGGTCCCTTGTACACATCATGCAACTGATGCTACGTGGAGTAAGTGGGTCGCACTGATCACACAACGGGCTCGAATAGGAAACCCCAGTCGCCCAGGAATCTTGGAAGTGATCATGGAGTGGCCAGAAGGCAAAGATTTCGGAATATCGCCAGAGGAGGAGGTGACGCCTGCTGAGGAGGCCCCACGGTGTAATAAACTGCCAGAAAATGAGAAGCAATATGCCCTGTTCACTGATGGGTCCTGTCGTCTTGTGGGGAAGCATCGGAGGTGGAAAGCTGCTGTATGGAGCCCTATACGACAAGTCACAGAAACTGCTGAAGGAGAAGGTGAATCAAGTCAGTTTGCAGAGGTGAAAGCCGTCCAGCATGGCTTTGGATATTGCTGACCGAGAAAAGTGGCCAGTGCTCTATCTCTATACTGACTCATGGATGGTGGCAAATGCCCTGTGGGGGTGGTTGCAGCAATGGAAGCAGAGCAACTGGCAGCGCAGAGGCAAACCCATCTGGGCTGCTGCATTGTGGCAAGATATTGCTGCCCGGATAGAGAACCTGGCTGTAAAAGTACATCACGTAGGTGCTCACGTACCCAAGAGTGGGGCCACTGAAGAACATCAAAACAATCAGCAGGTGGATGAGGCTGCTAAGATTGAAGTGGCTCAGGTGGATCTGGACTGGCACCATAAGGGTGGATTATTTCTAGCTTGGTGGGCCCATGACACCTCAGGCCATCAAGGAAGAGATGCAACATACAGATGGGCTCGTGATCGAGGGGTGGACTTGACCATGCACACTATTGCACAGGCTATCCATGAACGCGAAACGTGCGCTGCAATCAAGCACCCTATCATGCACCAGCCTCCGGGAAAATCGCACGATACGATGGACTGTTAAAGACTACACTGAGAGCAATGGGTGGTGGGACATTCAAACACTGGGATACACATTTAGCAAAGGCCACCTGGTTAGTCAACACTAGGGGATCTGCCAATCGAGCTGGCCCTGGCCCATCAGGGCTTTTACGTACTGTAGAGGGGGATAAAGTCCCTGTAGTGCATGTAAAAAATATGCTGGGGAAGACGGTCTGGGTTACTCCTGCCTCGGGCAAAGGCAAACCCATTCGTGTGATTGCTTTTGCTCAAGGACCTGGGTGCACTTGGTGGGTGATGCGAAAGGATGGGGAAGTCTGATGTGTACCTCAAGGGGGTTTGATTTTGGGTGAGAATAGCCAATGAACTGAATGGTATGATGTTAATTGCTATATAATACTGGATGTCATCACTTCTATGGTGGCTATATGCCATATCAATGGTATTACAGTAAGAATCACCCAGATTAATAAAGAATGAACTTTGATGAAACCGAGCAAAGTGCAGCGGTGATGGAACCAGGACTGGCTTCAGCATGCAACAATCCAACAGCGCACACCATCTCTCCTGCCCTGAAGGACTGTTATGACAGATGGAGCCCAATGTCATGGACTGGATGAACTCAACGGACATTTTAGAGGGATGGCCCATAGACTAAGGGAATGATATCTGTGTGTATATATCAAAATACAGGAAAGGTGGTGGTGACTAATTGGAATGTATTGGAAAGTGTAAGACCTGGGCATGACATATATGGTATGGAATAAGCGTGGATATTGTCCTGGTTTCAGCTGGGATAGCGTTGATTTTTCTTCCTAGTAGCTGGCATAGTGCTGTGGTTTGGATTTAGGATGAGAATAATGTTGATAACACACTGATGTGTTAGTTGTTGCTAAGTGGCGCTCACACTGGTCAAGGACTTCTCAGCTTCCCAGGCTCTGCCCAGTGCACAAGGAGCTGGGAGGGGGCACAGCCAGGACAGCTGACCCAGACTGGCCAAAGGGCTATTCCATACCGTATGATGTCATGCCCAGTATATAAACTGGGGGAGTTGGCCAGGGGGCAGTGATCACTGCTCGGGCACTGGCTGGGTATTGGTCATCAGGTGGTGAGCAATTGCATTGTGCATCACTTGCTTTGTATATTCTTTTATCGTTATTATTTTCTCTTCCTTTTCTGTCCTATTAAACTGTCTTTATCTCAACCCATGAATTTTAGTTTGGTTTTTTTTTCCCTGATTCTCTCCCCCCATCCAACTCAGCAGGGGGAATGGGGGGGGAGTGAGCAAACAGCTGTGTGGTGTTTAGCTACCTGCTGGGTTAAACCACATTTCATCTTCCCCCTTTTTTTTGTAGTGGTGATACCACCTGTGCAGCAGTATGGAAACTGAAGTGTCTGCAGCTGTAACTCACATGGTCAAATGCATAGATTCTATTGTAGCAATTTAACATTAAGGTATTCATATAGCGACAATTTAATTTATTTATATTTCCTTTTTCCTCCTCTCTCTTGTAGCTGTGCATCATTTCATTCAGGCGCCTTGAGTGTTTTATTATTTGCATTCATTTACTCCACTGCTGTCCCCAGTTGTTTCCTATCTTTAGGATTATAACAGTCTACCTTGGTCTTCCCCCCCCCCCCCCCCCCCCCCATTCTCTTCAAGGTTTGAGATTTCTTTGCACTTGTGTGATCTGATACAACATCAGAACTTCGGAGCCTGCTGTGTGTAAATTTGACTTTTTAAAATTAATCTCCTTGAGATTTCATCAACAGTTTCAGATGATTAACCAGTCCTCTGGATATAAATGTGTGCTGGGTACTAGAAGTCTGTTTGTTCAGTGATTTCCCAATTGAAAAATAAAATGTAAAGTGAGACCATATTCATAAGTATAAGCAAGAGGGGGAGGAGAGCAGAGTTATGGTTGAGCTTTCAGCCTTAATTCTGGATTTCAAGAGCTCTGAATGCTTGGTTTGTCAGCATTAATGTTGCACTAACTTAGGGTATTTTTGCGCATTTTGCATTTTGTGTGTGTTTAATCAACTAAGCATGAAATCCTTTGCTTCTGCTTGTCCCTATTAAATAGTAGCAACAAAAGAAACGGACAGGAGATGGGTCCAGAACAAAGCAGAAATAATGGAGTATTTCACCCCAAAAAGGAGAGTGAAAAGAGAAGTACAATGAGTAGGCAAAGGCAGACTCAATGGCCAGAGGCAGCATGATGTGTTGGAGAGAGCAGTAATTCAGGGACGTTTGCTGCCCAGAGCTTCAATCTGTGATCTCCGAGCAGCACATATGTCAGAAGTGTTTGGCCACCCCCGCTATAGACACAAAATTTAATGGTTTTCCTAGAAGAAACCTCCATAGGGTTTTAAAGGGCCACTGTCTAGGAGTGTCAACTCAAATGCTGATCCACCTAAAACTGGAACCATCTGGTTGGGATAGAAATCCCTAAGCAAGAGTAGGACTGGTTAACTTCTTCCCTTAGCTTTTGCATATGATTATGCGTGCATGCACGCATGCACACAAGCAAAATGAAAGTAACAGTGGTGCTGAACATTGCAGTTTTCTGCAGACTGCAGCACCTAATTACTCCCAGTTTCCTGGGTAAATACATCCTTTTTTCCAAGACTGGCTAAATGCATACATTTTTTTCAAGATACTGTATTGCATTATTTTCAGTACTTTCAAATCTGCTCATTCATTTAAAAAAAAAATAAAAATTAACCCCTGCCTCTCCCTGCCTGCTGCTTCTCCCCATCCAATGGCTACAAAGAGAGTTTTGAGTGTGATGTTCTCAAAAATCATGAAAACTGACACTTTGTTCGACATGTCTCTCCCTTTAAAGTTATATCTATAAATAAGGTCTTGCCCTATTTGGATGAAAGGGCTCCAAAAAATATTGTTCCTATTTTGTTGCTAGCGGTGGGGCTGAAATGCACAACCCTCTCCCAAACAGCATTTCAGTGACTATGCCAGCTACCTCTGACCCTACATTTGCAGTAGTCAAATGTTTTATTTCCATCCTCTCCAACACTCCCTCCAACTGGCCTCATTTGGGTTCTGAGTTTGTTTTATAATATCTAAAAGGCAGCCTTTTTTTCAGGCTGTTAAGTTTCTCTTACGCCCTTTGGTTTGTCCAATTGGAGTGGAAAGTACTCTGGTTTTGGAAAAGAATGAGAGCTAATTGTGGATTAAAAAACTATCTCAATGTTTTTGATATTTGTGGTTTGGATTTCAGGAACGGCTTCTTTAGTTACTACTTATACACACGTTTCTTGCAGTTCTGTGCATTTCAGACTGCACTGTAATACGTGACGACATCGGAAATAATGGTGTAGCTCTAGTCCATGCTTTATAAAATATCTTGGCATGCGTTTCCTGTCCGTAATCAAAAGCAGAATATAGGATGTAATTTTATTTGCGTGGTCAATGACCTCTGAATTTTCTACTCTCACACAAGTCTTGTGTAGCTACTAGATGCAGCTGCCAAAGCAGCGACAACAGAGGTTTAGTCTCTGTAATGGATGCTTAAATAGCCCTGACTTTGTTAGGGGCCGAGTAACTTTAGGCTGCTGAGAGAACAGGAAGGCAGTGATCGGACTGTTTGTTATAGTGATATTTCCAATGCAAGAGATGTTCGTTGAGCCTGAGTAAGGAGGATTGTGAAACAAGTTCATAAAATTTAAATATGTTATTACAAGTATCTCCTAAAATGCGCTGGTAGTAATAGAACTGTAGAATTTCTCAAGTACTATACACAGTAGCTTAAATTTCAGCAACTTTTTAAAGCTAGAATGTTTAAAGTAATTTTTGTTTGGCTGGAATGAAAAAAAAAAATCTACTGAAGGAAATTAGCCTTGCAGAAGGACAGTCATGAACATAACAAAGATAGGGGAATCATATCAAATCAAATAAAATACGAGAGTAGTCTGGAGCGAGTTATTTCCCTGTCTTCTGGGGTTCGGTGTCTGCTGCATCTCAGAAACTTTGATACCTAACTGTGCTTACTGGTGAAGGATGAGTGGGTGGGTGGCGAGTCTGCGTATGCCGCTTTGGACATGCGAGTTGACCTGGATTTTTAATCGTACGTATAATCAACAGCACGTGCTTTTGGTGTTTGTTTTTTTTTTTTTTTTTTTTTCCTTCGATTCTCTCCTCCATCTGACTCGGCGGGGGGAGGAGGGGGGAGTGAGCAAATGGCTGTGTGGTGCTTAGTTGCTGGTTGGGGTTAAACTGTGACGCTAGTTTTGAATCACCGGGGTGTCTTTAGACTTAAAAGACACTGGGGGTGAATTTGGATGCTTTTTTTTATGTTTTGGTTTTTTTGGGGTGGTGGGATGGGGTTTTTTGTTTGTTTTTGTTTTAAATAGCCTTTCTAGTTAAGATCTTGGTTTTAGCTGCATTGGTATAGAAATTTCTTTGAGAACTGATTGTCTCATTCTGCTATTTTATCAATTCAGTCTCAAGTGTGAGCCTTTGTAATTTTTTTTTTTTTTTTTTTTTGGACAGCAGAATAGTTTGTATCGAGCTGTTTCTCACTTTGAGTGGTGTTACCACATAACAGGCTTTGTATATCTCTATTCTTTTGTATTCTTCTATGAGCTTTATATTCTCTTATTCTGTTAACTAGTTTTTCTTTGAAATGTTTTTTTCCACCCTTTTGTCTTTCCTATTTGAGATCATTCTCACAGCAATATTACGCTTGGCTAACCATATAGGTTTGCTAATTTTCTGTCTAATTCCTTCTCCCATGGACCACGTTGTCTCAGCGGAAGTGGTTTCTCCATCTAGTCAGGACTAGTTTATAATGCCTGCCTCTTTCACGTGAATATTTGAATTGCTGAGGGGAGCCAGGATCACCTTGTCTGTCAGTGCTGGTAAGGGCTGTGTGCTTTGCCTTCTACATTTGCTTTGCTTGGGGTTATGGATTTATGTTTTTATTTTTGCATGTGAAAGGGTTAAAAACCACAAGAGCAAGAAAGATGTTCTAAATACCTTAGTCACTTAATTAGATCAGAAGACACCCTGGTGTGATTTAAGGATGTTGTGAATACCTTACGGTTTGATGTGATTTAGGGAGTAGCTAGAAGAACAGTTATAAGATAAGGGGGCTCCGGGATAATCTCGTTACTGACAACTCGGCCTTGGGAGAACAGATGCACGGAACCATGAAGATAGGAAGACACAGAAGAATGGCAACAATAGCCTTGAAGGACAATGTCTGCGTGATCCTAGGACTGAGTTTGCGCAGAAGCAAGGGTCAATCAGCGAGCACAGTGAAGAAGACTGGGAGCCTTCATCTGAAGACCCCCAAAGACCACCTGAAGACCACCACGAGAGATGACTGCGCATGCGAATTGGATATTTACATATGCTAATAAGTTCCTGGAAACCTCATGTTTATGTAAACGAATTCCCGGAAATCCTATGAATATGTATGATTGTATAGTATATATTCTCTAAAAATTCATTAACTCGTTGGAGCACTTATGGTGGAGAATCCCCAGTGCTGCCCAGCGCTGCAATAAAGGATACCTGCTTAATAGTAACTTCGTCGCTATTGAGTTTCATTTCAGGGACTCTCTGAATACTCCGTTTCTCCCTTGGGGAGATTCGGACTGTGAGGAGAAGCATCCGTGAATTTTTGTATCACATGTCCATGGCTCAGCTTCTGCTTCGCTTAGTCTCTTGCTTTGGTGACCTAACATATTTCGGCCTTCTACTTCTTGAACTGTGCGTAAATGGAAGGTCTCTTGTGATACTCAAGCTAAGCTGTTTTGTCTGTGGACCAAAATCATTCTGCGTTACTGCACCTCTATTGTGTATATGCCTGTTCTACGGTGATTTCTTTTAATTGTTACAAATTTAATGCTTACTCCCTCAAGTGCAGGGTCTGCAAGATGTTAGCAACAATTTCTATCGAGGTTCCTTCTGTCCCCTCCTTTTTTTCTTTTTTTAATGGTCCTCATTTTAAGCCAATTGCTTGTCCAAGCCCTGAGTTGTGAGGCTCTGTCTTCTGTAAGCTACTGACTGCTAAAAGTTTTCTGTGCCTCTTTAGTTGATTATCTGTTTGTTCTACCATATTTCCTGATTGTCTTGAGAAAGAAGTTGTTCCTCAAAGACTTGTTCTGGTGTTGGCGAGCTCAAAACATTGGCAATTTCTCCTTTTTATTTTCTGGAGAAATGTTGACTTTCTGGCTTTGAAGTTTTAATCCTGGCAATCTTTAATTTACTGTGGGGAGCTTGGAGATGACTTGCAGCTCACAATGTGTGCAAGGGATGAGAGAATAGGATGAAGTGAATGTTCACGATAGTCCATCTCAAATATTTATGTGGATAGCTGCTATTGCGGAAGGTGGAAATTAGTGACTCGCAGTGATCTTATCTAGTCCTGTGTTCCCACTGAAAGTGGGAATTGAATTGAATTTACCAACAGTGCTTTCTACCTCATACTTAAATTGTGCTGAATACCTCTCGTGCCTGTCTCTGAAGTTTCAGTGAGCCCTTATTCACAGCTTTTCAGATGTGTACTCAACAGTTTTCTTCAATCTATAGTGAGTAAAAACTTTCCCTAAATGAAGGGCTGTGGCTCTCAGAAACTGATAACTTGTATCTTCAGGGAAACTTTTCATGAATGCTGATAATGACTGTAGCTTTACTTTAAAAAAGGAGGACGGGGGAGAATTTTGTGTTTCAGCAGCTTATTCGGTCATCTGTGGGATTTGGGGAAGATGCTTGTTCTTCTGCTGAGCAATTGGTTAGTTTTATGGTAGCCTTTTCTGAAGCATTGGGGACATTGGGGAAGGAACGTGGAGAATGGTGGATGGTGGTCTCTGTCTTCTAAGATGCTTGCCTGGTCTCTGGTTCACGTGACTGGAGTCAACTTGACTGGTAGATTTGAGATCAAGATGGTGTTGGGGGGCGTGTGTTGGCTTTGTTTTTATTTGGCTGTGGGGTGTGTGTGCGTTTTCTTGTGTTGTTTTTTGTTGTTTTGTTTTGTTTTGTTTTGTTCTTTTCTTTCCCCTGAGGTCAGACTGTCAGGGGCATGTTGCTTCTTCCATTTCCAGTGTGCTGGGAGGTGGTTTGCCCACTGGGCAGTATATTTCACCTGCTCAGCTACCTGACTGTGGAGCTTGGGCATTGATGATACCCTCATATTGCCATTCTGTTTGTGACATTTGATCTAGTCTCCTGATGGCTGAAGTATTTTAGTGTAACTGAAGTTTCTGGTCTGTTTTATAGCAATATTTGGGTAAAATTAATGGCATACAGGTTAATGCATTGAATATTCTGGTGATCATTTCCATCTTTTAGCTGTGGCGTAACTGCACTTTGGAAAATTAGTACCAGAAGCAGTGATGATACTTGTTATAAGCAAATTACTCAGCTGAATGTGATCCATTTTTTCTGCCTGAGCTCCAGTCATTATTTTGGCTAATGCTTATGCATTGCTAATTTGACTATTTCGTACCACGTATTATGAAATCCACTGTCTGCTTCAGTTGTCTTGCTGCTTGCTGTGTGTGCTGCACGAGTGGTCACAAAAACCCCACATCCTACAGAGCTATTCCGTGAAGATTGCATGCCGCTTTAAGACACAGATGTTGACTGATTGCTGTGTGACACAGTATGGTTACAAAGCAGTCTTTGCTTATTAAAACTCAGAAGAGAGTGCCACTGACAGTATGTGTGGTTTCGTGTAAAATTACTAAGAAAAATCCTGCTAAGTTTGGGAGAGTGATTATAAACCACTAATTTCCTATGAGAAATGCTGGTGATTGCACTCTCCCTTCCAGGAGTGTGGGTTGGATACTGGGAGTCTATGTGGTCCTTCTCTGCCCTTAGTTTTCAAGTGGACATTCGGCTATTAAATATGTTGTCACTTTCTTTTTACTAATCTCTCCAAGCCTTTTCCAGAAATTCATGGAGAATTTAAAAGAAGCAAAGATTACCTGTTCTTCTTAAACTTATACTGGTGTTTCTCAAAAAAATTTGCAGATTCAGTTGGTCTTCTGTATGTGTCTGTTTTCAAATAGTCCTTTCTGTTCCCCAGCGCTGTCTAGCGAGACCGTTACCAATGGTTAGCTTATCTTTAACTGCTAGTAGCAGCTTGTTTCCTCCAGGTCAGGAGAGTGAGAAACAGCTGTGATTTCTGAATGTAGGTGTAAAAGTTCACTACCTTGTCCTAAAGTGGCTGAGCTGTTGCCAGCAAAAGGTAGATAATTGTTCCCTGGATAATGTAAGTGTACTTCACTAGCTATTGTGATTTATGTGTGTTTAAATCTTGCTTGATATTGTTGTGTCTGACTGATGGACTCTGGGCATAAATAATATTAAAATGCTATTTTGTCTCTTATCAGATGCTAAATGAGTGGGAATACAGAAGTTTAACAGACTGGCATAAGTTATGATATCAATACAGTATTTGAAAGCTGTAATTCAGTACAGGAAGTGGGCTCTTGCAGATAACATTAAATTGAGCGTTAAAAACATGGTTTGATGTGCTCTGGATATGTAAACCAATTTAGTTGTTTAAGCTTGTACACAAAGAGATTTCCTAGATGCCAGTTCAATGCAGGAAGTTAATGAAACCCAGAAATTGGGTATGTTGCAATTAAAAAGAGAACAGATTAGCTGGGTTCTAAAGGAGAAATCTGTATCCCCTTGGAAATTAAATGCTTTGGGTTTTAGTGAATTTTAAATAAATGACCAGTGCAGCATGAATGCATGCTGAATGAAATAACAAGTGAAGTCTGGAACCATGGGGTGTTGTGAGTATGTCTGTGTGTGTAACTCAACACAATATTTCAAGGATGTTAGCTTGACATGCAAACTGAGAAGTGACAAAGCTATGACTGTTCAGGAAAGCAGACTGCTATCACTGGGTAAAGCTTACTAGCCCTTTCTTTTCTTTAGCAAAAAAGCAAACATGGATGCCAAAAATGTGATAGTGATGCAGTTAGATAGATAAAGGAACAGCCGTTATTTATCTATAGCATAACAGAGGTCTTTTCCCATCTCTCCTCTAAAAATGCTATTGAAATAATACTTCTGGTTCTCTCTTTAAAAACAAACAAACAAACAAAAAACCCTGACAACTTTTAAATCTCTCTGAATATCTGGTTTCAGAGACCACTACAGAATTTGGGGCTCTTTTCTTGGAAGAGTGACATGAAAGAGGACAAGAAATAATTTGTGTAGAGGTGATAAATCAGATGCTCCTGGATGACCTTTCAGATATCTTCTTCTCTTTAACAAATGTTGCACATTTTTTCATAGTACATAATGGGACATTATGCTACAAGATAGTTCTGGAGTTAAGAATTTAATAGCATTTGAAAGATTAAACATTTATATGGGTTTTTAAATCATATTTGCACTGAACAACTAACACTTTTAGAGAAGATATTAAACCTCAGGTTTTAACAATATAACCTACAAACACTATTTCATAGTCCTATACATGTATAATTAAACTCTCCTTTGTACATTTTCTCTTGGCAGCCACCATGAGACATTACAAACTTATATGGAAATTACTTTTTTGCTCTTTCTATTAAAACAAAGTCCCTAAACATCTATCCCTAAAAGCAATGAGCTTTTGTGAAGTTGCAGTCTATGTATACTTACTCAGCCCTGTTTAGCATTTTTCTACTCTCTCCTGAAGGTTCTGCCCTAGAAAAAAACCCAGGATTTAAAAAAAAAAATAATCTCACCTCCCCTTTGACAGATGCATCTATTAGTAAACTTAGCCCAGTTTAACACATAATCAGCCATCACTTTTTGGTTATGATCCAATGCAGAAGATATGGAATAACTTTTACAGCAGTATCTTTATAACTGGTGGAGATGTGCGTGATTAGTTAGACTTAAGGTTCCTAAGTTAGACTTAAGGAACCTGCACTAAAGAGAGACTGAAGTTCACAAAAACAGCCTGCGGAGCCCCTCTGTCACCCACAGAGCCTCTGTATGTGTCCTACAAAGGGCAATAATTATCTTTGACAGAACTGCAGGTTAATAAATGTCATTGGGGCCCATAAGAATTGTGTCTGGTTGCACAAGAACTGCCACAGTGTCTGGAAAGTGAGAAGCAGAGACTTTCATCAGCTCATCTATTCCTTTATATTTTTCAATATGACATCAAGAAGTTGTCGCAAAGATGCCTTGCTGATGGGGACAAATTGAATCCCTTTTAAAGACTGGCTGCAATGGGCCTGACACACAGCCTCAGGAGCTCTGGTGAGCTTCAAAGAATTTTACGTGGCCTTCAGCCTGATATCCTTTAAGTGGAAACTCTGTTTGAAGGAGTTTATGTTGTACCATGAACTCAATTGGCCTTTCTCACTTAAGTACCAGAGTAGAATATTTGCTGTGGCTTTGTAGAGTCTGTGGGATACGTATAAACTGACATCAGTGAATAAAGCTAGAAGGCATGTTTACTCCTTTTAGCTATAGACACACATATAAGGGCAAACCTTCTTGAAAAAAATTATTTTTAAAATCTGTTGCCTTTGTTCAGCTTAACTACTACAGTAAATGTTTTTATTCCTAAAATATTTCCTTTCGTGTTTTTATAAGGTGTTGAAGGAATTTCTTAACTTTCCCTTAACATATCTTTTGCTTCTTTAAACCAACGAAGACTGTTTTGGCAGCATGTATAATAATTTATCATCTGTACAGAAAGAACCCAATAAAAGTTCTGCAGTCAGTGAGCTATCTTTTTATAATCACGTTTTCTTTGGACAACTTGCTATTTGCAATAGTGCCTTGCTGATGTCTGCTCAGTTTTTCTGCTCTTCCAGTAGTCCTCAATGAGAGAGCCTGGGTAGTCATGTAGACCAACTAGGTTAGAGTTGTAAAGACTGTGTTTCTTTATCCAATGTAGTGATTGGCTTGTGGTTAAGATGGAAAAAAAGTCAATTAAATTAGCAATGAGCTCCAGTTCAGGTGTGGAGACTCAGGTTTCTATTGCTGAAGGGTCAAGAGCTGGGACTATGTAAAAACAGAACGTGTGAGAGAGGAGTGGTTGCACAAACATGTTTTTCCTTCCTTGCTATTGCAGATGTATTCCTCTGCTGTGAAGGTAGCAGATATTGGGGAAAAAGATATTTATATGTATTGGGGTGGGGGGACCTATCTTGGACATTAGTGGGTAATTATACCCCATACCTTAAATATAAACTTCCTAGCTTTCCCAGAATGACATATTTTTACATTTGTTTACATAAAAGTTTTCCATATTACATACAAAGAAGGGTCTGATGAACCTTACTAAGGGCTTAAGGGACCTTTTCAATGGGTTTGGCCTAATTTGGCAATACTGTTTAAGAGACATGAGCAGAACTCTGAAGTAGGCTTTATGTAAGTGATTTTTATTCTTTATATTGTCATTAATTCATACTTCTCCAGGGAGAGATCTGCATTTTTATGACTAGAGCTATGTCCAGCAAAATGTATTTCTTTACGAGCTGTACTCTTTAACAGTTGATATTGTAAGGTAGGATGAGTGCCGTCCTCCTTCAAAACACGTGCCAAAGCAAGCCCAGGAAGGACATCAACGGAGCAAAGTTCTTTGATTCTTTCCTGTGACAACAGGGAGAGCCTGGCCAGCAGCTGCTCAGGAGCTGCAATGATGTTCACACCAGGTATTGCATGAAATTAGCACAGGAAGCAAACTCATGCATACCCAACTGCGGAGTTGAGTAGAGCACGTGCCTATCTCAATGTATGCGCACTGTTCATGCTATTCAGGAAATGGAAGTCACTTTCCTCAATCCAGCTCTATGAGGTTTAGGTGAAAAGTTAATGGGTATATTTATGTTTTCTTATAAAGCTCTTATAGATTTTAGTTGAGCTGATCGTAGTCTATTAATTACTGGTTTTGCCAAAATAGTAAGTTGGAACAATAATCTGCTTCTCTCTAGCACCTTTAAATTTATAAACTTGAATTTTAGTACCTCGTTGAAGAAACATTTGCAAAAAAGTAACTTCTTCCTTTTCTCCCCCCCGAGCAGTGTTTTAGAGCACTTTGCTGCAGGGGACCGCCACCACCACGACCTGAATATGACTTGGTTTGCATAGGCCTCACTGGTTCTGGCAAGACAAGTCTTCTGTCACAGCTTTGCAGTGAAAGCCCGGAGAATATAGTGTCTACCACAGGTAGGATGCTGCCTTTATTCCATGGTGTGCTGTAACGTTGCCCAAAGGTAACTTCTGAAACACATAGCAAAGGCAGTAGAGAACTTCAGCTTGGTTATCTTGCTTTTGAAAGTACCTAATGGATTGCTTTGAAGTTACCACTACTTAGTCTTTCAGTGTTTGGTCATGCACTGGGGAATATCCATGAAAACATACAATTTGGAATATGTCAAAAGTCAGAACATACATTGTGGTGTAAGTAGACTCTTTGGAAACGGACATTCACAGCTTACTGTAGACAGACCTTAAAAGGTTTGTTTCTTCTCTTTTGTTTTTTAAGCAGTTGTCTTATACAGATAGAAAAAAAGAAGAATGTCATATAAAATAGAATGGGACAGTGATGCTCTGAAATTTACATTGGGGTTTATTTCTTCTCATACTTGGTCAGTACTGCCTTGTGGTATATGCTAGCAACCAAAAGAATAAATGTAATGGAAATGTTTATTTCTGGTGATAATCCTTTCTTTTAGATCAGCAAAGAGACATGTTTATGTAGTAAGGGCAGATTGAGATCAGAGAATCAATTTACAAAAAGCTCCAGTGGCATTGAGAAGATACACAAAACCAGACACAACAACCACAGCTAAAAGGTTTCTTAAGTTCAAAAAATTTGAAGTACGGAAAATAGGGGAAAAAAACAACCAACCAACCAACCAAGGCAGCATTCTCCCCTTCCCCGTTTCAAAGTTCACCTTCCCAAACCTGTCCCAGTCTCCTCTCGCCCTTCTCCTCACACTTCTTCACACCCTCCCCACTGGTAGGGATGTAAAATCTGTTCATTTCCACTAGGAATAAGAGCTCCATGTCTTAAACTACAGCTTAAAATGAAGTTTATCTGTAAGTAGTGTTTTCATAACAACGCAGCATCCAAGGTCTTCACTGAAACATGAATCCTCATCTAACTACAACTCAATGTTTTCCAGCAGCAGTATAGCTGTACCTGGGCTATGGACGCATAATCATGTTTTACAGGTATAAAAGGAGACCTTATGGTAAAGTAAGAAATGGTGAAAAATTTTGAAGTGCTGAGTAAGACGGTGAATTGTATTAATTAGGTGAAGAACAGAGAGGTTTTCCTCTTCGTACTCTTTTTTTTTCCGGCTGGTGCAGTATTTCAAACAGGGCGCACGAAGACACCGAGTAAGTGGCAGTGACCCGCCAGCCGCCCCGCCCGCAGACGGGCTCCCGCTCCCCCGCGAGGACCACAGACGCCCTCCCTTGGCGCGCTGCGGAACGGCGACCCCGCCACCGCAGTCACACAGCAGAAGCAAAGCCTGTTGTCACTGCTTCCATCACACGCTTTGGTAGGGTGTACAACGGTTAATACACATCCATTCTTTCCAGAAAACGTTTTGTGCATCTCCTTTTTTTCCTTCTCGATACCCTTTTCCATAAAGGCAAGGAACTGAACAAGGCCGTCACCAGTGCACAAGTACACACACACACACTCTGAATGTACTTTTGTCCTCCTACCTCATCTTTCAGACTTCTTTCTGCTTTGCCAAAGCAGGCTCACAAGCCCCAGGATGAGCTTCAAAAAAAGAACACAGCAAACTGATTATTCATAAGACACAGCAAAGGGATGGATTTGGTAGAGATCAGGGAACGGGGGGGACAACATACAGCACAGGAATTTAGGTTCAAAAGAAGAATCCTTTGATATTCCCCCCCCCCCCCCCCCCGACTTTAAAACAAACCTCCCTGAAAAGACATTAAATTGAGAAGACTTGTGAATTGCAATCTCCGTGGTCTGCTACCAAAAAATCAACTGACTTTCAGAAAGACAGAGAGCTGGTATTTAGACGAAGGCTGCTTAGGAGACTCGCCTGCTAAATACTGTTTATACCTTTGGTGGAGTGCGTTTGTCAGCATACAGCTTTTTGCAAATTAATGCAAAATAACAGTTTGCTAAATAAGTTCGGTAGCAGTTTTTTTTTAATGCTGCAGTCTCCTAGCTCTTCCTAACAGAACCATAACTCAAAGCTACATCCGTAACACAGGGAATTCTAAAACCAACTACAGAAATTCAATTTAACCCAGTGGGATGTTCAGAGGATTCAAGACAATCATTCAAAACTATTCACTGTATATACCAGAGGAAGCACTTCACACTCTATTAACAAAGAAAGTTGGAAAATTTTACCAACATATCTTCTAAAAATTCTCGCCTGGTCTCTTGGGTCTTACCTGTCAGTATCAGACAACAGCAAAAGTAAAGATACCAATTAAAGATTTCTTACCAAGAAGTCTGAATGATCCAATTACTACCTTGGCTTTCACTTATTTAAACCCAACGATGAGGTATCTTAAGTATCTGAACCTGTTACATACCTCAGTCATGTTCAAGTACATTCTTTAAATTAAAGATTATAACAATTCTGAGGAAATATACGAAGTGGTCAGAAAATAAACCTGAAACGATGGTGTTTTGTAAGAAGTTACTTGAAGTTTGCCTCTGCTGTGCTTTAGCTTCTTCTGCCACCTTACAAGTTTAAGATGCATAATCCCTTTCCCCTTAAAAAAAAAACCCTCCTGTCCTCACTATTGTGCCAAAAAGATCGCCCACAGACTGTTCACAAGGAAAACTTCCAGCAGCATACAAGAACAGAGTCAGAGGCTATGCGAGAGACCATGACCTACAGAAGCCCACAGGGCCAGATGGGCTGCACCCAAAAGGTGGTGCTAGCTGATCTCGATGGTGACAGAGATGGGGAGGTCCCCAACAAGTGAAAAAACTGCAAATGTGACAGTCCCCCTCGACTCAGCACTTCTTAGACCACACCTAGATACTGCATCCTCTGGTTTGGGCTCCTCAGTCCAGGAGAGACAGTTCCAAACTGGAGTGAGCCCAGCAGAGGCCCACCAGGATGCTCAGGGGCTGGAACACCTGTCCTGTGAGGGGAGCCTGAAAGATGGGGCTGCTTCAACCTGGAAAAGGGAAGGCTTTGGGGGCACCTCAGAGCAGCCTTCTCCTGCCTACAGGCAGGTCACTGAGAAGATAGAGCCAGGCTCTCCACAGCAGTGCATGGTGGCTGGATGAGACACAACAGGTACAAGTTGAAACAAGACAAGTTCAGACTGGAAATAAAGGGAAACCTTTCTCCCCATGGGGGACAGTACAGCAGTAGTGCACGTTACCTAGAAGTGCTGTGTGGTCTCTATTCTTGGAGGTTTTCAAGATAGAGCGCATAAAGCCCTGAGCCATGTGGTCTGACCTCCTCACTGACTCTGCTTTGAGCAGGAAGTCAGACTAGAGATCCCCAAGATTCCCTCCAACCTTAACTGTCGCATGACTGCCTACAGTGCTGTCAAGCTCCAATGCAAAACTGAAAGCCTAGTGAGTTCTTTAACCTTTCATTTACATTAGTCTTACCTGTGTTATTTTAATAGGTGACAAGAATTCTACAACAAATCCAATCTGTAAGCTGACAGCGTCTTTGCAAAGCCACCATCATGGAAGAAAAACAGAAAAGTTTGAACAACCTATGAATTTGGATCCACAAGCCTGCATGCTATCATCTTCCACTCTTTTAGAGACTGGTGAAGAGGGGCCTTCATAAGTATCATCACACTGCCTGTTACGTATGCTCATCAGAAGTATGAAAAGAATTGCACAACTCCAAGCAGGTAATAGAGTAACAACAAAACAGTCACATGTGCCAGAGCTCAGTTCTGCTCCACCTCAAGTCAGTGTAAAACACAAATTCAAGAAAATCAGTACTGGACAAAAAAACAAACAGTTTTTTTTTAATCTAAATCTAAATCCATTCTCTTAAATATATGAAAAAAAAAATTAGTTCCATAGATCATAGAACTTTTATCACAGGTGGGGTATAAATGAGAAGACCTGCATTCATCTATATAAAAGAAAACAGGAAGCAGATGTGCTGTTGGCATGTAGAGTGATAACAGAGCCCATGTTAGCAAATGAAATTGCCAAAGCAGCAGCAAGAGGTACATCACAATTCTTAAATAACAATGCAGGACATATGAGAGTTTCTTCAAACCACCCAACCCGTTAGCAGAACCCTAACATTTGCTTTTAAAAAGGTCTGTTGTGTAGTCCTCGTGCCAGGGATTACTGAACTTCAGTAACAGAGGACTTGATTCTTATATAAGTAAACTAATTAAAACTTAGTAGCATGTACAAAGTACTCTCTTTGTATGAGAAGTGGCTTATGAAACAGCCATTAATCCTCCAATCTCCTTAGAAGGAAAGGAAGGTTCAGAGAGTGCAAGTCAGCTAACAAGCATGCTCTACAGCAGTCAGACAAGGGGATGCAAAAAATAGTTCATCGGTTTCTGAAATGGCTATAAGTTACAGGAGTCTCATATTTTAAAGAAAAGTGGAAGGGACTGCATAAATACCAACCCTTAAGAGTAACTTTGAAAACCCCAACCCAGCATTTCCATAACAGAAGTCCTCAACAGTTTGAGGAAGGCTCACAAAGAGAAATTACTAACATGCAACCAGTTTCATTACTGATAACTAAAAAGAGGTGGGTTTTTATGTTTACCAGTTATTGGACATTATATTCCCAACCTACACTAGAAACTGTCATACAGACTCCCAATGTTTAGAACAATCATCACCTCATCTGGTTATTGACCTCAAGACTCCATAGTGTCCAATGTCCAGAAGCAGAGCAATAGTAACTGCACTGATTAGCCCCACTTGTGAGTCGTCATATTGAGCTTCATCCACACTAAGGTACAGTATCTAACCTACATCCATCACAGCCTGGGTGAAAACAGATGTTACTGGGAAAATGAGAACTACTATAGGAGGAAATGAGAAATAAGATTTAGCATGACCTTCCTGTTTTTTACTTAGACATAATCTACCTACACATGAATTTAAAGTTCTACTCAACTAAATTAATAACTACATATAAATAATTGCAAGAAGTCAACATGTGACAACCTAGCAGAAAGGCTGTCTTCTTCCATAGTTGCACAAAGTCTATACACTTCCCTGTTTTTCCAGTTACTTACATATCTGGGGCTATAATTTTTCCATTGGCAAAAGAGAACTTTCTACAGAGGGTGTCTTTAAGATCTTTTTGTATTGGCCAAATAGCTGGCAGTAAAACAGGAAAAACTTATATTATAGCCTTCTTGGTAAGAAATCTTTAATTGGTATCTTTACTTTTGCTGTTGTCTGATACTGACAGGTAAGACCCAAGAGACCAGGCGAGAATTTTTAGAAGATATGTTGGTAAAATTTTCCAACTTTCTTTGTTAATAGAGTGTGAAGTGCTTCCTCTGGTATATACAGTGAATAGTTTTGAATGATTGTCTTGAATCCTCTGAACATCCCACTGGGTTAAATTGAATTTCTGTAGTTGGTTTTAGAATTCCCTGTGTTACGGATGTAGCTTTGAGTTATGGTTCTGTTAGGAAGAGCTAGGAGACTGCAGCATTAAAAAAAAACTGCTACCGAACTTATTTAGCAAACTGTTATTTTGCATTAATTTGCAAAAAGCTGTATGCTGACAAACGCACTCCACCAAAGGTATAAACAGTATTTAGCAGGCGAGTCTCCTAAGCAGCCTTCGTCTAAATACCAGCTCTCTGTCTTTCTGAAAGTCAGTTGATTTTTTGGTAGCAGACCACGGAGATTGCAATTCACAAGTCTTCTCAATTTAATGTCTTTTCAGGGAGGTTTGTTTTAAAGTCGGGGGGGGGGGGAATATCAAAGGATTCTTCTTTTGAACCTAAATTCCTGTGCTGTATGTTGTCCCCCCGTTCCCTGATCTCTACCAAATCCATCCCTTTGCTGTGTCTTATGAATAATCAGTTTGCTGTGTTCTTTTTTGAAGCTCATCCTGGGGCTTGTGAGCCTGCTTTGGCAAAGCAGAAAGAAGTCTGAAAGATGAGGTAGGAGGACAAAAGTACATTCAGAGTGTGTGTGTGTGTACTTGTGCACTGGTGACGGCCTTGTTCAGTTCCTTGCCTTTATGGAAAAGGGTATCGAGAAGGAAAAAAAGGAGATGCACAAAACGTTTTCTGGAAAGAATGGATGTGTATTAACCGTTGTACACCCTACCAAAGCGTGTGATGGAAGCAGTGACAACAGGCTTTGCTTCTGCTGTGTGACTGCGGTGGCGGGGTCGCCGTTCCGCAGCGCGCCAAGGGAGGGCGTCTGTGGTCCTCGCGGGGGAGCGGGAGCCCGTCTGCGGGCGGGGCGGCTGGCGGGTCACTGCCACTTACTCGGTGTCTTCGTGCGCCCTGTTTGAAATACTGCACCAGCCGGAAAAAAAAGAGTACGAAGAGGAAAACCTCTCTGTTCTTCACCTAATTAATACAATTCACCGTCTTACTCAGCACTTCAAAATTTTTCACCATTTCTTACTTTACCATAAGGTCTCCTTTTATACCTGTAAAACATGATTATGCGTCCATAGCCCAGGTACAGCTATACTGCTGCTGGAAAACATTGAGTTGTAGTTAGATGAGGATTCATGTTTCAGTGAAGACCTTGGATGCTGCGTTGTTATGAAAACACTACTTACAGATAAACTTCATTTTAAGCTGTAGTTTAAGACATGGAGCTCTTATTCCTAGTGGAAATGAACAGATTTTACATCCCTACCAGTGGGGAGGGTGTGAAGAAGTGTGAGGAGAAGGGCGAGAGGAGACTGGGACAGGTTTGGGAAGGTGAACTTTGAAACGGGGAAGGGGAGAATGCTGCCTTGGTTGGTTGGTTGGTTGTTTTTTTCCCCTATTTTCCGTACTTCAAATTTTTTGAACTTAAGAAACCTTTTAGCTGTGGTTGTTGTGTCTGGTTTTGTGTATCTTCTCAATGCCACTGGAGCTTTTTGTAAATTGATTCTCTGATCTCAATCTGCCCTTACTACATAAACATGTCTCTTTGCTGATCTAAAAGAAAGGATTATCACCAGAAATAAACATTTCCATTACATTTATTCTTTTGGTTGCTAGCATATACCACAAGGCAGTACTGACCAAGTATGAGAAGAAATAAACCCCAATGTAAATTTCAGAGCATCACTGTCCCATTCTATTTTATATGACATTCTTCTTTTTTTCTATCTGTATAAGACAACTGCTTAAAAAACAAAAGAGAAGAAACAAACCTTTTAAGGTCTGTCTACAGTAAGCTGTGAATGTCCGTTTCCAAAGAGTCTACTTACACCACAATGTATGTTCTGACTTTTGACATATTCCAAATTGTATGTTTTCATGGATATTCCCCAGTGCATGACCAAACACTGAAAGACTAAGTAGTGGTAACTTCAAAGCAATCCATTAGGTACTTTCAAAAGCAAGATAACCAAGCTGAAGTTCTCTACTGCCTTTGCTATGTGTTTCAGAAGTTACCTTTGGGCAACGTTACAGCACACCATGGAATAAAGGCAGCATCCTACCTGTGGTAGACACTATATTCTCCGGGCTTTCACTGCAAAGCTGTGACAGAAGACTTGTCTTGCCAGAACCAGTGAGGCCTATGCAAACCAAGTCATATTCAGGTCGTGGTGGTGGCGGTCCCCTGCAGCAAAGTGCTCTAAAACACTGCTGGGGGGGGGAGAAAAGGAAGAAGTTACTTTTTTGCAAATGTTTCTTCAACGAGGTACTAAAATTCAAGTTTATAAATTTAAAGGTGCTAGAGAGAAGCAGATTATTGTTCCAACTTACTATTTTGGCAAAACCAGTAATTAATAGACTACGATCAGCTCAACTAAAATCTATAAGAGCTTTATAAGAAAACATAAATATACCCATTAACTTTTCACCTAAACCTCATAGAGCTGGATTGAGGAAAGTGACTTCCATTTCCTGAATAGCATGAACAGTGCGCATACATTGAGATAGGCACGTGCTCTACTCAACTCCGCAGTTGGGTATGCATGAGTTTGCTTCCTGTGCTAATTTCATGCAATACCTGGTGTGAACATCATTGCAGCTCCTGAGCAGCTGCTGGCCAGGCTCTCCCTGTTGTCACAGGAAAGAATCAAAGAACTTTGCTCCGTTGATGTCCTTCCTGGGCTTGCTTTGGCACGTGTTTTGAAGGAGGACGGCACTCATCCTACCTTACAATATCAACTGTTAAAGAGTACAGCTCGTAAAGAAATACATTTTGCTGGACATAGCTCTAGTCATAAAAATGCAGATCTCTCCCTGGAGAAGTATGAATTAATGACAATATAAAGAATAAAAATCACTTACATAAAGCCTACTTCAGAGTTCTGCTCATGTCTCTTAAACAGTATTGCCAAATTAGGCCAAACCCATTGAAAAGGTCCCTTAAGCCCTTAGTAAGGTTCATCAGACCCTTCTTTGTATGTAATATGGAAAACTTTTATGTAAACAAATGTAAAAATATGTCATTCTGGGAAAGCTAGGAAGTTTATATTTAAGGTATGGGGTATAATTACCCACTAATGTCCAAGATAGGTCCCCCCACCCCAATACATATAAATATCTTTTTCCCCAATATCTGCTACCTTCACAGCAGAGGAATACATCTGCAATAGCAAGGAAGGAAAAACATGTTTGTGCAACCACTCCTCTCTCACACGTTCTGTTTTTACATAGTCCCAGCTCTTGACCCTTCAGCAATAGAAACCTGAGTCTCCACACCTGAACTGGAGCTCATTGCTAATTTAATTGACTTTTTTTCCATCTTAACCACAAGCCAATCACTACATTGGATAAAGAAACACAGTCTTTACAACTCTAACCTAGTTGGTCTACATGACTACCCAGGCTCTCTCATTGAGGACTACTGGAAGAGCAGAAAAACTGAGCAGACATCAGCAAGGCACTATTGCAAATAGCAAGTTGTCCAAAGAAAACGTGATTATAAAAAGATAGCTCACTGACTGCAGAACTTTTATTGGGTTCTTTCTGTACAGATGATAAATTATTATACATGCTGCCAAAACAGTCTTCGTTGGTTTAAAGAAGCAAAAGATATGTTAAGGGAAAGTTAAGAAATTCCTTCAACACCTTATAAAAACACGAAAGGAAATATTTTAGGAATAAAAACATTTACTGTAGTAGTTAAGCTGAACAAAGGCAACAGATTTTAAAAATAATTTTTTTTCAAGAAGGTTTGCCCTTATATGTGTGTCTATAGCTAAAAGGAGTAAACATGCCTTCTAGCTTTATTCACTGATGTCAGTTTATACGTATCCCACAGACTCTACAAAGCCACAGCAAATATTCTACTCTGGTACTTAAGTGAGAAAGGCCAATTGAGTTCATGGTACAACATAAACTCCTTCAAACAGAGTTTCCACTTAAAGGATATCAGGCTGAAGGCCACGTAAAATTCTTTGAAGCTCACCAGAGCTCCTGAGGCTGTGTGTCAGGCCCATTGCAGCCAGTCTTTAAAAGGGATTCAATTTGTCCCCATCAGCAAGGCATCTTTGCGACAACTTCTTGATGTCATATTGAAAAATATAAAGGAATAGATGAGCTGATGAAAGTCTCTGCTTCTCACTTTCCAGACACTGTGGCAGTTCTTGTGCAACCAGACACAATTCTTATGGGCCCCAATGACATTTATTAACCTGCAGTTCTGTCAAAGATAATTATTGCCCTTTGTAGGACACATACAGAGGCTCTGTGGGTGACAGAGGGGCTCCGCAGGCTGTTTTTGTGAACTTCAGTCTCTCTTTAGTGCAGGTTCCTTAAGTCTAACTTAGGAACCTTAAGTCTAACTAATCACGCACATCTCCACCAGTTATAAAGATACTGCTGTAAAAGTTATTCCATATCTTCTGCATTGGATCATAACCAAAAAGTGATGGCTGATTATGTGTTAAACTGGGCTAAGTTTACTAATAGATGCATCTGTCAAAGGGGAGGTGAGATTATTTTTTTTTAAATCCTGGGTTTTTTTCTAGGGCAGAACCTTCAGGAGAGAGTAGAAAAATGCTAAACAGGGCTGAGTAAGTATACATAGACTGCAACTTCACAAAAGCTCATTGCTTTTAGGGATAGATGTTTAGGGACTTTGTTTTAATAGAAAGAGCAAAAAAGTAATTTCCATATAAGTTTGTAATGTCTCATGGTGGCTGCCAAGAGAAAATGTACAAAGGAGAGTTTAATTATACATGTATAGGACTATGAAATAGTGTTTGTAGGTTATATTGTTAAAACCTGAGGTTTAATATCTTCTCTAAAAGTGTTAGTTGTTCAGTGCAAATATGATTTAAAAACCCATATAAATGTTTAATCTTTCAAATGCTATTAAATTCTTAACTCCAGAACTATCTTGTAGCATAATGTCCCATTATGTACTATGAAAAAATGTGCAACATTTGTTAAAGAGAAGAAGATATCTGAAAGGTCATCCAGGAGCATCTGATTTATCACCTCTACACAAATTATTTCTTGTCCTCTTTCATGTCACTCTTCCAAGAAAAGAGCCCCAAATTCTGTAGTGGTCTCTGAAACCAGATATTCAGAGAGATTTAAAAGTTGTCAGGGTTTTTTGTTTGTTTGTTTGTTTTTAAAGAGAGAACCAGAAGTATTATTTCAATAGCATTTTTAGAGGAGAGATGGGAAAAGACCTCTGTTATGCTATAGATAAATAACGGCTGTTCCTTTATCTATCTAACTGCATCACTATCACATTTTTGGCATCCATGTTTGCTTTTTTGCTAAAGAAAAGAAAGGGCTAGTAAGCTTTACCCAGTGATAGCAGTCTGCTTTCCTGAACAGTCATAGCTTTGTCACTTCTCAGTTTGCATGTCAAGCTAACATCCTTGAAATATTGTGTTGAGTTACACACACAGACATACTCACAACACCCCATGGTTCCAGACTTCACTTGTTATTTCATTCAGCATGCATTCATGCTGCACTGGTCATTTATTTAAAATTCACTAAAACCCAAAGCATTTAATTTCCAAGGGGATACAGATTTCTCCTTTAGAACCCAGCTAATCTGTTCTCTTTTTAATTGCAACATACCCAATTTCTGGGTTTCATTAACTTCCTGCATTGAACTGGCATCTAGGAAATCTCTTTGTGTACAAGCTTAAACAACTAAATTGGTTTACATATCCAGAGCACATCAAACCATGTTTTTAACGCTCAATTTAATGTTATCTGCAAGAGCCCACTTCCTGTACTGAATTACAGCTTTCAAATACTGTATTGATATCATAACTTATGCCAGTCTGTTAAACTTCTGTATTCCCACTCATTTAGCATCTGATAAGAGACAAAATAGCATTTTAATATTATTTATGCCCAGAGTCCATCAGTCAGACACAACAATATCAAGCAAGATTTAAACACACATAAATCACAATAGCTAGTGAAGTACACTTACATTATCCAGGGAACAATTATCTACCTTTTGCTGGCAACAGCTCAGCCACTTTAGGACAAGGTAGTGAACTTTTACACCTACATTCAGAAATCACAGCTGTTTCTCACTCTCCTGACCTGGAGGAAACAAGCTGCTACTAGCAGTTAAAGATAAGCTAACCATTGGTAACGGTCTCGCTAGACAGCGCTGGGGAACAGAAAGGACTATTTGAAAACAGACACATACAGAAGACCAACTGAATCTGCAAATTTTTTTGAGAAACACCAGTATAAGTTTAAGAAGAACAGGTAATCTTTGCTTCTTTTAAATTCTCCATGAATTTCTGGAAAAGGCTTGGAGAGATTAGTAAAAAGAAAGTGACAACATATTTAATAGCCGAATGTCCACTTGAAAACTAAGGGCAGAGAAGGACCACATAGACTCCCAGTATCCAACCCACACTCCTGGAAGGGAGAGTGCAATCACCAGCATTTCTCATAGGAAATTAGTGGTTTATAATCACTCTCCCAAACTTAGCAGGATTTTTCTTAGTAATTTTACACGAAACCACACATACTGTCAGTGGCACTCTCTTCTGAGTTTTAATAAGCAAAGACTGCTTTGTAACCATACTGTGTCACACAGCAATCAGTCAACATCTGTGTCTTAAAGCGGCATGCAATCTTCACGGAATAGCTCTGTAGGATGTGGGGTTTTTGTGACCACTCGTGCAGCACACACAGCAAGCAGCAAGACAACTGAAGCAGACAGTGGATTTCATAATACGTGGTACGAAATAGTCAAATTAGCAATGCATAAGCATTAGCCAAAATAATGACTGGAGCTCAGGCAGAAAAAATGGATCACATTCAGCTGAGTAATTTGCTTATAACAAGTATCATCACTGCTTCTGGTACTAATTTTCCAAAGTGCAGTTACGCCACAGCTAAAAGATGGAAATGATCACCAGAATATTCAATGCATTAACCTGTATGCCATTAATTTTACCCAAATATTGCTATAAAACAGACCAGAAACTTCAGTTACACTAAAATACTTCAGCCATCAGGAGACTAGATCAAATGTCACAAACAGAATGGCAATATGAGGGTATCATCAATGCCCAAGCTCCACAGTCAGGTAGCTGAGCAGGTGAAATATACTGCCCAGTGGGCAAACCACCTCCCAGCACACTGGAAATGGAAGAAGCAACATGCCCCTGACAGTCTGACCTCAGGGGAAAGAAAAGAACAAAACAAAACAAAACAAAACAACAAAAAACAACACAAGAAAACGCACACACACCCCACAGCCAAATAAAAACAAAGCCAACACACGCCCCCCAACACCATCTTGATCTCAAATCTACCAGTCAAGTTGACTCCAGTCACGTGAACCAGAGACCAGGCAAGCATCTTAGAAGACAGAGACCACCATCCACCATTCTCCACGTTCCTTCCCCAATGTCCCCAATGCTTCAGAAAAGGCTACCATAAAACTAACCAATTGCTCAGCAGAAGAACAAGCATCTTCCCCAAATCCCACAGATGACTGGATAAGCTGCTGAAACACAAAATTCTCCCCCCCCCCCCCCCTTTTTTAAAGTAAAGCTACAGTCATTATCAGCATTCATGAAAAGTTTCCCTGAAGATACAAGTTATCAGTTTCTGAGAGCCACAGCCCTTCATTTAGGGAAAGTTTTTACTCACTATAGATTGAAGAAAACTGTTGAGTACACATCTGAAAAGCTGTGAATAAGGGCTCACTGAAACTTCAGAGACAGGCACGAGAGGTATTCAGCACAATTTAAGTATGAGGTAGAAAGCACTGTTGGTAAATTCAATTCAATTCCCACTTTCAGTGGGAACACAGGACTAGATAAGATCACTGCGAGTCACTAATTTCCACCTTCCGCAATAGCAGCTATCCACATAAATATTTGAGATGGACTATCGTGAACATTCACTTCATCCTATTCTCTCATCCCTTGCACACATTGTGAGCTGCAAGTCATCTCCAAGCTCCCCACAGTAAATTAAAGATTGCCAGGATTAAAACTTCAAAGCCAGAAAGTCAACATTTCTCCAGAAAATAAAAAGGAGAAATTGCCAATGTTTTGAGCTCGCCAACACCAGAACAAGTCTTTGAGGAACAACTTCTTTCTCAAGACAATCAGGAAATATGGTAGAACAAACAGATAATCAACTAAAGAGGCACAGAAAACTTTTAGCAGTCAGTAGCTTACAGAAGACAGAGCCTCACAACTCAGGGCTTGGACAAGCAATTGGCTTAAAATGAGGACCATTAAAAAAAGAAAAAAAGGAGGGGACAGAAGGAACCTCGATAGAAATTGTTGCTAACATCTTGCAGACCCTGCACTTGAGGGAGTAAGCATTAAATTTGTAACAATTAAAAGAAATCACCGTAGAACAGGCATATACACAATAGAGGTGCAGTAACGCAGAATGATTTTGGTCCACAGACAAAACAGCTTAGCTTGAGTATCACAAGAGACCTTCCATTTACGCACAGTTCAAGAAGTAGAAGGCCGAAATATGTTAGGTCACCAAAGCAAGAGACTAAGCGAAGCAGAAGCTGAGCCATGGACATGTGATACAAAAATTCACGGATGCTTCTCCTCACAGTCCGAATCTCCCCAAGGGAGAAACGGAGTATTCAGAGAGTCCCTGAAATGAAACTCAATAGCGACGAAGTTACTATTAAGCAGGTATCCTTTATTGCAGCGCTGGGCAGCACTGGGGATTCTCCACCATAAGTGCTCCAACGAGTTAATGAATTTTTAGAGAATATATACTATACAATCATACATATTCATAGGATTTCCGGGAATTCGTTTACATAAACATGAGGTTTCCAGGAACTTATTAGCATATGTAAATATCCAATTCGCATGCGCAGTCATCTCTCGTGGTGGTCTTCAGGTGGTCTTTGGGGGTCTTCAGATGAAGGCTCCCAGTCTTCTTCACTGTGCTCGCTGATTGACCCTTGCTTCTGCGCAAACTCAGTCCTAGGATCACGCAGACATTGTCCTTCAAGGCTATTGTTGCCATTCTTCTGTGTCTTCCTATCTTCATGGTTCCGTGCATCTGTTCTCCCAAGGCCGAGTTGTCAGTAACGAGATTATCCCGGAGCCCCCCTTATCTTATAACTGTTCTTCTAGCTACTCCCTAAATCACATCAAACCGTAAGGTATTCACAACATCCTTAAATCACACCAGGGTGTCTTCTGATCTAATTAAGTGACTAAGGTATTTAGAACATCTTTCTTGCTCTTGTGGTTTTTAACCCTTTCACATGCAAAAATAAAAACATAAATCCATAACCCCAAGCAAAGCAAATGTAGAAGGCAAAGCACACAGCCCTTACCAGCACTGACAGACAAGGTGATCCTGGCTCCCCTCAGCAATTCAAATATTCACGTGAAAGAGGCAGGCATTATAAACTAGTCCTGACTAGATGGAGAAACCACTTCCGCTGAGACAACGTGGTCCATGGGAGAAGGAATTAGACAGAAAATTAGCAAACCTATATGGTTAGCCAAGCGTAATATTGCTGTGAGAATGATCTCAAATAGGAAAGACAAAAGGGTGGAAAAAAACATTTCAAAGAAAAACTAGTTAACAGAATAAGAGAATATAAAGCTCATAGAAGAATACAAAAGAATAGAGATATACAAAGCCTGTTATGTGGTAACACCACTCAAAGTGAGAAACAGCTCGATACAAACTATTCTGCTGTCCAAAAAAAAAAAAAAAAATTACAAAGGCTCACACTTGAGACTGAATTGATAAAATAGCAGAATGAGACAATCAGTTCTCAAAGAAATTTCTATACCAATGCAGCTAAAACCAAGATCTTAACTAGAAAGGCTATTTAAAACAAAAACAAACAAAAAACCCCATCCCACCACCCCAAAAAAACCAAAACATAAAAAAAAGCATCCAAATTCACCCCCAGTGTCTTTTAAGTCTAAAGACACCCCGGTGATTCAAAACTAGCGTCACAGTTTAACCCCAACCAGCAACTAAGCACCACACAGCCATTTGCTCACTCCCCCCTCCTCCCCCCGCCGAGTCAGATGGAGGAGAGAATCGAAGGAAAAAAAAAAAAAAAAAAAAACAAACACCAAAAGCACGTGCTGTTGATTATACGTACGATTAAAAATCCAGGTCAACTCGCATGTCCAAAGCGGCATACGCAGACTCGCCACCCACCCACTCATCCTTCACCAGTAAGCACAGTTAGGTATCAAAGTTTCTGAGATGCAGCAGACACCGAACCCCAGAAGACAGGGAAATAACTCGCTCCAGACTACTCTCGTATTTTATTTGATTTGATATGATTCCCCTATCTTTGTTATGTTCATGACTGTCCTTCTGCAAGGCTAATTTCCTTCAGTAGATTTTTTTTTTTCATTCCAGCCAAACAAAAATTACTTTAAACATTCTAGCTTTAAAAAGTTGCTGAAATTTAAGCTACTGTGTATAGTACTTGAGAAATTCTACAGTTCTATTACTACCAGCGCATTTTAGGAGATACTTGTAATAACATATTTAAATTTTATGAACTTGTTTCACAATCCTCCTTACTCAGGCTCAACGAACATCTCTTGCATTGGAAATATCACTATAACAAACAGTCCGATCACTGCCTTCCTGTTCTCTCAGCAGCCTAAAGTTACTCGGCCCCTAACAAAGTCAGGGCTATTTAAGCATCCATTACAGAGACTAAACCTCTGTTGTCGCTGCTTTGGCAGCTGCATCTAGTAGCTACACAAGACTTGTGTGAGAGTAGAAAATTCAGAGGTCATTGACCACGCAAATAAAATTACATCCTATATTCTGCTTTTGATTACGGACAGGAAACGCATGCCAAGATATTTTATAAAGCATGGACTAGAGCTACACCATTATTTCCGATGTCGTCACGTATTACAGTGCAGTCTGAAATGCACAGAACTGCAAGAAACGTGTGTATAAGTAGTAACTAAAGAAGCCGTTCCTGAAATCCAAACCACAAATATCAAAAACATTGAGATAGTTTTTTAATCCACAATTAGCTCTCATTCTTTTCCAAAACCAGAGTACTTTCCACTCCAATTGGACAAACCAAAGGGCGTAAGAGAAACTTAACAGCCTGAAAAAAAGGCTGCCTTTTAGATATTATAAAACAAACTCAGAACCCAAATGAGGCCAGTTGGAGGGAGTGTTGGAGAGGATGGAAATAAAACATTTGACTACTGCAAATGTAGGGTCAGAGGTAGCTGGCATAGTCACTGAAATGCTGTTTGGGAGAGGGTTGTGCATTTCAGCCCCACCGCTAGCAACAAAATAGGAACAATATTTTTTGGAGCCCTTTCATCCAAATAGGGCAAGACCTTATTTATAGATATAACTTTAAAGGGAGAGACATGTCGAACAAAGTGTCAGTTTTCATGATTTTTGAGAACATCACACTCAAAACTCTCTTTGTAGCCATTGGATGGGGAGAAGCAGCAGGCAGGGAGAGGCAGGGGTTAATTTTTATTTTTTTTTTTAAATGAATGAGCAGATTTGAAAGTACTGAAAATAATGCAATACAGTATCTTGAAAAAAATGTATGCATTTAGCCAGTCTTGGAAAAAAGGATGTATTTACCCAGGAAACTGGGAGTAATTAGGTGCTGCAGTCTGCAGAAAACTGCAATGTTCAGCACCACTGTTACTTTCATTTTGCTTGTGTGCATGCGTGCATGCACGCATAATCATATGCAAAAGCTAAGGGAAGAAGTTAACCAGTCCTACTCTTGCTTAGGGATTTCTATCCCAACCAGATGGTTCCAGTTTTAGGTGGATCAGCATTTGAGTTGACACTCCTAGACAGTGGCCCTTTAAAACCCTATGGAGGTTTCTTCTAGGAAAACCATTAAATTTTGTGTCTATAGCGGGGGTGGCCAAACACTTCTGACATATGTGCTGCTCGGAGATCACAGATTGAAGCTCTGGGCAGCAAACGTCCCTGAATTACTGCTCTCTCCAACACATCATGCTGCCTCTGGCCATTGAGTCTGCCTTTGCCTACTCATTGTACTTCTCTTTTCACTCTCCTTTTTGGGGTGAAATACTCCATTATTTCTGCTTTGTTCTGGACCCATCTCCTGTCCGTTTCTTTTGTTGCTACTATTTAATAGGGACAAGCAGAAGCAAAGGATTTCATGCTTAGTTGATTAAACACACACAAAATGCAAAATGCGCAAAAATACCCTAAGTTAGTGCAACATTAATGCTGACAAACCAAGCATTCAGAGCTCTTGAAATCCAGAATTAAGGCTGAAAGCTCAACCATAACTCTGCTCTCCTCCCCCTCTTGCTTATACTTATGAATATGGTCTCACTTTACATTTTATTTTTCAATTGGGAAATCACTGAACAAACAGACTTCTAGTACCCAGCACACATTTATATCCAGAGGACTGGTTAATCATCTGAAACTGTTGATGAAATCTCAAGGAGATTAATTTTAAAAAGTCAAATTTACACACAGCAGGCTCCGAAGTTCTGATGTTGTATCAGATCACACAAGTGCAAAGAAATCTCAAACCTTGAAGAGAATGGGGGGGGGGGGAAGACCAAGGTAGACTGTTATAATCCTAAAGATAGGAAACAACTGGGGACAGCAGTGGAGTAAATGAATGCAAATAATAAAACACTCAAGGCGCCTGAATGAAATGATGCACAGCTACAAGAGAGAGGAGGAAAAAGGAAATATAAATAAATTAAATTGTCGCTATATGAATACCTTAATGTTAAATTGCTACAATAGAATCTATGCATTTGACCATGTGAGTTACAGCTGCAGACACTTCAGTTTCCATACTGCTGCACAGGTGGTATCACCACTACAAAAAAAAGGGGGAAGATGAAATGTGGTTTAACCCAGCAGGTAGCTAAACACCACACAGCTGTTTGCTCACTCCCCCCATTCCCCCTGCTGAGTTGGATGGGGGAGAGAATCAGGGAAAAAAAACCAAACTAAAATTCATGGGTTGAGATAAAGACAGTTTAATAGGACAGAAAAGGAAGAGAAAATAATAACGATAAAAGAATATACAAAGCAAGTGATGCACAATGCAATTGCTCACCACCTGATGACCAATACCCAGCCAGTGCCCGAGCAGTGATCACTGCCCCCTGGCCAACTCCCCCAGTTTATATACTGGGCATGACATCATACGGTATGGAATAGCCCTTTGGCCAGTCTGGGTCAGCTGTCCTGGCTGTGCCCCCTCCCAGCTCCTTGTGCACTGGGCAGAGCCTGGGAAGCTGAGAAGTCCTTGACCAGTGTGAGCGCCACTTAGCAACAACTAACACATCAGTGTGTTATCAACATTATTCTCATCCTAAATCCAAACCACAGCACTATGCCAGCTACTAGGAAGAAAAATCAACGCTATCCCAGCTGAAACCAGGACAATATCCACGCTTATTCCATACCATATATGTCATGCCCAGGTCTTACACTTTCCAATACATTCCAATTAGTCACCACCACCTTTCCTGTATTTTGATATATACACACAGATATCATTCCCTTAGTCTATGGGCCATCCCTCTAAAATGTCCGTTGAGTTCATCCAGTCCATGACATTGGGCTCCATCTGTCATAACAGTCCTTCAGGGCAGGAGAGATGGTGTGCGCTGTTGGATTGTTGCATGCTGAAGCCAGTCCTGGTTCCATCACCGCTGCACTTTGCTCGGTTTCATCAAAGTTCATTCTTTATTAATCTGGGTGATTCTTACTGTAATACCATTGATATGGCATATAGCCACCATAGAAGTGATGACATCCAGTATTATATAGCAATTAACATCATACCATTCAGTTCATTGGCTATTCTCACCCAAAATCAAACCCCCTTGAGGTACACATCAGACTTCCCCATCCTTTCGCATCACCCACCAAGTGCACCCAGGTCCTTGAGCAAAAGCAATCACACGAATGGGCTTGCCTTTGCCCGAGGCAGGAGTAACCCAGACCGTCTTCCCCAGCATATTTTTTACATGCACTACAGGGACTTTATCCCCCTCTACAGTACGTAAAAGCCCTGATGGGCCAGGGCCAGCTCGATTGGCAGATCCCCTAGTGTTGACTAACCAGGTGGCCTTTGCTAAATGTGTATCCCAGTGTTTGAATGTCCCACCACCCATTGCTCTCAGTGTAGTCTTTAACAGTCCATCGTATCGTGCGATTTTCCCGGAGGCTGGTGCATGATAGGGTGCTTGATTGCAGCGCACGTTTCGCGTTCATGGATAGCCTGTGCAATAGTGTGCATGGTCAAGTCCACCCCTCGATCACGAGCCCATCTGTATGTTGCATCTCTTCCTTGATGGCCTGAGGTGTCATGGGCCCACCAAGCTAGAAATAATCCACCCTTATGGTGCCAGTCCAGATCCACCTGAGCCACTTCAATCTTAGCAGCCTCATCCACCTGCTGATTGTTTTGATGTTCTTCAGTGGCCCCACTCTTGGGTACGTGAGCACCTACGTGATGTACTTTTACAGCCAGGTTCTCTATCCGGGCAGCAATATCTTGCCACAATGCAGCAGCCCAGATGGGTTTGCCTCTGCGCTGCCAGTTGCTCTGCTTCCATTGCTGCAACCACCCCCACAGGGCATTTGCCACCATCCATGAGTCAGTATAGAGATAGAGCACTGGCCACTTTTCTCGGTCAGCAATATCCAAAGCCATGCTGGACGGCTTTCACCTCTGCAAACTGACTTGATTCACCTTCTCCTTCAGCAGTTTCTGTGACTTGTCGTATAGGGCTCCATACAGCAGCTTTCCACCTCCGATGCTTCCCCACAAGACGACAGGACCCATCAGTGAACAGGGCATATTGCTTCTCATTTTCTGGCAGTTTATTATACCGTGGGGCCTCCTCAGCAGGCGTCACCTCCTCCTCTGGCGATATTCCGAAATCTTTGCCTTCTGGCCACTCCATGATCACTTCCAAGATTCCTGGGCGACTGGGGTTTCCTATTCGAGCCCGTTGTGTGATCAGTGCGACCCACTTACTCCACGTAGCATCAGTTGCATGATGTGTACAAGGGACCCTCCCTTTGAACATCCAGGCCAGCACCGGCAGTCACGGGAGGAGCTGTGCTTCAGTACCAACCACTTCCAAAGCGGCTTGAGACCCTTCATATGCTGCCAATAGCTCTTTCTCAGTGGGAGTATAGTGGGCCTCGGATCCTCTGTATCCCCGACTCCAAAACCCTAGGGGTCGACCTCGAGTCTCCCTGGTGCTTTCTGCCAGAGGCTCCAGGTAGGGCCGTTCTCCCCAGCTGCGGTGTAGAGCACATTTTTGACATCTTGCCCTGCCCGGACTGGCCCAAGGGCTACTGCACGAACTATCTCCCGTTTAATTTGTTCAAAGGCTTGTTGTTGCTCAGGGCCCCATTTGAAATCGTTCTTCTTCTGGGTCACTTCACAGAGAGGGCTTACGATCAGACTGTAATTTGGAATATGCATTCTCCAAAAACCCACAATGCCCAAGAAAGCCTGTGTTTCCTCTTTGCTGGTTGGTGGAGACACGGCTGTTATTTTGTTGATCACATCCATTGGGATCTGACGACGTCCATCTTGCCATTTTATTCCTAAGAACTGGATCTCCTGTGCAGGTCCCTTGACCTTACTTTGTTTATGGCAAAGCCGGCCTCCAGAAGGATTTGGACTATGTTCTTCCCTTTCTCAAAAGCCTCTTCTGCTGTATTGCCCCGTATGATGATGTCATCAATGTATTGCAGGTGTTCCGGAGCCCCACCCTGTTCCAGTGCAGTCTGGATCAGTCCATGGCAAATGGTGTGGCTGTGTTTCCACCCCTGGGGCAGTCGATTCCAGGTGTACTGGAGGCCCCTCCAAGTGAAAGCAAACTGTGGCCTGCACTCTGCTGCCAAAGGGGTTGAGAAAAACGCATTAGCGAAATCAGTCGTGGCATACCGCTTGGCTGCCTTTGACTCCAGTTCATATTGAAGTTCTAGCATGTCCGGCACAGCAGCGCTCAGCGGCGTGACTTCATTCAGGCCCCGGTAGTGTACTGTTAGTCTCCACTCTCCATTAGAATTTCGCACTGGCCATATATGGACTGTGAAAAGGTGAGCGAGTCTTGTGGATCACTCCTTGGCTCTCCAGTCGACAAATCAGCTTACGGATGGGAATCAGGGAGTCTCGGTTGGTGCGATATTGCCGCCGGTGCACTGTTGTGGTAGCAATTGGCACCTGTTGTTCTTTGACCCTCAGCAACCCCACAACAGAAGGGTCCTTCGAGAGACCGGGCAGGGTCTGTTTAATTATTTCCTCCGTCTCCAAGGCAGCTATACCAAAAGCCCACCAGTACCCTTTTGGGTCCTTGAAATACCCTCTCCTGAGGTAGTCTATGCCAAGGATGCACGGGGCCTCTGGGCCAGTCACAATGGGGTGCTTCTGCCACTCCTTCCCGGTTAAGCTCAGTTCAGCCTCCAATACAGTCAGCTCTTGGGATGCCCCTGTCACTCCAGAAATACAGATGGGTTCTGCCCCTTTACCGCTTGATGGCATGAGGGTACACTGTGCATCGGTGTCCACTAGAGCCTTATACTCCTGTGGGGCTGATGTGCCAGGCCATTGAATCCACACAGTCCAGTAAACCCGGTTGTCCCCTTCCTCCACCTGGCTGGAGGCAGGGCCCCTCTAGTCCTGGTCATAGCATTCGTTACTCGCTTCTTGTAAATGCGAATCAGAAGTCCCTTTATTAAGATCAGGAGTAAGATCAGCCCTTCTGCTCTGCCTGGGGAACTGCTCACTGGAAACTGGAGCAGCAACTTTCCTGGAAGATCCCCCTTTTGTCACTGTTTTTCATAGAACCATAAAATAATTAGGGTTGGAAAAGACCCTTAAGATCATCGAGTCCAACCGTTAATCTAGCACTGCCAAGTCCACCACTAAACCATGTCCTCGAGCACCACGTCTACCCTTCTTTTAAATACCTCCAGGGATGGGGACTCAACCACTTCCCTGAACAGCCTGTTCCAATGCCTGACTACCCTTTCGGTGAAGAAGTTTTTCCTAATATCCAACCTAAACCTCCCCTGGCGCAGCTTGAGCCCATTTCCTCTCGTCCTATCGCTTGTTACTAGGGAGAAGAGACCGACCCCCACCTCACTACAGCCTCCTTTCAGGCAGCTGTAGAGAGCAATAAGGTCTCCCCTCAGCCTCCTCTTCTCCAGACTAAACAACCCCAGCTCCCTCTGCCGCTCCTCACCAGACTTGTGCTCCAGACCCTTCACCAGCTTCATTGCCCTTCTCTGGACACGCTCCAGCACCTCGATGTCCTTCTTGGAGTGAGGGGCCCAACACTGAACACAGGATTCAAGGTGCGGCCTCACCAATGCCGAGTACAGGGGCACTATCACCTCCCTGGTCCTGCTGGCCACACTATTCCTGATACAAGCCAGGATGCCATTGGCCCTCTTGGCCACCTGAGCACACTGCTGGCTCATGTTCAGCTAGCTGTCAACCAACACCCCCAGGTCCATTTCCGCCAGGCAGCTCTCCAGCCACTCCTCCCCCAGCCTGTAGCATTGCATGGGGTTGTTGTGACCCAAGTGCAGGACCCGGCACTGAGCCTTGTTGAACCTCATACAGTTGGCTTCAGCCCAAAGATCCAGCCTGTCCAAGTCCCTCTGTAGGCCCTTCCTGCCCTCCAGCAGATCGACACTTCCACCCAACTTGGTGTCGTCTGCAAACTTACTGAGGGTGCACTCAATCCCCTCATCCAGATCATCAATGAAGATATTGAACAGAACTGGCCCCAACACTGAGCCCTGGGGAACACCACTCATGACTGGCCACCAACTGGATTTGACTGCATTCACCACCACTCTCTGGGCTCGGCCGTCCAGCCAGTTTTTAACCCAGCACAGAGTGCACTTATCCAAGCCGTGAGCAGCCAGCTTCTCCAGGAGAATGCTGTGGGAGACAGTGTCAAAAGCCTTACTAAAGTCCAAGTAGACAACATCCACAGCCTTCCCCTCATCCACTAAGCGGGTCTCCTTGTCATAGAAGGAGACCAGGTTAGAGAAGCAGGACCTCCCTTTCATAAACCCATGCTGGCTGAGCCCGATCCCCCCATTGTCCCGCACGTGCCGCGTAATGGTACTCAAGATGATCTGCTCCATGACCTTTCCCGGCACCGAGGTCAGGCTGACAGGCCTGTAGTTCTCTGGATCCTCCTTCCGAACCTTCTTGTAGAGGGGTGTCACATTTGCTAGCTTCCAGTCATCTGGGACCTCCCCGGTTGACCAGGACTGCTGATAAATGATGGAGAGTGGCTTGGCCAGCTCCTCTGCCAGCTCCCTCAGTATCCTCGGGTGGATCCCATCTGGCCCCATGGACTTGTGAGCATCCAGGTGGAGGAGCAGGTCGGTGACTGCCAGCTCTTTGACAACTGAGGCTTCATTCTGCATCCTATCTCCATCTCCCAGCTCAGGGGCCTGAAAACCCCGAGGATGACCAGTCTGACTATTAAAGACTGAGGCAAAGAAGGCATTAAGTACCTCTGCCTTCTCCTCATCCTTCGTGGCAAGGTTACCTTCTGTATCCAACAAAGGAGGGAGATTCTCCCTGGCCCTCCTTTTGTCACTGATATAATTGTAAAAACATTTTTTGTTATCTTTAATGGCGGTGGCCAGTTTAAGTTCTAGCTGGGCCTTCGCCTTTCTAATTTTCTCCCTGCGTAACCTCACAGCATCCTTGTAGTCCTCCTGAGTCACCTGCCCCTTCTTCAAAAGGTGGTAGGCTCTCCTTTTTTCCCCTGAGTTCTAGCCAAAGCTCTCTGTTCAGCCAGGCCGGTCTTCTCCCCTGCCTGCTCGACTTACGGCACATGGGGACGGCCTGCTCCTGCGCCTTTGAGATTTCCTTCTTGAATAACATCCAGCCTTCCTGGACTCCTTCGCCCTTCAGGACTGCCTCCCAAGGGACTCTGTTAACCAGACTCCTAAACAATCCAAAGTCTGCCCTCCTAAAGTTCAGGGTAGCGGTCTTGCTGACCCCCTTCCTTACTTCTCCAAGAATCAAAAACTCTGTCATGTCATGGTCACTGAGCCCAAGACAGCCTCCGACCACCACATCGCCCACCAGGCCCTCTCTGTTCGTAAACAGCAGGTCCAGCGGGGCACCTCCCCTGGTTGGCTCACTTAACTTCCTGACGCAGCTGGTATCTATCTATCTCCCCCACACTCCAGGAACCTCCGAGACTGCTTTCTCTCTGCTGTGTTGTATTTCCAGCAGATATCTGGTAGGTTGAAGTCTCCCACGAGAACAAGGGCTAGAGATTGTGAGACTTCAGCCAACCGCTTGTAGAATGCTTCATCTGTTTCCTCATCCTGGTTGGGTGGTCTATAACAGACTCCCACCAGGATATCTGCCTTCTTAGCCTTCCCCCTGATCTTTACCCATAAGCACTCAACCTTACCATTACCGTCGTTGAGTTCTAGACAGTCAAAACACTCTCTAACGTACAAGGCTACCCCACCACCTCTCCTTCCTCGCCTGTCCCTTCTAAAGAGCTTGTAGCCATCCATTGCAGCACTCCAGTTGTGTGAGTCATCCCACCATGTTTCCGTGATGGCGACCACATCATAGTTTTCCTGCCGCACAGTGGCTTCCAGCTCCTCCTGCTTATTGCCCATGCTGCGTGCATTGGTGTAAATGCACTTCAGTTGGGCTGTTGATCTCTTCTTCAACACAGGCATGCCACCCCTAGGCTCATCCCAAGCAAGCCAGGTTTTATCCCCTTCCCCCTTCACATCTAGTTTAAAGCTCTCTCAATGAGGCCTGCTAGCTCCTGAGCCAGAATCCTTTTCCCCCTTTGCGACAGGTGAACCCCGTCTGTCTCCAGCAGGCCTGGTGCCATGCAAACTGCCCCATGATTGAAAAACCCAAAATTCCACCGCTGGCACCAGCCTCTGAGCCACGTGTTAATGAGGTGGGTCTTCCTGTTCCTGTCCGTATGCCTCCCGGCTACTTCCTTGCAACTCACGTACCCGTGCCTCTAGGGTCGAGGTAGACTTTCCATCCCACTTCCTCATGTCCTCTCCGTGGTCACGCAGGTAAAACCACAGGGTGGCCGGTGACGTGTATCCACTATATCCTCTCTCTTGAGGAGAGGGACGCTTACTCCTAATAGCTGAGATGATACTGGTCTGTACAGGTGGGGAGCAGGACATATCCTCTTTGAGTTGCTGGACCTCCTGGGACAGTTTCTCCACAGCCGAGACGAGGGAGGAAGAGAGACTTCCTTTGTATTGCTAGAGTTGGCCAGCCAATTCATCTACCGTTTGTCCCTCTCCGTCTTTCCAGGTCATTACTGCCAATGAGTTGGCATGTGACGCTGGTGCGCTCTGTACCAACTTCCGCCACATAGGCTGTGTGCACCGGACTTCACCTGGATCTTTGGATAACTGCTTGTTGTCCAAGTCACCATAAGTCACCTCCAGCATGGCTAATTCCCTCAGGTACTGGATACCTCTCTCCATGGTGGTCCACTTGCCTGGGTGACATATAACATCTTCCTTGAAGGGATACCTTTCCTTCACGCCTGACAGGAGTCACCTCCAGAGGCTGAGGGCTTGTGCCCCTTTTCCAATCGCTTTGTCAATGCCCCCTTCCCTAGAAAGGGATCCCAGCTGCTTGGCTTCCCTACCCCCCAATTCCAGGCTACTGGCCCCGTTATCCCAGCATCGGAGCAGCCAGGTGACAATGTGCTCGCCTGGAGGACGGCTGAAATCTTCTCGCGTGTCTCGCAGCTCACTCAGGGACAGGGATCGGGTGGTTACTGCCTCGTTTATGAATTCTGCCACTTCCTCCTCCTGTTCTTGTGATGGCCCTGCTTCAGAGTAGTCTGCCTCGTCCACTTCTTCCCTTAGTAGGGGAAGAGTTTCTTCCCTTACTAAACGAGCTGACTTTCGCTTCCAACATTTCTTCTTGTGTATAGAGGCGACTGATACTGGCACGGGTTGGTTCTCTGGTTCAGCCGCAGTGCCTGTTGTGGGGGTCAGAGTAGCCGCAGTGCCCGTCGCTTTGTCGTCAGATCCAGAGACCTTCTCCTCCCCTTGAGGGTTCTGAATACTGTTGAATAGGGCTCGGTAGGCATGGGCCAGGCCCCAGCACGTTGCAGTGATTTGTCTCTCTCTGGAGTTGCCAGGGTGACGGCATCCTTTTTCCAAATACTTTACTAGCTTTTCAGGATTCTGCACTTGTTCGGGGGTGAAGTTCCAGAACATTGGAGGTGCCTGCTGTCCTAGGCATTTGCCCATGCTATCCCACACACCCTGCCACTCATATCTGTCCAGCCTTGGGGCAGATCTCTGGATGATATTCTTAAATTGCTTATTAACCTTAGACAAAACCGAAACAATATTCCCAAGAAATACCAATAGAAGTATCTTAACTATCCAAGGATGCTCAAGATACCGAAAAGTTACTGTAATGAAGGAGGAAACATCATAGAAGAAGGTAGCGAAGGTGCCATTCTGTATTTCCTCCATAAAAAAACCCTCAGAGGAAGAGGTATAATTGCTAATTGTCTCCACGAGGTGGTACCTGAAGTACAGTAATGGCTTCACTACAGAACCCAAATACCAGATAATGCTCAAGGCCAGTGTTTTAATAACAAATCTCCCAGGCAAAACATCACTAATCACGGCAGAGCACAGCAACCTGCAAAACCCAACACCAGTCTTTAACACGTACTGCAAAAACAAGAGCATGGTGCAGATCAAGTAGACTAATACCGAGAACAGATGAATCAAAATTATGACCAGCAACTGTTAACAGATATAAATTCCTTAATGCGCTCTGGTTAATCTGTTTTTATCTCAAACCCTTTGTGCCCCATGTTGGGTGCCAAAAAGGACTGTCGTGGTTTAACCCCAGCCAGCAACCAAGCACCACACAGCTGCTCGCTCACCCTCCCCCCCCCCCCCTCCCCGGTGGGATGGGGGAGAGAATCGGAAGAGTAAAAGTGAGAAAACTCATGGGTTGAGATAAGAACAGTTTAATAATTGAAATAAAGTAAAATAGTAGTAGTAGTAGTAATTAATAATGATATACAAAGCAAGTGATGCACGATGCAATTGCTCACCACCCGCTGAACGATGCCCAGCACGTCCCCAAGCAGCTATCACCGCCCCCCAGCCAACTCCCCCCAGCTTATATACTGAGCATGACATCATACGGTACAGAATAGCCCTTTGGCCAGTCTGGGTCAGCTGTCCTGGCTGTGCCCCCTCCCAGCTTCTTGTGCACCGGGCAGAGTCTGGGAAGCTGAGAAGTCCTTGACCAGTGTAAGCACTACTTGGCAACAACTAAACCATCAGTGTGTTATCAACATTATTCTCATCCTAAATCCAAACCACAGCACTATGCCAGCTACTAGGAAGAAAAATCAACGCTATCCCAGCTGAAACCAGGACAACCAGCCTGTCTGAACAAGAGATAACAACAACATAATATCAACAAGACTGACAAGCATTTCTTTCCTGCCTTCATACAAAGATATTTCCCAACTCCCCTATCACAGCCAGCGTCGGGTTTTACTATTTTGTTCAGGTTACATCAACCATCATTTGCCCTCAAGGTAGGACAGACTCTCCAAGATAGAAGATTAAAGAGTCAAGCATATAACCAGAATTAGAAGTTTTTTCACATTCTACCACTGCCCATAAATCTCTGTCTATGGTGGCTTCAAAAGATATTTACATGTTGCTATGTTGAACGCACATGCCAGCAAGAGAGACTACCTATATGGAACAAGTCACAGAAAAGCCACCAAGCAGGTACATTTAAACAAAACACAAAAATAGTTTTGAAGTAATGAAGTGGTGTTTGTCACAATAGACAGGCATGCAATTTTGTGGGGACAGTGTTCAGCAGACTTGTGTTCACCTGCATGTGGTGGTATGCTCCCCCTGTTACCCTCCTGCCCCCACACACCTGACCTTTTCCCATAACCCTGCTCAAGTGATAATCACCAGTGGCAGTTGTGATGAATGCATCCAGCTCAAAGTGGAGTCAGGGGAGACAGATAACAACACTACAGCCAAGGGCTAATTTATGGCAATGTGTCTACCTAACCACAGTGCTGGTCAGTGTCCAACTGAAGCTAGATTTGGAAGAAACTAACATACGGAGTTGGTATGTAAATATGACCATGAGTCAATCATCTTACCCCCATAAATAGTGAGCAGCCCAAGAGCCCCTTGAGCTCTCCTGCACGGCAGCGGGCTGCACGCCAGGATCTCCGCTTGAGTAGGGACGCCTCTCAAGGTTGCTCCTTGAGGCTGAGAGATTCCTTGCCGCAACAGATCCTCCGTAACTGACTAACAGCATGCTAAACTTTGAAATCTTAGCTAAGTGATATAAAGGATTGATTGCGCATATAAAATCCTTTAGACATAAACCGTTGACCAAGTCTGGGACTAGGATTGGATCCAGCCGCACCTAGGCTCCTCTTTGAGAAGGAGTTTAGAAAGCAAGGGGGTCCTCTCTGAACCTCATGACTCAACAGGAGGGTCTCCCTGACAGTCTTGTCTGACCCTGTGCCCTATGCAGTAAATTATCAAGTGTATCTTGCCATCAAATCTCATTAAACTACTGTCACATTTATTATCAAACTTTGTTATCAATAAACATATTGCTCTTACAAGTGCACTCTCACTCCATCCACGACACTGCAGAATAGGAATGCTCTAAAAAGACAAAATCTATACACTTGTTTTATTAACACCGTATGTACGAGAAGTCTCTACTCCAGTACTTGATTACCTTCTTGATCAACAATTCTGAATATTTTGCAGAGAGTTAAGAAAAATCTTAACAATTTTTTGTTAAGAAATTGTTCTTATTTCAAAAACACCAAATTAGAAAAACATTACTGTTAACAGAGAAATCGCAACACCTTGGAACATATTTTTTCTTTTTTTTAATTGTATGAATCCATCTTAAGCACTGTCTGGAAACTAATAAAAAAACTATTTATAAAAGGAAACTACATTTCTCAGCATACAAGAAGCTTTGTGTGAGAAAACTCCAAAATAAATTAAGTTTGTATTGAGTTATTATTTATATCTACATCCTGTTTAGCCATTTAGGAAAAAAAGTTTAGTTCATATTTTGTATACCCCTTTGTGTAAAGCTTTAAAAAGGCTTCTGCTAACAGAGGGAGGGCCCCAGTACTTATATCCTCCAATTCACACTGTGTGGCAACTCGAGACCTTCAACCTGGATTTCCCCAACAAAAATAAAACCATCCTTATTGTTTCCCCATGAAGTGGTTGTTTTAAGCTTTAAACAAAGAAATATAAAGAGGGATGATGAACTACAGAAAATAATCATGTTATTGTTTACAGTTTTAGGTAACTTCATCAAAATATTTTGACTGAGCCAAAACCAAGTTTTGCCAGAGAAGGCTATGTTCATCAAGCAATAGCTCTGCACAAGTGTTTTTCTAGGGCTTTCTGCATGTTCCTGAGACTCATAACCTTTGAAAGAGGTAGGACTGGATACAGAGATAGCTAAGGACCCTTTTCTGGCTTAATTACAGCAGCACTGTACTGAAATATAACTGAGCTTTGTTTGCACTTTGGATGCCTACGCACATCAGCAAAAGGTGGCAGATTACCTCACGAAGTTACAGCTTACATTCAGGTGCTCCTAATCTTCAAACTAGTTATGCAAGGACAGCACACCCTCTCACAAGCATACACATGCGTGGTCTCTCACAACTAGGTATTAAGTCTTTTAGAGCTTGAAGCAAACTAATTACTCAAGTTATTCTTCAATGAAAATATATGCTTCCCCTTTACACGCACCCTTCCAAGAGCAAGTGCAGTTGGGTTCCTGTCAAAGACAAAATAGCGAGAGTCCAGGCAAAGCAGAGCAGGAGATGAAAAGCACAAGTTGAGCCCACTCATCCACACAGAATGAGCACAAAAGACAACAGCCAGCACTGAAAGAAATTAACCAGCACTAGCACAGATTTACTCCTATTTCCTGAAGCTTGAGGACATAAACTATTAAAGCTGACCACTTTTATTCCATACCACATTCTGAGAACCCTGGATAAGGAGCCAAAATGAGCCCTAAGCACTTTTACAGCACAGAAAGTACTCCAGATATAGACACTCATCAGACACAGAGTCTGTATTTACCTGCTAGCATAGGACCTTTCTGGTCCCATACATAATTGCTTTTAATTTCATTTATCAGTTTTGTTGGCTGACCAAGTACAAGGTCATACACTAGAATAATCCTATATTTCACCACAAGGAATATGATTTGAAGTACAACTCATACTATATTCCTGTAAGAGAAGACCAAAACAAGCCTTATCTGGCAGGGCAGGGGGAGTATCAGCTCAAAAAAAACCCAACCCCAACCAACCCTCAAAATTGTTTGGAAATGAGTTTTCATTCATGTGATTTTCATTTTTCTGGGTTTGGTTTTACTCTATGTTGAGCATTCGTTCCACACTTTCATCACTGGGGGGAGGGAAGGTTTTTTTTGGTTTTGGGGTTTTGTTGGGGGTTTTTTTTTGTTTGTTTGTTTGTTTTTTTCTTCTCCCTAAACAACTTGCTGCTGCTTCTTCTCTTTGCTCTTGAACTTCATTCCACTTCTGGTTGTTTGTTGGAACTTCTTTTAAACAAGGGAATTAACATTAACTGCAAACTGCAGCACTAAAACATTAATTCCACCACATAAAACAGTTTGGAACTGCTGCTCAGAGACTGTATATAGGCATTTTGAAGTGAGGAGATTATTCTAAAACCAGCTGCAGTGTCTCCTTAACCATACGGAACCAGCTGGATTTGACATAGCTCAGCTTTGCCATTTTGAAAGTGACAGCACCAAAAATCGCTTTCTTTGATGAGTATTGCTATTTGATTCTCTTAAGCTCACATGGGCAATCCAAAATCAGTGAGGGAAATCAAGAAACTGTCCTCCAAGAAAAATTACTAAACTTCCAATAGTGTTTTTTTTTTTTAAGCTTCTACTAATTCAAATGCAGTTGATAAGCAGGATCACATCATTAAACTACAAATTAAGAGAAAACCTAGAAAACTGCTAATAATTTTGTAAACAATGTTATATTAACATAATGTTAAAGTTATGAAAGATCGCAATAACTGTCTGAAGATCAAGTAACATCTAGACCATGACTTTAAAGATTAATGCAAGATCATTCATTAGAAAACCTCTTACATTTGCATATAACCATGATGTGTAGCTGAAAAAATTCCTGTCGCAGTCAGAACCTGCATATGACATCAACTTCATAGTTTCCAATAAGATCAACAAAAAGATGCTTAACTTGTAAGTATCCTAGAGCTATCTGTTTCATACGTGTTACAAATACCCATTTTATTGCCTGGTTTATCTAACAACCTTTTTGACTGCCAACCCCTCAACTTTATTAGAGATCAACACATCTTTATTGAAAGCTGAAGCCAAGTATAATTTGGAATTTTGAGGACCATCTAACTCAAATTGTCCTTCAAAATATGCAGCTGCTTGTTCTTTAAGAAAAAATCTGCCTCTTTAGAAACATTTATGTTTTCACAATATATTTTGGCATTCTGATGGCGATGTCCATTTCTTACTACACATTCTATGGTCACTGAAGGCATCTGAAAATTTAAAATAGACATTATATTTCATTTAAGCAAACATAAAACAGACTGACAAAATACAGAATTCTATTAAAATTATGTACCTAGATTAATATAAGCAATTTTTTTTTTCCAACTGGTATGTGGATTTCTAAAAGTTATGAGAAACTAATTAAGCAAGTGCCTTTTGGATAAACTCCAAAGCAAACAAATGAGACAGAAGAGAAACTTTCTAGACTGCAGATTAGTCTAAACAGAAACTTGCAAATAACAATAAGTAGAAAAGTAGTCACCTTAATTGGTTTGAAATCTGTACTTTGCCTTGTTGCATTTGAAGGAGTAAACAAACTGTTGAATTCATTTTATATGAAGCAACAAACATCTGAACACACAGCAATAATTTAATTTACAGTCTAATCACCATTAACATATTAATGCTTATGCATAAGAAGTGAATTAACCTCATCCTCTCTAAATTAAGCAAAAAACCCCATACTCTCACTGAAAGCCCTACAGGTCTTACCTCTTCCTAAAAGCTTAACCAAATAGGAAATAATTCTACTAGACTATAAATCCAACCAGATGGATTGTCCTGAATCAACTGACAAGAGCCCTAGTGCTAACAGCTAGTCACTGGCCTTTGGTGGCATGTAAGCAGAACATGAATCAAGTTTACAGTTTGTTCAAATTTACCAGTTTTTACCTGTATAGAGCAACAGCATTACATTCCATAAAAATCATGTATATTGACTCAACCCTATATACAGATTTTCAGGTTTTAAATAGCAGCTTCCTTATTGTTAAAGCAGAAATAGAATTAGTTCTCTCTCTAAAAGATCATAGCAAACAGCTGCGCTGAAGTTAGTTGGTCTAGAAGTAATACAAGTTAAGGTCTGAGGACTACTGGGTTTCATAGTGTCATGGTTTAACCCAGCCAGCAACTAAGCCCTACACAGCTGCTCGCTCACTCATTCCCCTCCAGTGGAAATAGGGGAGAGAATCAGAAGAGTAAAAGTGAGAAAACTCGTGGGTTGAGATAAAGACAGTTTAATGGGTAAAGCAAAAGCCGCGCACACAAGCAAAGCAAAGCAGGGAATTCATTCACTACTTCCCATTGGCAGGCAGGTGTTCAGCCATCCCCAGGAAAGCAGGGCTCCATCACACGTAATGGTTACTTGGGAAGACAAACACCATCACTCCAAACATCCCCCCTTCCTTCTTCTTCCCCCAGCTTTTTATTGCTGAGCATGACGTCATATGGTATGGAATATCCCTTTGGTCAGCTGGGGTCAGCTGTCCCAGCTGTGTCCCCTCCCAACTCCTTGTGCACCCCCAGCCTACTCGCTGTTGGGGTGGGGTGAGAAGCAGAAAAGGCCTTGACTCTGTGTAAGCACTGCTCAGCAATAATTAAACCATCCCTGTATTATCAACACTGTTTTCAGCACATATCCAAAACAGCCCCATACCAGCTAGTATGAAGAAAATTAACTCTATCCCAGGCAAAACCAGCACACATAGCAATTCAAGTTCCCTGTTAAATAAAGGCCATCCAATGATGGAAGATTTGCAATGCACTTTTGTTCAAAGTATACCCTTATTCATAGGAGAGAATCTTGTTCCTATAAAAATAATCTATTCACAATTGTTATAATAGAGGTGATGAGTCACAACTGCTAAGTCTCTTAAAGATGAAAGAAAAAACGTTGAATCTGTTTCATGGTTTCACCCACTCTTCTAGGAACATCCAGGTATATTTATGTTGTTTCTATTATCCAATAAAATAAAGTGCTAACATTGTTTAAACTTATCTTCCAAGAGTCTTTCCAGGTATTCTTGACAGGAGAGCACCTACCCAGTACAAGATCCTCATCAAGCAATTTAATATGTTCAGCATGAAAATAATAAGCTGCTTCTGATCCCTGTTTTATTGAAGCAAATAAGGCAAAAGAACAAAGGAGAGCTACATAGCAGCACCTCTCAGTTGTAACCTGCCACACAAATAACTCCTCATTTTGGGATTCTGTACAGAATGACCCATGTGTTAACTTACAGAGAGATGAAAAAGTATGTGACAACAAATTTTCAAACAACAAAGGAACAGACTTTTCTCTCTGCTTGCTATGTGCAAGACAAAGAAGAGCTTAAACTGTAGCAAGAGAGATTAATGGGAGACTTGGGTTAGATCTTAGAAAAACTGCGTAGAAGAGTACGGCTAGTCAAGCTTGGGAAGAGGTTACCAGAGGAGATTATGGAATCTGCTAGGGTTTTTTTAGAGAACCAGTCTGGTCAGAGCTGGTTTGGCCATAGCACATCCTGCTTCTGAGCCAGGGATGAATTAGATGACTCTCTCTCCTTTCAGCCCTATTTATTATGATTCTATCATGTGAACATGAAAAACAATCATTTGTGCATCAAGGCAGACTCTGTTTCTGAGGTTTCTTATATTTTACCAATCCATGCCATGAAATCTTGCATCAGCAACATATTAATCCATTAATTCATCTGTCTATAAAGCACTTTTCTTGATTAAGCCCTTCTTTAAAACAAAGGCATTTAAACTTTGACAAACCCAAAACAGTCACTGAAAAGCCCTCTACAGAAAGATTTTCTTTTGTATCCCAAACAACTCTTGCAAAGCTCCACCAAGAATCAAAGCACGCTCTTCAAATAAGGAATCTGGTTTCAGTACAAAACAGAGACATAACTATCAGAAAGTAACTGAAGCCAGTTTAAGAGCTAAGAAATACAGTGCCCAGTGCCTAAACAGCAACACAAAGACCTGCAATAATTCAACATACTGAGCGTATAATAGTAAAAATTTATATACAACTTCTATCAATAAATGTTTTGGCACCACCTTTGCTATACGCTCTCTCTTTTTAGTTCTACACTGAATACTTTTTCCTGATTAAGAGCAGAAGACCCTCCTGGCAGCAGTTATGGTAAGCAGGCAATACACACTGAAATATAACATAAGTTTTTTATCATCAAAAATATTCTAGCAACAAAGGGAACAGGAGATCAAAAATACAAAATCTTGAATCCTGGTCACATACACTATCACAGTTAGCATCTAGGGGAAAAAATGGTTACTTAATTAGAACCGTATGCTAAGAGAGGAAAGATGTCAGCTCACCTGGCACACTTATCTCACCTAAAGAAACCTCAAAAAACAAGCTTGAAAGAGGTCAGAAAGGGGACAGAGTAGTGACGACATGAAACCAAATGGTATTCTTTGCAATATTATCCAAGAAAGAGCAAATTACTAACACCTTCCTTTCTCAGAGAAGAGCTTCCTACACTAGAGTACAGAATTATAAAAGGGAAAATCCCTAACTCACACAAAACAAGCCTATCATTTCTTCAAACCCACATTAAAATTCACAAATTCGCAATCACAATGTATTTTTTCTAATTATGTTCTAATTTCAACAGTAAAAAGAGCAGAAGGCTAATATCAGAATTCAAATGCACATATATCAACGAGTCAAGGGCATGTAGCAGGTCACAGGGCAAGGCACCATGATTCGGAACCACAAGATTCTAAGTCTTGTCTAGAACTTGCTGTGGAATATCAATAAGTTGTTTGCATTTTAGACCTCAGTTTACCCTCCTGTAAAAAAAAAAAAAAAAAGAAAAAAAATTAGCTTGTCTCTCATCAGGAAGTTTGAAAGTTAAGCCACTAGATGCAAGATTCAGGAAGACAAGCAGACAGAATAAAATAATCATCATGAAGAAGAGTTCCAGAGGCATTTCCAAATACATTCAGATTTCATACTTACTAGGAGCTTTATTCATATTCTCCATCTGAAGCTGATTTACCATCCACTAGATTATTATTAGAGAATAATAGCTTATTTAGATTAATTCAAATTACATTGCAGCCTCAGCAGAGCACACACCTAAAACCTGTTTCTTTTATTGTAGTTTTCTTACTCAGCATCCAATAGTCCCAGAGCCTCACATTTCCACTGCCTCAGCATAGCTCATTCCACAGCAAATTTAAAAAAAAAAAAAAAAAAAAAAAAACACCAACAAAAAAAAACATTTTGGCCTTCTTATTCATGAGGTGTTTGTATTTATAATTCCCTTTCATAACCTTCATGTTATTCTGACCTGCAAGGCTCAGGTCTGGTATTTGGGATTCTCATGCTACTGTAGCCTCTGCTTTTTAATCTGGTTGTCATGGTTTAACCCCAGTTAGCAACCAAGCACCACACAGCTGCTCACTCACCCTCCCCCTGGTGGGATGGGGGAGAGAATTGGAAGAGCAAAAGTAAAAAGAAACTCATGGATTGAGATAAGAACAGTTTAGCAATTGAAATAATAATAATAAATTGTAATGAAAAGGAAAACAACGAGAGAGAGAAACAAAACCCAGGAAGAACAAGTGATGCAACCGCTCACCACCCACCAACCGATGCCCAGCCCATCCCCAAGCAGCGATCGCTGCCCCCCAGCCAACTCCCCCCAGTTTCCATACCGAGCGTGACGTCACACGGTATGGCATAGCCCTTTGGCCAGTCTGGGTCAGCTGTCCTGGCTGTGCCCCCTCCCAGCTCCTTGTGCACCGGGCAGAGCCTGGGAAGCTGAGAAGTCTTTGACCAGTGTAAGCACTACTTAGCAACAACACATCAGTGTGTTAGCAACATTATTCTCATCCTAAATCCAAACCACAGCACTATGTCAGCTACTAGGAAGAAAATTAACTCCATCCCAGCTGAAATCAGGACACTGGTAAGTCTGGTAAGCATTTGATCATTTGGTCCCTTTCAGAGTTACCTTCTTGTTCAAAGTCAAGCGAGATGTTACAGTGAAAATCATTTTAGAACCCTTGAAACCAAGAGTTACCTCCCTCTAACAAACCACAACATGACCCAACTTGCTCCTGTGACCATCTTAGTAGATTCATTCTCTTCCATAGCCAATACATTCAAGAAGAGAAAATAACCAGGAAAAAATAAATCACAACTCTTACAAACAGCAAGGCGAAAGCATCTGAATCACAAACCTTGATGTCAATAATCAAAAGTCTTTGTCAACTTTTACTCTATATGCTTGTTCCGCTTTCCCTTCATCAGTCCGGGATCTTTTGTCTACACTGATTCAACTTCACAACAAATCCCACCTTGTTTTCCACACGTAGACAAGAAGTTCACATGACACAGAACTTGCACGGTTTCGACACACAATGCTGTGTTTGATACATTCCCTATCTGCCTGTAGTCTGCTTGTCACAGCAGAGACTACACTAGGAATCAGAGTATCAACCTCTGTCAGGCCACTAGGTATGACCATATACAGAGAGGTTATTACTTAAGAGCATATAATCCAGAGAAATGCACTGGAATGTCTTCCATGTAATTCAAGATGACAACAAAATGAAGTAAGCATATCTTCAAGAGAACACTAACACAACACAGGCCTGACTAAGAAACAAAATCTCCCATGTTTTGGAAATGCATGCAGTTTTACAAGTTTACTTTTGTCCATAACAGAACAAATTTTAGGCTTCTTAAGCCCTAAATTGGGTTAGAATTGGGGAAGAAACAGGAAATAAGAAGAAAAGATTCGTTCCAAGAAGGCCACCAGCAATCCAACCTGGATCTTGGGAAAGTTGACTTCAGATCCACGCTCTGAGCACCTCAGTTCCATGAACAACTTTTTGGTTGACAGCTGCCTGAACATGAGCCAGCAGTGTGCTCAGGTGGCCAAGAAGGCCAATGGCATCCTGGCTTGTATCAGGAATAGCGTGGCCAGCAGGACCAGGAAGGTGATGGTGCCCCTGTACTCGGCACTGGTGAGGCCGGACCTTGAGTACTGTGTTCAGTTTTGGGCCCCTCACTACAAGAAGGACATCGAGGCGCTGGAGCATGTCCAAAGAAGGGCAACAAAGTTGGTGAAGGCTCTAGAGAACAAGAGAGCAGCTGAGGGAGCTGGGGTTGTTTAGTCTGGAGAAGAGGAGGCTGAGGGGAGACCTTATTGCTCTCTACAACTGCCTGAAAGGAGGTTGTAGCGAGGTGGGGGTCGGTCTCTTCTCCCTAGTAACAAGTGATAGGACGAGAGGAAACGGCCTCAAGCTGCGGCAGGGGAAGTTCAGGTTGGACATTAGAAAAAACTTCTTCACCGAAAGGGTAGTCAGGCACTGGCACAGGCTGCCCAGGGAAGTGGTTGAGTCCCCATCCCCGGAGGTATTTAAAAGCCAGGTAGATGTGGTGCTCGAGGACATGGTTTAGTGGTGGACTTGGCAGTGCTGGGTTAACGGTTGGACTCGATGATCTTAAGGGTCTTTTCCAACCTTAACTATTCTATGATTCTATAAAGATGAACTGTCCTGAACTACCAAGTATGGTGATGTATTATCAACCCTCTGTATTTTTAAAGTACAAGGCTACCATACTTGACAGAAATTCATAGTAGGACAAAATGAGAAAGAATTTAAAACTACAACGGACAGTTTACCAGGGAACAACAAATCATCTTCCATAAGTTGAAGTGTATGTTGTCCGACGACACTACAGTTTGAACAGTGGTTAAAAAAAGCAGTTATTAATGGAATTTGAGGGAAAGAGATTCTAGCATACAATTTACCTCAGTGTTTCATCTGCGCACATGCACACCCCTTTCCACCACCACCACTCACCCGAACAAACAACTGGAGAAGGTAAAATACTCTGTGCTAAAACTGAGGAGATGAACAAAGCAACACTAAGGAACAAGTCTGAGGTACAAGGAAAGTGAGCTGTAGAGAATAAAAAGCATTATTTTTGTCAGGATACAAGTGGCAAGAAGTCTGATATAACAGAGAGGGCCAGGAAGAAGTAGAATGACATCAGAGAGGTGAAGAACACAAACATGACACTTCAGGAACCATTGAACAGGATGGGAGTGTAGAAAAATAATGTTATTCAGTTATTCATAAAATAATGAATAACTGAACTGTGGGATGAAAGAGAAAAGACAGCGATAAACATTAGCAAATTACATTAAGGTAATTCCATAAGCAGCTGAGCCAAAGAAAAATTTAACATGCAGAACCACACTACTTGGCTGATGTTCAGGAGTTTTGAGGAGGCGAGGAAGGTGTTACAGATGTTTTCCAAACCAGGGAACTAACACAGTGCCACAGAATTATCAGACAAAGAGTATTTGACTTCAGCCTTGTGCTGCTAGAACTGCTGCAAATGAAATCACCTCTGTGCAGTCTTGCAGCTCCTCTACCATGTCTATATCTCAAACAGGACATGCAGATGTATTTCATATGACTTGCACTGCACTACATGCTTCTCTTCAACAAGAAGCAAACATACTGAAAGCACACAGGAGTACTGCTCCTCAAAGAGACAAGATAAGCAAAAAGGGTAGGTCACATTTTGGCCTGAGATGCAACGTTTAATAAAATAACTGCACAACAAATAATTTGTGGTAATGCAAGTTAGTGTTTGTGTGCTCTGAAAGAGGACATCAGTAGGGTTGATTGAAACAAGGTGGGTCCAGCACTTTAACTGATAGTATTAAATACAGCTAAGAAATTGAAGTTGCAAGTTTAGGAAGCCTTGGAACAAACACTGCTGTAAAGGGAGGTACAAGAGAGTTGACTACGTTCACGCAGGCAGTTGTGACAATACCAGAAACAGAATTGTAAAGTCTTGGTTACAACACGCCATGCGATAGCTATAATTAACCTCTACTTTTCAGGACACAAGATATCCTTGACATCACTTCTCAATATCTTACCAATTCCTAGAAGTCTATTGCCCAGAATGGCATTGGAGATACTAATATACTTAGTTACTCAAAAGCTACCTTTTAAAATATAAGTATGCCTGTTTATACACATTCATACCAGTGGAAATATTGTGTGAAGTTACAATATCTATTAAACACTATAGTTTTCTACTCTTCAACAACATAATACCTAGCAATATAAACCCATTAAAAATTCAATGCAGTTTTGTACTATATAAATCCTTGCCAATAAAAATCAAGTGGCACTCTTTGAAGGCCTTCATATTACAGAATATAAATAGGTTTAAGATTTGTGTGAAATATAATCACAGCAATCAAAATACAAAAATTGCAATAAAAGGCTGATCCAAAAATGGCTATTTATTTTAAAAGGATCTAAAATATGCTGTAGAACAGCCTTCCCAAAAGCATTTACAGCTTTATTTAGACAGACACAATCTCAAAGCATTTTGAAGACAGCAGACTATAATTATAAAGAAGCTGTAGCAGCAGGAAATTCAGCAGACCACTTTACGAACTAACTTCAACACCTGAGCAAATGTTTTCAGCTTCACAGTGAGGAAAAACATTAAAAACACCAAGGACAGACATATACTAATGGAGAAAATTAGAAGGGTCTCCCCCCCCCCCCCCCAAGCTAACTCAGATGAAATTTTGTGGCATTAAATTCCTTGAATTTATTTGATCTACTATCCACTTGTATGACCTCTTCCTTTATAAGATACCTATTCTTGAACAAATGCAGGATGTCTTTAGAGAAGAGAGTTGAACTATTTACAGTAGTAATCATAATAGTAACACTTATATATCAGTGATGCCCTCAGGATACAGTACAAGTGTGTTCATAGGAAAAAACATTCTTTTATCAGTCTAAGAAAAACAGAAGAGCTTTTGAGCTCACGGTATCAAAACAAGTTTAAGACCTGATGAAGACTGATCCTACTTCTGCTGTAACAGGTCATGTTGTGAAAAAGGTAATTATCCTGCAAGAAGAAATATAATTTCTAGTACATCGTGGTTGTCCAGCTGCTGGTAAAGGCAAATACAGACCAACCAGAAACAATCTACATTCATTACTCAAAAGCAACACCGCTTTCAGGAAGATAATAGTGAGAGTAACAACAGAACAATACATACAACTAAAACAGCTGTATGCAAAGATTATAAATGGTATATATTACTGATACTTGCTATTTCCACTTGCAAATCACCTGTTAGATTCTTATTTATGCAACTGTACAAAGTAGAGGATGTGACTGCACACACACAGAGCAGTACATGTAACTTTTAGCATAATCATAGGGCAATCTTTCACCACAATTTAGAATTGCCCAGCCAAACTCCAGGAATCCCTGCAAATTAACTTGCTTTTTTGCAAGCCTCATGGCTATGCACAATCCCAATTCTTGGACTATAGAACGTAAAAGAAACTTCACTTTCACTGAAGAGCCATTTCTAGTCTTTTTGCCCCCCTCAATAATCCAAATGATAAAGCTAACTGCTGGATTGTCACGTAGTAATTCAACATGCCCCACCGCTGAGTCCACAGTCATAGGGCAGCTCAAATTTCAAGCATGTGATATTTTTAATAAGATTGTCAGGATTTTGAATACCTGTGCTTTGCAATGTACTTACAATTTAAATTTTAAATCTATTGTTCATTTAAAATAATTATTTTTTATTTTTATAATTAAAGTAGCTACTCTGCAAACTGCACCAAAAAAAGGATGCTCAGCAGAGGCCATCAGGAAAATTCCATGCTCACACAATCACCCCCTGTACCACTTGAGCCTACAGGAGTAGTTTATCTTTCACATGGACCAACCACTGAAGGCAAAACATGACGTTTTGCCAGTACATTACAGAACTGTTTTCTGAAAGAGAGCAACAATGAAGATCAGGAATCCTGATTTCCAAAGGGAAGATGCAAAACAGTGTTTACATACAGGATAACTAACCACATAGCTTTGATAAATACAAACTGCACGGCAACTTGTCTGAACAGAAAAGATTTGGGACTCTTGTAATAAGGATCCGCGCTTTTTTCCTAGTCCTCCCTTGTTAATGGTCAGTGGAACAACACTGGTGTTCTCTAGAGCAGGGAGATCTTGAACAGTAAGGGGTCATGGACAGCAGAGACTGGTCAAATGGAGCACAATCCAAGTTCATCATTTCCCTAGTTCAGGACAAAGCTCTATTTCAGCCTGCAAGTTTGTCAAAAATACAACATTTCATTCTGATAAAAATTAACAGGCTAGTTTAGCAAACCATACATTTCCCAATGAAATAAATTACTAGTTGTTAGAAGTTGTCAAAGGACTGTAAGTACAGAGTATATCAGTTAATAACATAGGGAAGCAATGCTGTCACACCAGCACTGGATGGACCAAGCTGCTGAGTTCTTTGAGCAGATAACATGAGCTCTGACCACAAGGAGAGGCTGCTCAACAATTCGAGTACAGTTTACTTTGACCAATAAACTCTATGGAAAGAAAGAGTAGATAACTGTATTCTGATCCTCACCCCTGGCCCAGCCTCGATGTTTTCCCACTTCACCTGTCTTTCCCATTTGAAAAAAGTCACAATTCTTTCTTTATTTCAGAAAAGTAGAAGGGAAAGTCTCACAGCTCATATCAGAAAATCCCTAAGATATCTAATATTCACATGCACAGAACAACACATGCATCAGAACATTCTGCCCCTCTTTCTCCTGTTTAGGTTGGTAGCAACACACACCACAACCAGCATGGTTCAAGCAGCTTGACTACACATATACAACAACAAACTGGACATGCTCTCATCAAACACAAGTCACTGCCAGGACTCTGGTGATAGCAAGCACCTTTTATTTAAGGCTGGAAGTTGAAAACATTTATACCTTTCCTTTCCAGCAGTCTACCCACAGAATATCAACAGTGACTGTGAATGGAATTGTCCACATTTCCCAAAGGGTAGCACATAAAAGGATTTTTTCCTGCTGCCTTTTTGTGCCTTTGTTTTGCTGCTCATGTCAAGGACATGACATGGGAAAGGGAGGAGTAGACAGGATATGCTATATGAGCTCTGTTATTACTTTAGCTTTCCATTTTCCAATAGGAAACCATGTTGGGGAGGGGAAGAGTCTCACAGGGAGCTTTCCATACTGTAAGCCACAGGCTGGCTCCTGAACCTTTCCAAACATGCTCCCATGATTACCTCCTATTCCATGACTGCCTTTAGTTATCACCTCAGTTGGTTTCTCTTAAGAGCTTCCCCTCCAACACTTCATGAATAAGTGTTATTTCTGTTTTGTTCTAACATCAAATTCCTTAGCACACCAGCTGTTTCCAGCCAAACCATTTCAAGACATGAATTTATCATTATAAACAAAGACAAATGTAAGTTAATCCAAAGTAAACCAGAGAACTAAAAGCACATTTGCATCATTTGCTATACTTACCATATATAAACTATAGTAAGCACAGCTTTAGAAATGCATCATTTATTTCCACAAATCACTGTGCAAATTCAAGCCAAAAGGCTACTAATACCAAAATATCCATTACGCATCATTTTCAGGAAGAAGATGCCAACACTGATGCAATGCTGCTAGCATGCATCACTTGCCATTCCAAGCATCTGAGAAGCAGAAAGCTCTACAGAGGGCTTTTTGTTATCCTTATTGTTTAGTTGTTTGGGATTTTTTTGTTGTGGGTTTTTTGGGGGTGTTTTGTTTTGTTTTAAAACTAGTGATTTCTAATTGTTTATCTAATGATGTCATATTCTGCAATCAAGGAAAACCATTACTTTCTAATTTCCTGAGAAGGGAAAATGTTCTTTTCTAGAATTTTTCTTGCTAATACATACCAGCCAGAGACCACACTTCCACTAGACCTCCTTAGTTTTTCTGCATAGTTCTTACCACTGCAGAGGCTTCTGTCCTTGTTTTGTTGTCCAAAACAAAAAGACTAGTAATTTTCCTATCACTTGTTGCTTATTCCTCGAGTCATATTTGCAGGGAATGGAGAGGAAAGAATATGCTATTACCCCTGTTCAAAAAAACCCAAACTTACTATTATATGCAAACAGTTTAAAAGAAAAAAGTCTCAAAGCCTAGTACAGAGTATCAGAGAATCTTCCAGAGATAATGCGTAGGCATACAATCATGCATACTGTTTCTGAGGTGGAGTCCTAAATATTTATAAAGGTGGCAAATGTCCCATCATAAAGACTGTCTTACAAGACAGACAAACTTTTGATTATTTTTCCTCTGAAGTTCATGTAGGTTGAACTCTCCACCATTATTCCATAAGGATTTTTACCTGGTTAAGAAAATTAAGTCAGAAGCAGAAAAGAAGTTAATGATAATATAACGATAAACTTTGCTACAAGGTGTCATATGCTTACAATCTCCACAGCCACGCAGATTCAAAATGTAATTTATCTGCCTGTTCCCATACTTCTAACTGACACATCTGACTCAGACACTAGTATGGTGGAAGAAGCAGAAACATGCAGTCTGAAAACACTGGTACTTCTGCCAAAAGGTACTAGCTGTGTGAAACAGAGGAAAGAGTTTCATTTTGTTTGGTTGGTTGTTTTTTTAATCCCATAAGTTTCCATTTACGTTTATAATAATGTTTTAATTTTAGGATACACATCTTTCAGCTTCAGATATCTACAAATACCTATACAGTTTTTATATTAACCACCTCTGCTTTTCTACTCCCCCCTTGGATTGGGTATACATTTCTAAATAATCTCATCTGGTTTAATCCCCCAAAATGGGCATCACATCTCTTTCTGCACTCTTGCAAAGATCTATGTTTTTCCTAGCTCAAGACAATGAAGCTTTATCCTCTTAGTCATGGTAGCTGAAGGCATGGATATCTATATAAACCCTTTCTCCATCTCATAATCTGTACAGGCCTGAAAAACAGGAACCCTATTTAAATGCAGTAGTACAGCTGAAGTAATGGGTACCCAAGAGTGTCACTGATAAGCAGCTTGATAACAGACTAACAGTTGAGATGTCTGTAGTCCAAAGGACTAAGCCTTTGTAAGATACTTATGGCACTATACAACGAGGATGTGCAGAACAGGAAGTGTCCAGATAATACAGTACAAACTGAACACACGGTGCTGGTAAGGACTGGCATTTGAGAGACTGCTTAGCTTTTGAATAAAAATCAATTAATAAAAAAAATCCCTATTAAATCTGCAAAACAGCATGTAGTAGAAAGCACACGATACAAGGAATTAATTAAATGGTAAATATGAATTGGAGTTTTGCTTCTTGACATCAGCAGGGAGCACCATACTTGCTAGCTGCCAGACTGCTCGCATACCTGAGCGACAAATCCAGTGACCAAGTTATATGCCTGAGCATGAGCAGGGCACAGTATGGAGAGAGGAACTATCGCTGCATTTCTGCATAGCTCTCACTTCAGCAGGCCTCTCCCTTTACTCTGATACCAGAGCTGTCCAAACCCACTCTCCAGTCAGATCATCTGAAACTCGCCTTTCCAATGACAGGCATTTCTGTATAAGTACTCCAGGCACTCAGTATTTTCCTAAAGCAACTATTTTAACCTTCACATGCACTTTATATGGGACGCATGTCCTCCCTCTACACTGTGGCCACAACAGTGCATCTCTGGATGCTCCAAAGCCTACTCCTCATCCTCCTCACTTTCCTCCCTTGCAGTCCAAGCAGTCAAGGAAATCAGTTCCTCTCAGCATTTTCATAAATGAAGCTAGCTCTTTATATTTTGTGATTTAAAACATTTGATGAAATCAAAAATTATGCTGCCCAAAAGGTCACAATTAGATATCAATTATCCAACTATCACTATAACTGCATCTACCACAACTTAGCAGAGAACTGCAGTATACACACCACACTTACCTATTCTAAACTAAACCAGAACCAATTATTGTCAGAGGGTGTATTTTGCTATACATTATACCTGCTTATACCAGATTCTGCAACACACAAATTTATACTTGGACATCCTCTCAAATTAATTTGGACAGCCTTCTAGAGAGTGGCAGATGGTTTGCATACTTTGCAGTCATTAAAGCCTCATACTGTAACCCTCTCTGATCCTTCAAGATAAGCATATTCTTATCACATAGGAATTTGGAGAGAAAGTCTTGCTAAGGAACTTAAATACCACAGGAAAACATGCTTTTAATTTTACAAGTAGCAGTTTCCTCCATAAGGATTTTGTCCATATTACCCAAATCTGTTATCTACCATTTAGAAAACAGTCTTTCAGATATTGAAAATGGAACACAGGCAAACATCATGGGAAAAAGCCTCATGCAGATATTAAACCCTAGCTGGAACCAAATTCTAGGAATAAAAGCAAATATTAAGCTTTGTGATTCTATCCCTAAGCAAGACACTGGTGGTACATAGTCCTCACAGTTGTTCATAAGTCACCTACCCTTTTGATTGTACAGCCTAATAAAATGGAAAACGTATGTGGTGGGTTGACCCTGGCTGGATGCCAAGTGCCCACCAAGCCGCTCTATCACTCCCCCTCCTCAGCTGGACAGGGGGAGAGAAAATATAACGAAAGGCTCGTGGGTCGAGATAAGGGCAGGGAGAGATCACTAATTACTGTCACGGGCAAAAAAAAAAAACGCGACTTGGGGAAAAATTAGTTTAAGTTATTACCAATCAAATCAGAGTAGGGTAATAAGAAATAAAAACTAAATCTTTAAAACATCTTCCTCCTCCCACCCCTCCCTTCTTCCTGGGCTCAACTTCACTCCCAATTTCTCTACCTCCTCCCCCGAGCGGCGCAGGGGGACGGAGAATGGGGGTTGGGGTCAGTTCATCACACGTTGCCTCTGCTGCTCCTTCCTCCTCAGGGGGAGGACTCCTCACACCCTTCCCCTGCTCCAGCGTGGGGTCCCTCCCACGGCAGACAGTGGGAACGAACTTCTCCAGCGTGAGTCCTTCCCCCGGGCTGCAGTTCTTCACAAACTGCTCCACCGTGGGTCCCCCGCGGGGTCACAGTCCTGCCAGCAAACCTGCTCCAGCCCGGGCTCCTCTCTCCACGGGCCCACAGGCCCTGCCAGGAGCCTGCTCCAGCGCGGGCTTCCCACAGGGTCACAGCCTCCTCGGACGCATCCCTCTGCTCCGGCGTGGGGTCCTCCACGGGCTGCAGGTGGATCTCTGCTCCACCATGGACCTCCATGGGCTGCAGGGCACAGCCTGCCTCACCATGGGCTTCCCCACAGGCCGCAGGGGAATCTCTGCTCCGGTGCCTGGAGCACCTCCTCCCCCTCCTTCTGCACTGACCTTGGTGTCTGCAGGGTTGTTCCTCTTGCACATTCTCACTCCTCTCTCTGGATGCAGTTGCCATTACACAGTTTTTATTTCCCCTTCTTAAATATGTTATCACAGAGGTGCTACCACCATCGCTGATGGACTCGGCCTTGGCCAGCGGCAGGTCCATCCTGGAGCCGGCTGGCATTGGCTCCATCGGACATAGAGAAGCTGCTAAAAGCTTCCCCACAGAAACCACCCCTGTAGCCTGCCCGCCCCCCCCCCCAATACCTTGCCATGCAAACCCAATACAACCTGTTAAATTTAAATTTTAAACAAGCAATATTTCACCAAAGTGTCTGAAAGTCAAAAAGTACAGCACAAAACCCTGAAAGCAAACCTCAACAGCATGGTTGATTTTCTTCTCTTACTGGAAGCAAGCTAGAATATTATTACTGAGAACAGAATGCTGCTTCAAAACAGCATTTAAATTGCAAGGGTTTGGTTTTTTTTTTTTTTTTCCTTTTTTTTTTTTTAGCTTTCAGAACAAACATCCAGTTCTATGACTTGTGCTCTAAGTTTCCCACAGGAAAAAAAAAAAAAAATCATTAAAAAATATGAGTAGAACTTACTTTGAAATATCCTATATTACACAAAGTGGTGGGGTGGGAGTATGTTGTGGTTTAACCTGGGTCAGCAACCAAGCACCACACAGCCGCTTGTTCACCCTCACCCTCCCCCTGGTGGGATGAGGGAGAGAATTGGAAGAACAAAAGTAAAAAAATTCGTGGGTTGAGATAAAGACAGTTTAATAGGACAGAAAAGGAAGAGAAAATAATAATAAAAGAATATATAAAACAAGTGATGCACCATGCAATTGCTCACCACCCACTGACCAATACCCAGCCAGTGCCCGAGCAGTGATCACCGCCCCCCAGCCAACTCCTCCAGTTTATATACTGGGCATGACATCATACGGTATGGAATAGCCCTTTGGCCAGTCTGGGTCAGCTGTCCTGGCTGTGCCCCCTCCCAGTTTCTTGTGCACTGGGCAGAGCATGGGAAGCTGAAAAGTCCTTGACCAGTGTAAGCACTACTTAGCAACAACTAACACATCAGTGTGTTATCAACATTATTCTCATCCTAAATCCAAACCACAGCACTATAGCAGCTACTAGGAAGAAAATTAACTCTATCCCAGCTGAAACCAGAACAGGGTATAAACCATACCCATACCACTCCTGACAATATTTGCAGACCTTGTTCTAAACGTTCCAGGGATGGATAACTTCCCCAAGCAATATAGTCCAGTGCCTCAATACCCTCCCTACTAGAAAGTTTCCTGATGTTTAACCTGAGTATGCTACAATTTAAGCCCCTACTTAAACATAGAATGATACATACAGCGATTTCAGATTCCACGTTGATGGCAGACCCAACTTTGCGAGGAGCACAGCGGCGGCAACGGTAAGTTCCGCAGCCAAGCGCGTGTTGAGGAGGAAAGGGGGGGGGTGGGGTTCCCGGAGCCAGGGAAACCCGCGGACGTACCGAGAGTCCAGCCAGGAGCCGGCAGCTCTCGCGAGCGAGGGTGACGCGGCGGAGGCGTTGCCAGGAGCAACTGCGGGAGATTTAAAGGGCCCCTAAGGAGCGCGGCGACCAGGGCGTGGCGCGTCAGTTCGCGCAACGAGGGCGAGCAGGCAGGGCCCTGCCACTTCAAAAGGAGGCAGCAACCCACTTATAAGGAGCTAAGAACAGCAGGAGCCATGGTATCCACCCGGCAAAAAGCCGCGCTCTCAGTCTCAGCGTCCCTCACAGCCCCTCCAGCTGCAAGAACTGACGCAACCACCCAAACAGAGCCTTCGAGGGAACGTGCAGCCGTCCAGGTCCTGGGTTGCAGGGAGTGCCTGAGTTTCAGGTCAGTATCTGACGGCAGCAGTGAGCTCACCTGTGGGAGATGTGCCCAATCAGAGAAGGAGATTGACTGGTGGAATTGTACTCTACCATCCCTGAGACAGATGCACCAGCCAACCGCAGCACAAGAGGCAAAGGACCCCCTACCCTCTCACCACCAGGCAGAAGGAGGAGACCCAGGTGACAGAATAGAATGGAAGCAGGTTACTGCTCGGGGCAGCAGGCAAATCCACTCTCAGCCTGCCTCACCTTCCCAGGTGCCCGTACACAACAGGTACGAGGCCCTGGAATCGGATGGGCAGACAAGCGATGATGTGGACATAGGTCCTTCTGGGATGGAGGGGTCGTCTAGGCAACCTACCCCCCACATCACAACCACTCATGTCAAGAAAAAAAGAAGGGTACTTGTCATAGGTGACTCCCTTCTGAGGGGAACGGAGGGTCCCATGTGCCGACCGGACCCAACCCACAGGGAAGTCTGCTGCCTCCCCGGGGCAAGGATAAGAGATGTCACTAGAAAACTCCCCAGTCTGGTAAGGTCCTCAGACTATTACCCACTATTAGTTATCTCTTTGTTGCTGACATGGAGAACAAGGAAAAGTCCTAAGTCAATCAAAAGGGATTTCAGAGCCTTGGGGCAGTTAGTTGAAGGACCAGGTGTTCAGGTGGTGTTCTCTTCGATCCTTCCAGTAGCAGGGAAGAACAGTGAAGGGAACAGGCAGACCCAGATAATCAACACGTGGCTCTGAGGCTGGTGTCATTGGCAGAACTTTGGGTTTTTCGATCACGGGATGGTCTATTCATCACCAGGTCTACTGACATCTGATGGGATGCACCTTTCTCAGAAGGGGAAAGGGGTTTTTGCCCAGGAGCTAGCAGGGCTGATTGACAGAGCTTTAAACTAGATTGGAAGGGGGGAAAGGGACAATACCAGGCTAGTCAGCGATGAGCAATGGGAAGGCACGCCAAAGTTTGAGGAGCTGCGTGCTAGTGAGATTCCTCAGGCTGCTCCACGAGGCAACAGGCACAATGAACCGCACTTGAAGCGTTTCCACACAAATGCACGCAGCCTGAGGAACAAGCAAGAGGAGCTAGATGCCTTGGCCCAGTCCCAGAGATACGACATCATAGGCATAAGTGAAACCTGGTGGGATGAGTCCTGTGACTGGTGTGCCATGATGGATGGTTACAGGCTCTTCAGGAGGGGTAGGCAGGGCAGGCAAGGTGGCGGGGTGGCATTGTATGTAGTGGAGGGGCTGCAATGCATGGAGCTAGCATTTGGCAATGGCCCAGTTGAGAGCCTCTGGGTAAGGATTAAGGGACAGACAAATAAAGCGGGTAGTCGTTGTGGGAGTCTACTATAGGCCACCCAGCCAGGATGACGACACGGATGAGTTATTCTTTAAGGAACTAAGGGATGCTTCTAAGTCATCTGCCCTTGTCCTTCTGGGGGACTTCAACTTGCCAGATGTCAACTGGGAATACCACACAGCTGGTACAAGCAGGTCCAGAAGATTCCTAAACCATCTGGATGATAGCTTCTTGGTACAGGTACTAAGGGAACCGACCAGGAAAGGTGCCTTCCTCGACTTGCTGCTTACTAACGGAGAGGGTCTCGTGGGTGAAGTGGCGATTGGCGGCTGCCTTGGCCACAGCGACCATGAAGCAGTCAAGTTTAAAATCTATGGTAACAGGAGGAAAACTGCCAGCAAGCCCTCAACTCTGGATATGAGGAGAGCTGACTTCAGGCTGCTCAGGGAACTACTTAGTAAGGTCCCCTGGGAAAAAGCTTTTGAAGGTGCTGGGGTCCATCAGTGCTGGTCACTTTTTAAGTACCACCTGCTAAGAGCACAGGAGCAGGCAATTCCAAAATGTCGGAAGTCAAGCAGGCGCGGTAGAAGGCCGGCTTGGCTAAGTAGGGATCTTCTTCTAGAACTAAGGCGAAAAAAGAAAATGTATGGCCAGTGGAAGCAAGGTCAGGCGACATGGGAGGACTACAGAGATGCTGCTCGCCACTGTAGGGAGGAAATTTGCGCGGCCAAAGCTCAATTAGAGCTGAAGCTGGCCAGTACTGTGAAGGACAATGAAAAGGGCTTTTTAAAAATGTTAATAGCAAAAGGCAGGCGAGAAATAACATTGGCCCGTTACTTGACGAGCATGGTCACCTCACAAACAGGGACATAGACAAAGCAGAGACGTTTAATGCTTTCTTCGCCTCGGTCTTCAACACCGATGATGGGCTCTGGGACCCCCAGAGCCCTGGGCTACAGAACCATGAGTGCGAGAACGACAAACTCCCAGCCAACCCCGACCTTGTGCGGGATTTGCTGCTCCAGCTGGATCCCTATAAGTCAATGGGGCCCGATGGGATTCATCCGAGGGTGCTTAAAGAGCTGGCTGATGTCATAGCGAGACCTCTCTCAATGATTTTCCAATGCTCTTGGGAATCTGGGGAGGTCCCAGCTGACTGGAAGCTGGCAAACGTTGTCCCAATCTTCAAGAAGGGCAACAGGGATGACCCCGGTAACTGCAGGCCTGTCAGTCTCACCTCTGTGCCTGGCAAAATCATGGAGAAGATTATTCTGGGAGTTATTGAAAAACACCTGAAAGACAGTGCAGTCATTGGTCCCAGCCAGCACAGGTTCACGAGGGGAAAGTCCTGCTTGATCAACTTGATTTCCTTCTTTATGACAAGATTACCCACCTAGTTGACCAAGGGAAGCCAGTCGATGTAATCTTCTTGGACTTCAGTAAAGCCTTCGATACTGTCTCTCACAGTGTCCTCCTGGACAAAATGTCCAGCATACAGCTGGATAAACACATAACACAATGGGTGAGCAATTGGCTGACGGGTCAGGCTCAAAGGGCTATAGTAAATGGGGTTACATCGGGCTGGTGACCAGTCACTAGCGGGGTTCCGCAGGGATCCATCTTGGGGCCAGAGCTCTTTAATGTCTTCATAAATTACTTGGATGCAGGACTCGAAGAATTACTAGCCAAGTTTGCCGATGACACAAAACTGGAAGGAGCCATTGACACACTCAAGGGCAGAGAGGCCCTGCAGAGAGATCTGGACAAATTAGAGAGCTGGGCAATCACCAACCGTATGAAGTTTAACAAGGGCAAGTGCCGGATTTTGCACCTGGGACATGGCAACCCTGGATGTACATACAGACTGGGGAAGGAGAGGCTGGAGAGCAGCCCCACGGAGAGGGATCTGGGGGTTCTGGTCGACGGCAAGTTGAACATGAGCCAACAGTGTGCCCTGGCAGCCAAGAGGGCCAACCGTGTCCGGGGGTGCATCAAGCGCTGTATTGCTAGCCGGTCGAGGGAGGTGATTGTCCTGCTCTACTCTGCACTGGTGCGGCCTCACCTTGAGTACTGTGTGCAGTTTTGGGCCCCACAGTACAAAAAGGATACGAAGCTACTAGAGAGTGTCCAGAGGAGAGCCACAAAGATGGTGAAGGGTTTAGAGGGGAAGCCGTATGAGGAGCGGCTGAAGTCACTTGGTCTGTTCAGCCTGGAGAAGAGGAGACTGAGGGGAGACCTCATTGCGGTCTACAGCTTCCTCACAAGGGAAGGAGGAGGGGCAGGCGCTGATCTCTTCTCCCTGGCGACCAATGATAGGACCTGAGGGAACGGCAGGAAGATATGCCAGGGGAGGTTTAGGCTGGACATTAGGAAAAGGTTCTTCACCCAGAGGGTGGTGGAGCACTGGAACAGGCTCCCCAGGGAGGTAGCCATGGTGCCAAGCCTGACAACATTCAAGAAGCATTTGGACAACGCCCTCAGACATATGGGGTGATTTTTGGGGTTGTCCTATGCAGGGACAGGAGTTGGCCTCGATGATCCTTGTGGGTCCCTTCCAACTCAGGACATTCTATGATTGTATATATAAGTGAAATATTATTTCTGGTTGCAAGGGAAGTAAGCATGCAACAGTAGCGTACCATTACAATTCCTCAGTATATCTAGTTTGCTTTTATTCTAGACAAAGAAGTGCAGCATTATAATTTTTTTTTCATTTTTTACATTTTTGTTCAGTACTTCCAGGCTTTACATTCATGGGATAAGTAAGCTGCAGTTCAAATTCCCTAGCAAGTGCCTGTGGACCTTTGCTTCAGTAGAACAGAGCAAGCTGTATCACAGTCACCTTACTCATCTGTTGCTGGGTTTGCTACTCTTAATGTTTTGAAATCAGCAAGTTATTACAGGCCATGAATTCTATAATTATCTCCCCTTCCTACTATCACATACAGTACCAGTGGATGTTTCCCCTATGCATTTCCCAATTAAATATTAAACTAATCCCTTCCCCAAGCCTCCAAGGTAGTGCTTATCATCTGCAGACTATAGCATTAAAGAGATCATGAACTCCAATGCTGCTGTTAGTTTCTCTCTTATATTCATCCCCCCCACCAAAAACATCTACACTCCCCCCAATATTATTTCAGTTTAATCACTGAAAAAGTGTCAGTAATTGATTTGAATAATTAGATGTTTAATGATACTATCCTACAGGATTATCACTCTGATCACAGAATTACAATATATGTGATAATCTGCTGGTGCAATGGGGAATTTTTTCTTGATACTTGTAATCTTTCATTACTTTGGTTTTGCAACTCATTTTGCACCATACAATTGGGCAACAAAACAACTGTTGGAGAATTTACATTTAAATTTACTTACAGTTTATTGTTGCTTTCTGAAAGGATTTTACACGGTAAGCATGAAAGTAAAAGATAATGTAAAAATATACCTACAAGTATTACAAAGAAAGATACCTTGTTTGATACAACTCCGCAAAGACTTATTCTTAACAGAAGTCACTTAATATGTCTAAAGTGAGACAAGGAGCCTTCAGGTCGACTATGTCAAACAACATAAGCATGCATCTCTGCCAGTATACACCCTTCTGCTTAGGCAAAGGGTCATCTCACAAATATTAAATAATTTCTCCAGCTGGAAACTAAATTCATGGCCAACATACATATTTCCCAAAACTTTGTTATTTTAATCATATGTTGTAAAAACATGACTGTTAATAATGACTTAGAAAGATGTCTGCCTTGCAGCTGTACAACCTTTCATTCACCACAAGCATTTGTTCTGGTTTTTTTTCAAGCATTCAGCTATCGGTACAAAATAGTTTCAGTATTTGGTGTTTAAAACCAAAAAACCTCATGCAGCTCTGATACAAGCACGCATTAGTCTGCAATTGCACAAGTTCATTGTTTTAATATCTATAACTTCACCAAATACAAAGTGAAGTTCCTACCCATAATATTTACAAGAGAGCAAATTTTGAGGAGACGAATTAGAGCATATTCTGCAATTGATCACTTAAAGTTGAAATCACTGAGTTGAAAGCACAAGTCTCAAGAACCTTGATGGACAAAATGGGGAGATCCTAACCAGCTTCTCAGAAAAGAAACAAAAGGCTCGACGCCTGACAGAACTGCAAGAGCTGGTATCCTCATTCTGCCAACCAACAGAAACTCACCTTGACCACAGCTTGCTTTGCCATAATCCTAAATAAATTACAGCACTAAGTATAGTTCTAAGACCACAAAACCAGAAAGCAATATGAGAAAAGTTGTTGGTTTTTTTCTGGTGACACGTTGCTTTTATTTTAATAAAGATTAAGATGTCCACCTGCTCATTTATAAAGAAGTGGTCCACCCCAGTAATGTCTTGGAATTACTGGACCTTCCAGGTAAAAAGCTTTTCCCCCTCCACTCTTCTCTCTGCATCTTTTTCTGTACATAAAAAGATGTGAAAGTTAGCAATACAAGTGTAAACAATATGCAGATTTTCAGGTACCTATATGTAAGGAGCATTAAAGAAGTTCTCTTGTGTGTTTTAAAGAATGTGCAGGTACCCAAAAGCACACACAACTATGCTACAGTACAGGTGGCAGGAACTTTGATCAGAATTGCTGTTTCCTAAGTTTGTGCACTGAACAAGTACTAACCTGAAGGCTCCTCTTTCTACACAAGGTATCACAGCCCTTTAGCACTCTTTCTACACAAGGTATCACAGCCCTTTAGCACATTCCATTAATAACATTTCTAATTTAAACTCCCAAAATTCTTTTTTAATACAGTTCTCAGGGATAAAAGAGAAAATATTTTCATATTCTCCTTTAATGCTGAATAATTAGATTAACCTTCTTGTACATAATCATTAGAAAAATAAATCTGAGTTTAAAGACTAGAAACCTGATGCTGATGGAAAGCCAATAATACATGAACAGAAAATAGGATTGGATCCAAGAACTCTTGTCATCATAAAAAGTAATCAAGTGGATGCACCAGAGAACAATGCTCTCCCCTCTTTTAGGCAATATTCTCACTAGAAGTTTTCTATGACTGCTTCCAGGACTGCAATGGTTCAGACAGTGAAAGATGCAGATTAACCAACAGAAAACGAATAGCTGCAAAACCAGCACAGACATTTCTCAAGAGTTCTGGATCTTTCTTCAAGTCTTGCTGAAACCTGAAATTATGCAAGTTTCTAGGCAAGAATAAAGTATTGAGAGAAGAGATCACTCACTGTAGAGTGCATCATCACTCTTCACTCTACACAGGCTGTCAATTCAGTTTCAGGTTCACTCAGTGTTGTGGGCCTTACATAAAGTCATAAATTGGTCAGGATACAGACGTTGGAAGGCCAATAGCCTCTGCTCATATGTCAAGGCAGCACCTCCAAGCAGAAGGAACCCTTTAACTACATGTCCCTGGAGATTAAGTAGCTTCATAAATCCCTCTGAATAATGTCTCACCTCCTGTGCAGTCAATACAATTCTGCTTACACTGGGGAACATTCCCAGGCATCATCCAGAATATCTCCATTTTCTAACAGCAATTTCCTGTTCTGGAACTAGATCTAGCTGTCCCCTCAGTGAAGGGGGATGGAGGAGATGTTTACCACACAGTATAAGCACCAAGACATACATGAAACCATGTTTCATGGATACATCCTCAGGTTCCAGCAATCACAGATTCAGGATCTCCACAAGCCTACCATCACATCTGAACATCATGTTTAATACCTCCCCAATGGACCTGTCTTCCAAGAAACTGTACAAATTCATAATCTACTCATTTTGACCACCCTAACATTACTGCACAAGTGAGACCCAGAATTCAACTACACTCGTGGGGATAAAGCAATTCCTGGATTATAACTGTCATCAAGTTCTTCTATTGGGAGAAATGACTTATTGCCTGTTTACCCTCTCTTTATGATTTCAAAGATATCTATAATATTGCCTCCCCACAACATTCAGCTGTCTCTTCCTCAGACTGAAGGGCTATAACTATTTAACCCCTCCTTTTACAGAAGCAATTTTTTTTTCTTTTGATTACCCTGTCATCCTTCTCTGCATCTTCTTTGGTTTTACAATACTCTGAGATGATGCAACCACAAGTGTAGCATTTAAGACAACAGCAAACCTTGCATTTAAGCAGTGTAAAAATGAGATTTTCCTTTTTCCTTAATACTCTAAGCTTGTTAACAGCTGTCAGGGTTGACATGACATTTTAAAGAAGTATCCTCTTTCCCTTTCCTGAGCACTGACAGTATTTTAGAGCCTATCCATGCATCTGTACTGTCAGGTGATTTCTACTATAAATATATATAACTTTGCATTTATCAACACTGAATTTCATCTGCCATTTTACTACTAATATCAAAAGGGGTAGTATGATTCCCCCCCCCAGGTTCAATATGCACTCTTAATATTTGTCTCTGCATCAGCCCATCCAAAGCATATGCAGTTTATACAACTAAACACAAACATGAAATTTTCTTGTAATCTCTGCATTCTCTTCTCCCTCTTATTTGCTGCCAGAGCAGCACTATCAACACTCATTTATGAAACTTATTATTGACAGTTTACAGAACGATTATTTCATTTTTAATTGCTTCAAAATTTTTCATCTCCATTAGAGGCAAAATCATATAGTGGAAGACTAGACAGTAGTTGCTGTAAAAGTTAATAAAAATGTAGAAAATGGATGCTTCTTCCATCCAAAAGCTCCAAGTCATAACAAGAAGAAAAAAAAAAAACCAAACAAAACCACAAAACAAAACAGAAACACAGATCTGCAAACTCAGTTCCCCATATCAACAGTTCCTACTGGCTCTTTGATGCCACCTTGCTTCCCTGGGCTCTCCAATGCCAAAAGCCAACGTGGTCCTGTGAACAAGCTTTTCTTCTACTGCTCCACCAAAACATACACCATAAAAACAAAGCATTGTACAAAGATTCATGTTCTTCCTGCTGTTTGTCCTTATAAGCAACAAAGCTGTAGGAGAGGACTGCATCTAAACATAAGAGGACTTGTCAGCTAGACTTCCTGCTTTGTGTCTCTTCCTCAGACAGCAGGAAGCTACTTACATCCTCGTGTTGGCAATTAATAGTCACCTTACCAGGCTGCCAGTAAGACAAAAACTCTGTACTCTGAAGAACTCCAGCAGGAGATGAGCCAATTGCTTATTCACTTGCAAATACCCTATTTATGTCCCCAAGGACTTTTATATAGTCAGATAGTTTGCACTTCAGAAAGTTTTGCTGCACACAAAGTGGAGAAAAAGCAAAACCAACATACTCCATAGTATTACTGTTGGAGATATGCAAGAAATAAGACAAAGGATGTTAAGGCAGAGGACGTTAATCAACCTCTGTAAACAGTCAACAAGACCTGGCCTGAGAGAAGAAACAGGAGGACACCACAAAACAGTCAAGCAAGGAAATACCAAGAGAAGCACAAGAAAACAAGGCCGCTGATAAAGCCGAAGTGAGAATCCCTTGAACCATGAGTGAACTATCCTAATTAACATGGTAAAAACTACACCTCCAGCAATGAAGCCCCCAGCCCAAGCAAAGACCCCTACCCACTGAGCATGCGCTGTAAATTTAAAACACACTGTACCTTTAAGTGAAGACGAGGCATGTGAGAACCAATTGAAGCAAGGATGAATAAGTGGAATTGTGAAAATACTGATAACAGCTACTCAAAAACGTATAAAATGTCACTGCATGTTAACCAAGGTGTGCTAGCTTTGTGGAGTTACCACCTAGCACCCATCTCTGCACAGACATGAAATAAACAAATATATTTCGACTCTGGGTGTTATTCGGCTTTTTGCACACCAGGTAAAAGAACCCTGCTTTTTGGGACATTATGAGCCAAAACCCAAACAATCACAAGATTTTAAGTACTGCATATATTTTTTTTCCTTACGGCTTTACAGCTGTACGGGCCCATGTGTGCGCTTTTAAGTTTGAAACTAAAAATGCTCCTATGTGATATCATCAGCTTTCCATTAACAAAAAAAAAGAAAAAAAATCACAAAACTTCAGAACTCAGTCTTTAAGTGAATACACATCACAAGCTGGAAGTATTAAAAAACATGAGCTGATGATAATGACAACAAGCCAAAAATGGTAATCAGCATGGGGTATTAGGAGGAATATTCTCTCCTTACTAAATGCAGATTTTCTCACCTAAAAGCTTGCATTTCTAACCATTTGTGAAATTCATCACCATGTTGCTTCAAGCTTGGTGCTTTGACTGAAGAATTTAGGAGCAGCATACTGCAGAGCAACATGAGGCCCAACACATATTGAACCTTGGTAGTAATTCACAAGGACACTACAGGGCTATTTGTAACAAACACAGACTAGGACATTTTCAGAAACATTTTTTGATGTAATAACACCTACTATAATGCCAGACTCATCATGGAAAAGGCAAAATGGTAATTGCATTTTAAAACATGCTAATTCACTTGTTTCTTCAATGTGTGTATCTGAAGAGAATGAAATTTCTGGAGCTGCAATACTCCCATGACTTAATAAAATCTTGTGCTGGAAATTATAATCACATTTGGCCCTTCTAATCCTCTCCCTGCATAACCTCATGACATCCTTGTCATCCTCCTGACTCGCCTGCCCCTTCTTCCACAGGTTGTAAACTCTCCTTTTATTCCTGAGTTCCAGCCAAAGCTCCCTGTTCAGCCAGGCCGGTCTTCTCCCCTGCCGGGTCGTCTTTCGGCACATGGGGACGGCCTGCTCCTGCGCCTTTGAGATTTCCTTCTTGAAGACTGTCCAGCCTTCCTGGACTCCTTTGCCCTTCAGGACTGCCTCCCAAGGGACTCTCTCAACCAGGCTCCTGAACAGGCCAAAGTTTGCCCTCCAAAAGTCCAAGGCAGCAGTTCTGCTGACCCCCCTCTTCCTTACTTCTCCAAGGATCAAAAACTCTGTCATTTCGTGATCACTGTGCCCAAGATGGCCTCCAACTGTCACATCACCCACCAGGCCCTCTCTGTTCACAAACAAGAGGTCCAGCGGGGCGCCTTCCCTAGTTGGCTCCCTCACCAGCTCTGTCAGGAACTTATCTCCCACACACTCCAGGAACCTCCGAGACTGTCTCCTCTCTGCTCTATTCTATTTCCAGCAGGCATCTGGTAAGTTGAAGTCCCCCACGAGAACAAGGGCTAGCGATCGTGAGACTTCTCCCAGCTGCTTACAGAATACTTTGTCCGCCTCTTCATCCTGGTTGGGTGGTCTATAACAGACTCCCACCGTGCTATCTGCCTTGTTGGCCTTTCCCCTGATTCTTACCCATAAACACTCGACCCTTTCATCACCATCGTCAAGCTCTAGACAATCAAAACACTCCCTAACATACAGGGCTACCCCACTGCCTCTCCTTCCTTACCTATCCCTTCTGAAGAGCTTAGAGCCATTCGTTGCAGCACTCCAGTTGTGCGAGTCATCCCACCATGTTTCTGTGATGGCAACTATGTCATAGTTTTCCAGCTGCACAATGGCTTCCAGCTCCTCCTGTTTGTTGCCCATGCTGTGTGCATTGGCATAGATGCACTTCAGTTGGGCTACTGCTCCTGCCGCCTTTTTGGGGGGAGAAGCCCTAGTTCCTACGTGACCATTCTCAGGCGCTTCCGTGGTTTCCAACACATGCATAGCCCTTGCGGCTTTGTTGCTGCATGGCTCTCCGTCCCCTACCTCCACTGAGATGGAAGACTGAAGGTCTTCAGGTCTTTGGCCAAATCAGGTTTTTAAACTCCCAAACTTCCTTAAATTAGAAGCATGCTCATTCAGAGGAGATTGTCTCCCAGAATTGATTCCATTTGCCATTCCCAGTTGATTTAGATTTGAACACTATGCTTCATAGAGCTGAAATACCAACAGGAATCTAGCCACAATAACTGCTTTAGGTGAGGGTCTCAAAAATTTGTTTTGGGTTTCTTCCTACATTGCTATGCTGATGAAGAAAGTGATCAGAAGCAGCAGCATTCTCACTTCCAGATTAAGTGACCCTGGCTATGTATACAACAGCATGTAGTGCAGTATAGCAAGAGCTGGTACTGAAGACCAAGTATTCATACTATGTACTTCAGGCGTTTTATTTCAGACTAGTTCTGATCTGGTCCTGTGGACTGAAAACTCATTAGTTGAGTGCATCTTCCAATCTGGTTTCATCTGAAAAAACTCAAGTTCATGTGTTCTGTGATCATCCTGCAATGCTGCAAACCAACGTACAGTAAATAGAGATGACCATGACTCACTTCAAAAGTTCACATCTGATCCAAACACTAATACAGTTGCATGCACCCTGTACATTAGTTGTCTTCTTTCCCACGTTCAGCTATATCTTTATCTTGAAAGAACTGTCAGACTCCTCATCCTTGTGCCTAATCAGCTTCCCAAACTCAAGGAGAGATAATATATTAAGATAAGCTCCTCCCAATTTTGTGTCATCAGCAAACTTTGATAACAAACCTTCAAGTCCTGCATCCGAGTCATTTATGAAGACATTAAAGAGCATTGGCCCTAAGATGGATCCCTGAGGAACCCCAGTAGTGACTGGTCGCCATCCAGTAAATAAAATGGAATGTCTTAAAGGTAGACTGTCCAGGAAATAAAAGTTGCTCAAACCTTTTTTTTTTTTCTTCCCCTTTTACTATCACCTACTGTTTTTATGAACACCACAGTTTGGTGTATATACAGCTTTCCCCAGTCAAAAAAGAAAGACTTTGCCTAAACCCTAACTATCCAGAACTTGAGGTCAAGAAAAAACCAATAAACTCTGAAGTCACTTCAAGATCTGTTCATCTAAAATTTGAAGATTTAGGTCAATTACTCAAAAACCATCCAAATTTTAGCTTCTGTGTGTACATATACAGAAGTAAAATAGTTCATAACAGCGAACAAATGTACGAAGAACCAAAAACCCCAACCTTTCTATAGTTAAAAAACAATCCAAAGCAATAAGGATTCTACTGCACTAAGAAGAACGTGTATGCTCTTGACTTTGCAATACTCATGTTCATGCTTAACTTTTAGGATGAAAAAAAAATTCACTAAAGTTGACGTGACTGTTCATGCAAGAAGTGGCATCTTCAGTTTCAGGTTGGAATATACTCTTCATTATCTGCCCAAGAACAAATAAAATACTACATAGTATAGAATACAGTTTAAGGATAAGCTATCATATTAAAAATGCTAAGTATACAAAATTAAGCAGGTTATCAGATTTATCTTACAAACTCTCAGGGCAATAAAAGACTTCTTTTTTGTGAAGTCACACCGATTCAAATATCTACATCATCCTCTAAAGTAGCTTTTAAAAGCTCTACACAGATCAGGCCAATACACGCAACTGTTCAGTGTAAGATCCTTATCTAGTGCAGAGGATGCCACTGAAGTAGTATAATGTGAAAGTATACTCAGCAGCTTAAGCTTTGCATTGCAATTATCACATACAAGGAAAAAAATATTGAAGTACTGCTATTGTTTCCAAGCCAAAACTGTAAATTGGTCACATGCCATGCTTTTCACAAGATGCATCATGCCACAATGTCTTAAATTAAGCATAGTCTACTGAACATAGGCCAGCCAACACAAGTCATATATATGCACTATAATCCTTCCAGACACAATGCAGGAAGAACGAAGGAGGATTGCAGATACACCACAGGATTATGTAGTCAAAAAAACATACAACTCTACATTGATGCAGCTGTGTTAGCATAGTATGTTTTAAAGGAGTTAACTGCAATACAAGGAGAATAATCTGTATGAGAATAATCTGGCTCCAACTGTCTTGGCTTTGAGAGGGTTTTTAACACTTTCAATAACCCACTGGATATTAACAGGTGCTGCAGATGTTCATTATTTCTTGGGATCAGCTCCTTAAAGGAGAACAAAGGGACTACTGCAGCCAGAAACAATTGTATCCTTTGCCCTGCTGGCTGCTTCACACTAAAGGCAGAGGAGAAAACTTCACTTCCTGCAGGCTGCAGCACAGGTGCTCACCGTGAGGAACCAGCAAAGGGACCTTCTGCTTAAGTTTTGAAGCCTACATAGCTGAAATATCCCAACATATATGTTGTCAAGTTTTATGCATTTAAGTTCCTTAACATATACAGCTTTTTGCTACTGCTGTTATGAAAAATAACAAGGAGGTGGTTGTTCTACATCTGTAGGTTAACATCCATACTATAACTCCAAGTCTCGCATAAATAAAGAATAAGCCCATCATTACACTAGGGCAGACTGTGGCAACAGCTTGGTCCTCCAGGCTGAAAGTGGGTTGCAGAAAACTACTTGTTTAACTCCCCACCATCAATTATTTTTGCCAGAGCAGACTTTCTAAGGTGCCTGAACCCATCATTTGTTACCAAGAAGAGCCATTCCATTTACCACCATTAACAGAGGAAGGGGAAGAAGGACCGGTCTCCTGCATTTAGTGAAGGTAAGGATTGAAGGGGAAGACGTCTGCACAAGTGTACAAGAAAATATTTGAACTGCCAACAGAATTTTTTTTCTTTCCAAATTTTACACAGATGCAAAAAATTAAATTATTTTTTTTTTCCCCTCTCCTTTGGTTTAAAAGGGTTGATGCCAGTTGCAACAAGTATTCTAAAGATCAAGGGACTCCTACTTTATAAGAAGTACGGTAACTCTAGCAACAAGTGCTGGTCAGTGATAGATGAAGGCATCTTGGATTGTCTCAGAGCATCAGTGGACCAGCATCCTGTTTAAGCTATTATCCCCAAACCCTTGCTTTCACCATCTTTAAAAAATAACTTCCCTGATTTGTAACAACTTCTACATCAAAAGAATCCTTCATATGGGACTATAACATGCACTGTGAGATTGAATACAGACTTTTTCAAGGTTTTATCAAAGATACGGCCTGATACAATAAAAACATTAAGCAAAAGTCGCACGAACACTTAGGATATCACTATCCTGAAGATTTTTTTTTTTTTTTTTTTTTTTAGAGATGACACCAAAGAAGGACAGACAACAGAAAAGAAGAAAAGGATCAACTGGAGAAAACAAATAAGGAAAAAAAAAAGTGTAGAGACATTTAATCCCCTCCCTCCTTTAGTTAATACAAAAACACACTCTCAGTTTCCAAGGCTTATTAAATTTATTGTTCTCAGAGCAGTTGGCCTTCCATGCAACAGCCTGTAGCCGTCACAAAGGTTAACGTGAGCATTTTGAAAAGTACACGATAGCCAGTTTCATCTAGATATAAATTTATAAAAGAAAAATAAAAGAACCCCAACAAACTAAGAAACAGCTTCAGGCTCTCAAAAAGCTACAAGGCTGCACTTAGCACATAGCAAGTTTATTATCAGTATTTCATTAACTACATTCTTAAAGAGAAGTCTACCTACCATTTCAGCCACACGGGACTCGCTTTCTATTCTCTGTTATTCAAATTCAGGAAGGAAAGCCTAAAACTTTCTTTGATATCAAGCTGAACGTTCCAAAATAAATTTAAGCTACATAGACACAAGAATAATATTTAAGTAAATAATGTATTTCTGATTTAGTTAATTTCATCCTCAGAGAAGGAAAAGTCAGCCACTGCACACAGCTCATCTCAATACAGCAAGCCTTCAAAACAATCCACTAAGAAGAGCATCTGCAGAGATTTTGTTGACTGGTTAATGAACCGCTCTTGAAAGCCTACACCCACACGCACGTCACGTGAAGGCAACACAAAGGCTGAGTCAAGTTTCAGACTCCAAATACTTCCTGAATGGTCCCACCAGACATCAATAGCAAACAGGGATGGCCAGAAGAGACCTACTCATTGCCCTAGCTGACTCTTCACAGCACTTCACAACGAAGGAAGGGGCACAGTTTATAAGCTAGCGCTCAAAGCAACAAAATCTGAATCATGGGATGTGCCCATTACACTCTCCTGCTGTTCTATTGAAAAGACCAGGTAAGCAGGCACTGTACTAAAATAAAGTCATCAGCTTATTACCTAGCCATGCCACAGAGTTTACTTGCTGAGCGTACATCGGTGAGTCTGAACACCAACTACGACCCCAGCCTAAAGTGCACGCCTACAATACAATCTCTCGCAGACGAATAAAGCCAATATTCATTAAAGAGCAATAAATGTTACTGCTGAATACCAGGCTGCCTGGGCGCAAAGCTAATCCCGCCCAACGTGATAATTTAGTTCATTCAAGCATACTCTATGCTCATACATTTAGGGGGAAGAAAAAAAAACAACCAAAACATCAGCGACCCGGGTCACGGCTTTAGCAATCTAATAGCAGCCAAATGAGCGGGGCCGCCGCATGCTTCAGCGGAACTGAAGCCAGTTTACCGCCGTTTAATAGCCCCGCGGGCTGGGGGAAGGCAGCGCGGCCGTTCCTCGGAGCGCAGTACCTGCCCAGGGCCCCTGCCCGCGCCCCCGACGGGCACCCACGGCGCCGCGCTTCCACCGCCCCACCTGCGTCTCCGCACCCCACCCCCCCGCCGGAGACGCCACCTTAGCCGCAGCGCGCTCGGTAAGATGTCCGATGGGCCGGCGACGGGGGGATGCCCCGCTCCCGCTGGGGACCTACCAGATAATCCATGTATCGGGTGACGCCGGGCGCCGCGCTGCCGAGGAAGTCTCCGCGGGCGCGAGCCCAGCTGACAGCAGCGCTAGGCCACCGGGCGCCCTACCGTGAGGGGGGAGCGGCGCTTCCTGCCGCTGCCCCGCCGGGCTCAGCGGCACGGGGAGCTCAGCCACCGCCGCAAGGTGCAAGGGCTGGGGGAGGCTCGGCACTGTCAGAGTCGCCCACTGCTGCCGTTGCCCGCACCGCAGCAGCCCTGCGCGCGGGAGGAAAAGAGGGACAACGAGCGCACGGTTGCAGCACAACCAACCCTCAAACCGACGCCTACAACGCCCGAGCGCTCGCTAACAGCGAGAACCTCCGTCCCGCTTCGCCCCGCGCGACGCTACTATCAGCTGATCGCTCACGTAGGGCTCGAGGAGGACGCTCTTAAAGGCGTACACGCCCAGCGGAGAGCAGAGAAACGCTGTCAGTATCGGGATATTTTCATCGGCTTTCTGCGGGCGTGCGGTGGGCTGTTGCAGCTTACCTTCTGCTCTAGTTGGGGGTGGCTGGGCCGCCCGCGAGGGTCAGCCTCTAGCTGCTGTTCCTGTGCCCTGTTTGAGGCGTTACCTATCCTAGAGCTTCTGCCCGAATTAGAAAAAGCCAAGCAGGTGTGAAGGTTTTGTGCTGCCCCTATGCGCCAATTTTACTTTTTTCAGTGCAAAGGCATGGGTGCTCTGGTGGAGCAGGTGAATGCTGAGGAAGCCACAAGCAGTTGGCTGTGGGCTCCGTGGTGCATGACAGCTCCATCCTGGGTATCCAGTTTCCCCACATAATGTGGGAGAAGACTTAATTGCTTCAAAAGGGAAATCACAAAGGCCTGTGAAGATAAATGCTGAACCCCTAACTTTTAAAAACTGAAACATGCTCCAGAGAAAGTGAGTCCATACAGAGAACAAGCAGCTGTAGTCATCTGAGCATTTAGCTGGTGTTTTGAAATGGGGGAAACTGGCTAGGTTCAACCAGAGGTCCCCTGGGTCCTGTTTATTACATGGGGATTGGCAGGGAAGGAGACTGGGGCTTCCACCTATGTGGGTCTGTTGCCTGGTCATTAGGGCTGTCCTGTGACAGGTGAGATGAGGGTTTGAACCACTTCACATGGAGGAGTCTCCTCTGCTGTGGATAGAGGAGTGGGTGTGAATGCACAGCCTCTAGCTGTCAGCCAAAAGGAAGTTATTGCTGTATTTTGTGCTGAGCCTAAATATTTCAGGCACACAAGAATAGTAATTTTAAAAGGGTAGTCAAGACCATCAGGCCAGATAGAAAGGGGTGGGTGCCAAATCTTTAGACAGAGCTTGTTATGTATGGCTTAAGGTTTAGAAAGACAATATCAAGTGAGATGATTTAAAAAAAAAAAAAACAACCCACAGTGTAATAAAAAGGATTGCAAAAGCAGGTAAGGAGCAAAGAGGAAAGAGGGAATAAATGAGCATTCAAGAGCAAACAGGAATGTGTATTTGTAAGGATATTAGTAAGTAGTTGGCCTAGATTTAGTATTTCTTTAGATAAGAAGTAGTAAACTGGCGGGGGGGGGGGCAATTGCGGCTCTGATTTTTGTAATGAATTAAGGCCTGTCGCAAACAGGCTCAGTTACAACATCCAGTCAGTGTCAGAGAACGTTGATAAGGTGTTCCCCCTGTCCTGCCCAAAAGCAGGTAGTTCTTGTCAATGGATAATTCATTTTCCTCATGTGTTTTTCCACAGAAAACTTGCTTCCTTTGACCCTCATCACTTTACTTTGGGAATCAATGTCAAATACAGCTGTATAACAGATTAAATTGAATTTAGATAAGTACAAATGAAATTGCTTACTTTGAATCATTAAGACATTTGCTAATTTTAGCATTTTAATAGCTAAGGGGTAGAAGAAGGGTGTGGCCCTTCCTGCTATTTGGTATTCTGACTGTTTTCCTTATAGTTACAGCCATTGCTGGCAACATTCTGCTGATTGTGGGATGTCCTTTTGACAGTGGGAACTACAGGGTGAACAGAGGTGGCTAAAGTACGCCTCTCAACAATGTAACAAAGGAGCTGCAAGAAACTCAGAATTCATCTTTCTTCTTCTGTCATTGCATGTGATTATTTTTTTTAACATTTTGCAGTGCTTTCGCCTTAACCTTTAAAACTCTTTATTTCTTCTTTTTAGCAGCAGTAATACACCACTCTTGAGACTTGCTGCCTTTAGACACTTCTCTAAATGAAGGGTGACTGGAAGAGAATCTAAAGGAAAGCATCAAGAACAAGCAGAGATTTCAGAAGTGTTTTCTATGAGTGGAGTAATGGGAAAGGACTGGGAATTATATCTTCTAGAGCTGACTGAGAGGGAAAATAGAATCCATATGTAGACAGTTGCTGCAAGGAGGATGTGGTGATGGGAAAAGAAGTTATTGGCTTGCATTGCAGCAAGGGAGGTTTAGTTCAGGCACTGGAAAACACTTTAATGGTAAGGATAATCAAGCACGGAAAGACATCACTACCAAAAGTGGTAGAATTTCTGTGAGTGGGCATGGATTACATAAACATTGCTCAGGCGTGGTTTAGTTAGCACTGATTTTGATCTGTAGAGAATGAACTAGAAGACCCTCCTGTTTTGTATAATTCTGATATCTCGGATCTGATTATGAAGATGCAATATGTTTATACATGCAAAGAAAAATACTTATTCCCAAATTACTATTTTATACATGAAATTTTCTTTCTACCTTATAAATAAGTGTTCATGAGCTGAACGGAACATCAGTTTACAAAATCAGAAAAATTCTAATGTATACACTGCAAATCCCACAGATTTGATCAAGAGAGAAACCAAGCCTAAGCTTATATAATAGTTCTGTTCACTATAAACAAACAAGTCTTTTGGCCATTGTGTAGCCTTATGGAGCATTCATTTTATGACATAAAGTGAAGATTAACATTGAAAAATAGCAGAATGTAAGCAGAATACAAGTCCTATAACATGTGCCTTCTAGCCTACATAGCAATCATCATGTTGCTGAGATTTTTCTAGCAAGTCCTGTAGGACTTCTTTCATCTAGGAAGAAGTTGAATTTTATACTGGAATATATAACTTACGCAGTGTTAGCTATCTTCATAAAGAAGCTTGTCAGCAGGAACTAACACGTCAAAATAGAAGTGAAAAGATCAAAGTATTTTAATGGGGCAAAACTTCATGTGGTGGCTATTAGGTAATAACTCTGGTTCCAAAAAGTAAAGTGAGCTTCTTCACAGAAGCATGAGTGAATCCTGTTTCCTTCTGGAAAACTCGTATGAAAAATCATCAATCTTGGACTTCTTGTAATTAGGGTTTGACCCTGAGAAGTGCCGAGCACAATATTTAATCATCTATTGTTTATGTCAGTGCAATTTAATGAGTTTGAACATTTTAACCTATGATTGACACCTGCCAAATTCAAGGTTTTACAGCACTAGCAGTAAACAAACTCTGACGATGGAATTGACATAAAAATGACTTGTTCATTAGCAGATATTAGCAAAATAATAAGCGGTGACCTCCTTAGTGGATGAGGGGAAGGCTGTGGATGTTGTCTACTTGGACTTTAGTAAGGCCTTGGACACTGTCTTCCACAGCATTCTCCTGGAGAAGCTGGCTGCTCATGGCTTGGATAAGTGCACTCTGCGCTGGGTTAAAAACTGGCTGGATGGCTGAGCCCAGAGAGTGGTGGTGAATGGAGTCAAATCCAGTTGGCGGCCGGTCACGAGTGGTGTTCCCCAGGGCTCAGTGTTGGGGCCGGTCCTGTTCAACATCTTCATTGATGATCTGGATGAAGGGATCGAGTGCACCCTCAGTAAGTTTGCAGATGACACCAAGTTGGGTGGAAGTGTTGATCTGCTGGAGGGTAGGAAGGCCCTACAGAGGGACCTGGACAGGCTGGATCGTTGGACCGGGGCCAACTGTATGGATTCAACAAGGCTCAGTGCTGGGTCCTGCACTTGGGTCACAACAACCCCAGGCAATGCTACAGGCTGGGGGAGGAGTGGCTGGAGAGCTGCCTGGCAGAAAAGGACCTGGGGGTGTTGGTTGACAGCTAGCTGAACATGAGCCAGCAGTGTGCTCAGGTGGCCAAGAGGGCCAATGGCATCCTGGCTTGTATCAGGAATAGTGTGGCCAGCAGGACCAGGGAGGTGATAGTGCCCCTGTACTCGGCACTGGTGAGGCCGCACCTCGAGTACTGTGTTCACTTTTGGGCCCCTCACTCCAAGAAGGACATGGAGGTGCTGGAGCGTGTCCAGAGAAGGGCAAGGAAGCTGGTGAAGGGTCTAGAGCACAAGTCTGGTGAGGAGCGGCTGAGGGAGCTGGGGTTGTTTAGTCTGGAGAAGAGGAAGCTGAGGAGAGACTTTATTGCTCTCTACAACTGCCTGAAAGGAGGTTGTAGTGAGGTGGGGGTCAGTCTCTTCTCCCAAGTAACAAGGGATAGGATGAGAGGAAATGGCCTCAAGTTGTGCCAGGGGAGGTTTAGGTTGGATATTAGAAAAAACTTCTTCACCAAAAAGGTAGTCAGGCACTGGAACAGGCACTGGAACAACCCAAAGCATTTAATTTCCAAGGGGATACAGATTTCTCCTTTAGAACCCAGCTAATCTGTTCTCTTTTTAATTGCAACATACCCAATTTCTGGGTTTCATTAACTTCCTGCATTGAACTGGCATCTAGGAAATCTCTTTGTGTACAAGCTTAAACAACTAAATTGGTTTACATATCCAGAGCACATCAAACCATGTTTTTAACGCTCAATTTAATGTTATCTGCAAGAGCCCACTTCCTGTACTGAATTACAGCTTTCAAATACTGTATTGATATCATAACTTATGCCAGTCTGTTAAACTTCTGTATTCCCACTCATTTAGCATCTGATAAGAGACAAAATAGCATTTTAATATTATTTATGCCCAGAGTCCATCAGTCAGACACAACAATATCAAGCAAGATTTAAACACACATAAATCACAATAGCTAGTGAAGTACACTTACATTATCCAGGGAACAATTATCTACCTTTTGCTGGCAACAGCTCAGCCACTTTAGGACAAGGTAGTGAACTTTTACACCTACATTCAGAAATCACAGCTGTTTCTCACTCTCCTGACCTGGAGGAAACAAGCTGCTACTAGCAGTTAAAGATAAGCTAACCATTGGTAACGGTCTCGCTAGACAGCGCTGGGGAACAGAAAGGACTATTTGAAAACAGACACATACAGAAGACCAACTGAATCTGCAAATTTTTTTGAGAAACACCAGTATAAGTTTAAGAAGAACAGGTAATCTTTGCTTCTTTTAAATTCTCCATGAATTTCTGGAAAAGGCTTGGAGAGATTAGTAAAAAGAAAGTGACAACATATTTAATAGCCGAATGTCCACTTGAAAACTAAGGGCAGAGAAGGACCACATAGACTCCCAGTATCCAACCCACACTCCTGGAAGGGAGAGTGCAATCACCAGCATTTCTCATAGGAAATTAGTGGTTTATAATCACTCTCCCAAACTTAGCAGGATTTTTCTTAGTAATTTTACACGAAACCACACATACTGTCAGTGGCACTCTCTTCTGAGTTTTAATAAGCAAAGACTGCTTTGTAACCATACTGTGTCACACAGCAATCAGTCAACATCTGTGTCTTAAAGCGGCATGCAATCTTCACGGAATAGCTCTGTAGGATGTGGGGTTTTTGTGACCACTCGTGCAGCACACACAGCAAGCAGCAAGACAACTGAAGCAGACAGTGGATTTCATAATACGTGGTACGAAATAGTCAAATTAGCAATGCATAAGCATTAGCCAAAATAATGACTGGAGCTCAGGCAGAAAAAATGGATCACATTCAGCTGAGTAATTTGCTTATAACAAGTATCATCACTGCTTCTGGTACTAATTTTCCAAAGTGCAGTTACGCCACAGCTAAAAGATGGAAATGATCACCAGAATATTCAATGCATTAACCTGTATGCCATTAATTTTACCCAAATATTGCTATAAAACAGACCAGAAACTTCAGTTACACTAAAATACTTCAGCCATCAGGAGACTAGATCAAATGTCACAAACAGAATGGCAATATGAGGGTATCATCAATGCCCAAGCTCCACAGTCAGGTAGCTGAGCAGGTGAAATATACTGCCCAGTGGGCAAACCACCTCCCAGCACACTGGAAATGGAAGAAGCAACATGCCCCTGACAGTCTGACCTCAGGGGAAAGAAAAGAACAAAACAAAACAAAACAAAACAACAAAAAACAACACAAGAAAACGCACACACACCCCACAGCCAAATAAAAACAAAGCCAACACATGCCCCCCAACACCATCTTGATCTCAAATCTACCAGTCAAGTTGACTCCAGTCACGTGAACCAGAGACCAGGCAAGCATCTTAGAAGACAGAGACCACCATCCACCATTCTCCACGTTCCTTCCCCAATGTCCCCAATGCTTCAGAAAAGGCTACCATAAAACTAACCAATTGCTCAGCAGAAGAACAAGCATCTTCCCCAAATCCCACAGATGACTGGATAAGCTGCTGAAACACAAAATTCTCCCCGCCCCCCTTTTTTAAAGTAAAGCTACAGTCATTATCAGCATTCATGAAAAGTTTCCCTGAAGATACAAGTTATCAGTTTCTGAGAGCCACAGCCCTTCATTTAGGGAAAGTTTTTACTCACTATAGATTGAAGAAAACTGTTGAGTACACATCTGAAAAGCTGTGAATAAGGGCTCACTGAAACTTCAGAGACAGGCACGAGAGGTATTCAGCACAATTTAAGTATGAGGTAGAAAGCACTGTTGGTAAATTCAATTCAATTCCCACTTTCAGTGGGAACACAGGACTAGATAAGATCACTGCAAGTCACTAATTTCCACCTTCCGCAATAGCAGCTATCCACATAAATATTTGAGATGGACTATCGTGAACATTCACTTCATCCTATTCTCTCATCCCTTGCACACATTGTGAGCTGCAAGTCATCTCCAAGCTCCCCACAGTAAATTAAAGATTGCCAGGATTAAAACTTCAAAGCCAGAAAGTCAACATTTCTCCAGAAAATAAAAAGGAGAAATTGCCAATGTTTTGAGCTCGCCAACACCAGAACAAGTCTTTGAGGAACAACTTCTTTCTCAAGACAATCAGGAAATATGGTAGAACAAACAGATAATCAACTAAAGAGGCACAGAAAACTTTTAGCAGTCAGTAGCTTACAGAAGACAGAGCCTCACAACTCAGGGCTTGGACAAGCAATTGGCTTAAAATGAGGACCATTAAAAAAAGAAAAAAAGGAGGGGACAGAAGGAACCTCGATAGAAATTGTTGCTAACATCTTGCAGACCCTGCACTTGAGGGAGTAAGCATTAAATTTGTAACAATTAAAAGAAATCACCGTAGAACAGGCATATACACAATAGAGGTGCAGTAACGCAGAATGATTTTGGTCCACAGACAAAACAGCTTAGCTTGAGTATCACAAGAGACCTTCCATTTACGCACAGTTCAAGAAGTAGAAGGCCGAAATATGTTAGGTCACCAAAGCAAGAGACTAAGCGAAGCAGAAGCTGAGCCATGGACATGTGATACAAAAATTCACGGATGCTTCTCCTCACAGTCCGAATCTCCCCAAGGGAGAAACGGAGTATTCAGAGAGTCCCTGAAATGAAACTCAATAGCGACGAAGTTACTATTAAGCAGGTATCCTTTATTGCAGCGCTGGGCAGCACTGGGGATTCTCCACCATAAGTGCTCCAACGAGTTAATGAATTTTTAGAGAATATATACTATACAATCATACATATTCATAGGATTTCCGGGAATTCGTTTACATAAACATGAGGTTTCCAGGAACTTATTAGCATATGTAAATATCCAATTCGCATGCGCAGTCATCTCTCGTGGTGGTCTTCAGGTGGTCTTTGGGGGTCTTCAGATGAAGGCTCCCAGTCTTCTTCACTGTGCTCGCTGATTGACCCTTGCTTCTGCGCAAACTCAGTCCTAGGATCACGCAGACATTGTCCTTCAAGGCTATTGTTGCCATTCTTCTGTGTCTTCCTATCTTCATGGTTCCGTGCATCTGTTCTCCCAAGGCCGAGTTGTCAGTAACGAGATTATCCCGGAGCCCCCCTTATCTTATAACTGTTCTTCTAGCTACTCCCTAAATCACATCAAACCGTAAGGTATTCACAACATCCTTAAATCACACCAGGGTGTCTTCTGATCTAATTAAGTGACTAAGGTATTTAGAACATCTTTCTTGCTCTTGTGGTTTTTAACCCTTTCACATGCAAAAATAAAAACATAAATCCATAACCCCAAGCAAAGCAAATGTAGAAGGCAAAGCACACAGCCCTTACCAGCACTGACAGACAAGGTGATCCTGGCTCCCCTCAGCAATTCAAATATTCACGTGAAAGAGGCAGGCATTATAAACTAGTCCTGACTAGATGGAGAAACCACTTCCGCTGAGACAACGTGGTCCATGGGAGAAGGAATTAGACAGAAAATTAGCAAACCTATATGGTTAGCCAAGCGTAATATTGCTGTGAGAATGATCTCAAATAGGAAAGACAAAAGGGTGGAAAAAAACATTTCAAAGAAAAACTAGTTAACAGAATAAGAGAATATAAAGCTCATAGAAGAATACAAAAGAATAGAGATATACAAAGCCTGTTATGTGGTAACACCACTCAAAGTGAGAAACAGCTCGATACAAACTATTCTGCTGTCCAAAAAAAAAAAAAAAAAAAAATTACAAAGGCTCACACTTGAGACTGAATTGATAAAATAGCAGAATGAGACAATCAGTTCTCAAAGAAATTTCTATACCAATGCAGCTAAAACCAAGATCTTAACTAGAAAGGCTATTTAAAACAAAAACAAACAAAAAACCCCATCCCACCACCCCAAAAAAACCAAAACATAAAAAAAAGCATCCAAATTCACCCCCAGTGTCTTTTAAGTCTAAAGACACCCCGGTGATTCAAAACTAGCGTCACAGTTTAACCCCAACCAGCAACTAAGCACCACACAGCCATTTGCTCACTCCCCCCTCCTCCCCCCGCCGAGTCAGATGGAGGAGAGAATCGAAGGAAAAAAAAAAAAAAAAAAAAACAAACACCAAAAGCACGTGCTGTTGATTATACGTACGATTAAAAATCCAGGTCAACTCGCATGTCCAAAGCGGCATACGCAGACTCGCCACCCACCCACTCATCCTTCACCAGTAAGCACAGTTAGGTATCAAAGTTTCTGAGATGCAGCAGACACCGAACCCCAGAAGACAGGGAAATAACTCGCTCCAGACTACTCTCGTATTTTATTTGATTTGATATGATTCCCCTATCTTTGTTATGTTCATGACTGTCCTTCTGCAAGGCTAATTTCCTTCAGTAGATTTTTTTTTTCATTCCAGCCAAACAAAAATTACTTTAAATATTCTAGCTTTAAAAAGTTGCTGAAATTTAAGCTACTGTGTATAGTACTTGAGAAATTCTACAGTTCTATTACTACCAGCGCATTTTAGGAGATACTTGTAATAACATATTTAAATTTTATGAACTTGTTTCACAATCCTCCTTACTCAGGCTCAACGAACATCTCTTGCATTGGAAATATCACTATAACAAACAGTCCGATCACTGCCTTCCTGTTCTCTCAGCAGCCTAAAGTTACTCGGCCCCTAACAAAGTCAGGGCTATTTAAGCATCCATTACAGAGACTAAACCTCTGTTGTCGCTGCTTTGGCAGCTGCATCTAGTAGCTACACAAGACTTGTGTGAGAGTAGAAAATTCAGAGGTCATTGACCACGCAAATAAAATTACATCCTATATTCTGCTTTTGATTACGGACAGGAAACGCATGCCAAGATATTTTATAAAGCATGGACTAGAGCTACACCATTATTTCCGATGTCGTCACGTATTACAGTGCAGTCTGAAATGCACAGAACTGCAAGAAACGTGTGTATAAGTAGTAACTAAAGAAGCCGTTCCTGAAATCCAAACCACAAATATCAAAAACATTGAGATAGTTTTTTAATCCACAATTAGCTCTCATTCTTTTCCAAAACCAGAGTACTTTCCACTCCAATTGGACAAACCAAAGGGCGTAAGAGAAACTTAACAGCCTGAAAAAAAGGCTGCCTTTTAGATATTATAAAACAAACTCAGAACCCAAATGAGGCCAGTTGGAGGGAGTGTTGGAGAGGATGGAAATAAAACATTTGACTACTGCAAATGTAGGGTCAGAGGTAGCTGGCATAGTCACTGAAATGCTGTTTGGGAGAGGGTTGTGCATTTCAGCCCCACCGCTAGCAACAAAATAGGAACAATATTTTTTGGAGCCCTTTCATCCAAATAGGGCAAGACCTTATTTATAGATATAACTTTAAAGGGAGAGACATGTCGAACAAAGTGTCAGTTTTCATGATTTTTGAGAACATCACACTCAAAACTCTCTTTGTAGCCATTGGATGGGGAGAAGCAGCAGGCAGGGAGAGGCAGGGGTTAATTTTTATTTTTTTTTTAAATGAATGAGCAGATTTGAAAGTACTGAAAATAATGCAATACAGTATCTTGAAAAAAATGTATGCATTTAGCCAGTCTTGGAAAAAAGGATGTATTTACCCAGGAAACTGGGAGTAATTAGGTGCTGCAGTCTGCAGAAAACTGCAATGTTCAGCACCACTGTTACTTTCATTTTGCTTGTGTGCATGCGTGCATGCACGCATAATCATATGCAAAAGCTAAGGGAAGAAGTTAACCAGTCCTACTCTTGCTTAGGGATTTCTATCCCAACCAGATGGTTCCAGTTTTAGGTGGATCAGCATTTGAGTTGACACTCCTAGACAGTGGCCCTTTAAAACCCTATGGAGGTTTCTTCTAGGAAAACCATTAAATTTTGTGTCTATAGCGGGGGTGGCCAAACACTTCTGACATATGTGCTGCTCGGAGATCACAGATTGAAGCTCTGGGCAGCAAACGTCCCTGAATTACTGCTCTCTCCAACACATCATGCTGCCTCTGGCCATTGAGTCTGCCTTTGCCTACTCATTGTACTTCTCTTTTCACTCTCCTTTTTGGGGTGAAATACTCCATTATTTCTGCTTTGTTCTGGACCCATCTCCTGTCCGTTTCTTTTGTTGCTACTATTTAATAGGGACAAGCAGAAGCAAAGGATTTCATGCTTAGTTGATTAAACACACACAAAATGCAAAATGCGCAAAAATACCCTAAGTTAGTGCAACATTAATGCTGACAAACCAAGCATTCAGAGCTCTTGAAATCCAGAATTAAGGCTGAAAGCTCAACCATAACTCTGCTCTCCTCCCCCTCTTGCTTATACTTATGAATATGGTCTCACTTTACATTTTATTTTTCAATTGGGAAATCACTGAACAAACAGACTTCTAGTACCCAGCACACATTTATATCCAGAGGACTGGTTAATCATCTGAAACTGTTGATGAAATCTCAAGGAGATTAATTTTAAAAAGTCAAATTTACACACAGCAGGCTCCGAAGTTCTGATGTTGTATCAGATCACACAAGTGCAAAGAAATCTCAAACCTTGAAGAGAATGGGGGGGGGGGAAGACCAAGGTAGACTGTTATAATCCTAAAGATAGGAAACAACTGGGGACAGCAGTGGAGTAAATGAATGCAAATAATAAAACACTCAAGGCGCCTGAATGAAATGATGCACAGCTACAAGAGAGAGGAGGAAAAAGGAAATATAAATAAATTAAATTGTCGCTATATGAATACCTTAATGTTAAATTGCTACAATAGAATCTATGCATTTGACCATGTGAGTTACAGCTGCAGACACTTCAGTTTCCATACTGCTGCACAGGTGGTATCACCACTACAAAAAAAAGGGGGAAGATGAAATGTGGTTTAACCCAGCAGGTAGCTAAACACCACACAGCTGTTTGCTCACTCCCCCCCCATTCCCCCTGCTGAGTTGGATGGGGGGAGAGAATCAGGGAAAAAAAACCAAACTAAAATTCATGGGTTGAGATAAAGACAGTTTAATAGGACAGAAAAGGAAGAGAAAATAATAACGATAAAAGAATATACAAAGCAAGTGATGCACAATGCAATTGCTCACCACCTGATGACCAATACCCAGCCAGTGCCCGAGCAGTGATCACTGCCCCCTGGCCAACTCCCCCAGTTTATATACTGGGCATGACATCATACGGTATGGAATAGCCCTTTGGCCAGTCTGGGTCAGCTGTCCTGGCTGTGCCCCCTCCCAGCTCCTTGTGCACTGGGCAGAGCCTGGGAAGCTGAGAAGTCCTTGACCAGTGTGAGCGCCACTTAGCAACAACTAACACATCAGTGTGTTATCAACATTATTCTCATCCTAAATCCAAACCACAGCACTATGCCAGCTACTAGGAAGAAAAATCAACGCTATCCCAGCTGAAACCAGGACAATATCCACGCTTATTCCATACCATATATGTCATGCCCAGGTCTTACACTTTCCAATACATTCCAATTAGTCACCACCACCTTTCCTGTATTTTGATATATACACACAGATATCATTCCCTTAGTCTATGGGCCATCCCTCTAAAATGTCCGTTGAGTTCATCCAGTCCATGACGTTGGGCTCCATCTGTCATAACAGTCCTTCAGGGCAGGAGAGATGGTGTGCGCTGTTGGATTGTTGCATGCTGAAGCCAGTCCTGGTTCCATCACCGCTGCACTTTGCTCGGTTTCATCAAAGTTCATTCTTTATTAATCTGGGTGATTCTTACTGTAATACCATTGATATGGCATATAGCCACCATAGAAGTGATGACATCCAGTATTATATAGCAATTAACATCATACCATTCAGTTCATTGGCTATTCTCACCCAAAATCAAACCCCCTTGAGGTACACATCAGACTTCCCCATCCTTTCGCATCACCCACCAAGTGCACCCAGGTCCTTGAGCAAAAGCAATCACACGAATGGGCTTGCCTTTGCCCGAGGCAGGAGTAACCCAGACCGTCTTCCCCAGCATATTTTTTACATGCACTACAGGGACTTTATCCCCCTCTACAGTACGTAAAAGCCCTGATGGGCCAGGGCCAGCTCGATTGGCAGATCCCCTAGTGTTGACTAACCAGGTGGCCTTTGCTAAATGTGTATCCCAGTGTTTGAATGTCCCACCACCCATTGCTCTCAGTGTAGTCTTTAACAGTCCATCGTATCGTGCGATTTTCCCGGAGGCTGGTGCATGATAGGGTGCTTGATTGCAGCGCACGTTTCGCGTTCATGGATAGCCTGTGCAATAGTGTGCATGGTCAAGTCCACCCCTCGATCACGAGCCCATCTGTATGTTGCATCTCTTCCTTGATGGCCTGAGGTGTCATGGGCCCACCAAGCTAGAAATAATCCACCCTTATGGTGCCAGTCCAGATCCACCTGAGCCACTTCAATCTTAGCAGCCTCATCCACCTGCTGATTGTTTTGATGTTCTTCAGTGGCCCCACTCTTGGGTACGTGAGCACCTACGTGATGTACTTTTACAGCCAGGTTCTCTATCCGGGCAGCAATATCTTGCCACAATGCAGCAGCCCAGATGGGTTTGCCTCTGCGCTGCCAGTTGCTCTGCTTCCATTGCTGCAACCACCCCCACAGGGCATTTGCCACCATCCATGAGTCAGTATAGAGATAGAGCACTGGCCACTTTTCTCGGTCAGCAATATCCAAAGCCATGCTGGACGGCTTTCACCTCTGCAAACTGACTTGATTCACCTTCTCCTTCAGCAGTTTCTGTGACTTGTCGTATAGGGCTCCATACAGCAGCTTTCCACCTCCGATGCTTCCCCACAAGACGACAGGACCCATCAGTGAACAGGGCATATTGCTTCTCATTTTCTGGCAGTTTATTATACCGTGGGGCCTCCTCAGCAGGCGTCACCTCCTCCTCTGGCGATATTCCGAAATCTTTGCCTTCTGGCCACTCCATGATCACTTCCAAGATTCCTGGGCGACTGGGGTTTCCTATTCGAGCCCGTTGTGTGATCAGTGCGACCCACTTACTCCACGTAGCATCAGTTGCATGATGTGTACAAGGGACCCTCCCTTTGAACATCCAGGCCAGCACCGGCAGTCACGGGAGGAGCTGTGCTTCAGTACCAACCACTTCCAAAGCGGCTTGAGACCCTTCATATGCTGCCAATAGCTCTTTCTCAGTGGGAGTATAGTGGGCCTCGGATCCTCTGTATCCCCGACTCCAAAACCCTAGGGGTCGACCTCGAGTCTCCCCTGGTGCTTTCTGCCAGAGGCTCCAGGTAGGGCCGTTCTCCCCAGCTGCGGTGTAGAGCACATTTTTGACATCTTGCCCTGCCCGGACTGGCCCAAGGGCTACTGCACGAACTATCTCCCGTTTAATTTGTTCAAAGGCTTGTTGTTGCTCAGGGCCCCATTTGAAATCGTTCTTCTTCTGGGTCACTTCACAGAGAGGGCTTACGATCAGACTGTAATTTGGAATATGCATTCTCCAAAAACCCACAATGCCCAAGAAAGCCTGTGTTTCCTCTTTGCTGGTTGGTGGAGACACGGCTGTTATTTTGTTGATCACATCCATTGGGATCTGACGACGTCCATCTTGCCATTTTATTCCTAAGAACTGGATCTCCTGTGCAGGTCCCTTGACCTTACTTTGTTTATGGCAAAGCCGGCCTCCAGAAGGATTTGGACTATGTTCTTCCCTTTCTCAAAAGCCTCTTCTGCTGTATTGCCCCGTATGATGATGTCATCAATGTATTGCAGGTGTTCCGGAGCCCCACCCTGTTCCAGTGCAGTCTGGATCAGTCCATGGCAAATGGTGTGGCTGTGTTTCCACCCCTGGGGCAGTCGATTCCAGGTGTACTGGAGGCCCCTCCAAGTGAAAGCAAACTGTGGCCTGCACTCTGCTGCCAAAGGGGTTGAGAAAAACGCATTAGCGAAATCAGTCGTGGCATACCGCTTGGCTGCCTTTGACTCCAGTTCATATTGAAGTTCTAGCATGTCCGGCACAGCAGCGCTCAGCGGCGTGACTTCATTCAGGCCCCGGTAGTGTACTGTTAGTCTCCACTCTCCATTAGAATTTCGCACTGGCCATATATGGACTGTGAAAAGGTGAGCGAGTCTTGTGGATCACTCCTTGGCTCTCCAGTCGACAAATCAGCTTACGGATGGGAATCAGGGAGTCTCGGTTGGTGCGATATTGCCGCCGGTGCACTGTTGTGGTAGCAATTGGCACCTGTTGTTCTTTGACCCTCAGCAACCCCACAACAGAAGGGTCCTTCGAGAGACCGGGCAGGGTCTGTTTAATTATTTCCTCCGTCTCCAAGGCAGCTATACCAAAAGCCCACCAGTACCCTTTTGGGTCCTTGAAATACCCTCTCCTGAGGTAGTCTATGCCAAGGATGCACGGGGCCTCTGGGCCAGTCACAATGGGGTGCTTCTGCCACTCCTTCCCGGTTAAGCTCAGTTCAGCCTCCAATACAGTCAGCTCTTGGGATGCCCCTGTCACTCCAGAAATACAGATGGGTTCTGCCCCTTTACCGCTTGATGGCATGAGGGTACACTGTGCATCGGTGTCCACTAGAGCCTTATACTCCTGTGGGGCTGATGTGCCAGGCCATTGAATCCACACAGTCCAGTAAACCCGGTTGTCCCCTTCCTCCACCTGGCTGGAGGCAGGGCCCCTCTAGTCCTGGTCATAGCATTCGTTACTCGCTTCTTGTAAATGCGAATCAGAAGTCCCTTTATTAAGATCAGGAGTAAGATCAGCCCTTCTGCTCTGCCTGGGGAACTGCTCACTGGAAACTGGAGCAGCAACTTTCCTGGAAGATCCCCCTTTTGTCACTGTTTTTCATAGAACCATAAAATAATTAGGGTTGGAAAAGACCCTTAAGATCATCGAGTCCAACCGTTAATCTAGCACTGCCAAGTCCACCACTAAACCATGTCCTCGAGCACCACGTCTACCCTTCTTTTAAATACCTCCAGGGATGGGGACTCAACCACTTCCCTGAACAGCCTGTTCCAATGCCTGACTACCCTTTCGGTGAAGAAGTTTTTCCTAATATCCAACCTAAACCTCCCCTGGCGCAGCTTGAGCCCATTTCCTCTCGTCCTATCGCTTGTTACTAGGGAGAAGAGACCGACCCCCACCTCACTACAGCCTCCTTTCAGGCAGCTGTAGAGAGCAATAAGGTCTCCCCTCAGCCTCCTCTTCTCCAGACTAAACAACCCCAGCTCCCTCTGCCGCTCCTCACCAGACTTGTGCTCCAGACCCTTCACCAGCTTCATTGCCCTTCTCTGGACACGCTCCAGCACCTCCATGTCCTTCTTGGAGTGAGGGGCCCAAAAGTGAACACAGGATTCAAGGTGCGGCCTCACCAATGCCGAGTACAGGGGCACTATCACCTCCCTGGTCCTGCTGGCCACACTATTCCTGATACAAGCCAGGATGCCATTGGCCCTCTTGGCCACCTGAGCACACTGCTGGCTCATGTTCAGCTAGCTGTCAACCAACACCCCCAGGTCCATTTCCGCCAGGCAGCTCTCCAGCCACTCCTCCCCCAGCCTGTAGCATTGCATGGGGTTGTTGTGACCCAAGTGCAGGACCCGGCACTGAGCCTTGTTGAACCTCATACAGTTGGCTTCAGCCCAAAGATCCAGCCTGTCCAAGTCCCTCTGTAGGCCCTTCCTGCCCTCCAGCAGATCGACACTTCCACCCAACTTGGTGTCGTCTGCAAACTTACTGAGGGTACACTCAATCCCCTCATCCAGGTCATCAATGAAGATATTGAACAGGACCGGCCCCAACACTGAGCCCTGGGGAACACCACTCGTGACTGGCCACCAACTGGATTTGACTCCATTCACCACCACCCTCTGGGCTCGGCCATCCAGCCAGTTTTTAACCCAGCGCAGAGTGCACTTATCCAAGCCGTGAGCAGCCAGCTTCTCCAGGAGAATGCTGTGGGAGACAGTGTCAAAAGCCTTACTAAAGTCCAAGTAGACAACATCCACAGCCTTCCCCTCATCCACTAAGCGGGTCTCCTTGTCATAGAAGGAGAACAGGTTAGAGAAGCAGGACCTCCCTTTCATAAACCCATGCTGGCTGAGCCCGATCCCCCCATTGTCCCGCACGTGCCGCGTAATGGTACTCAAGATGATCTGCTCCATGACCTTTCCCGGCACCGAGGTCAGGCTGACAGGCCTGTAGTTCCCCGGATCCTCCTTCCGAACCTTCTTGTAGAGGGGTGTCACATTTGCTAGCTTCCAGTCATCTGGGACCTCCCCGGTTGACCAGGACTGCTGATAAATGATGGAGAGTGGCTTGGCCAGCTCCTCTGCCAGCTCCCTCAGTATCCTCGGGTGGATCCCATCTGGCCCCATGGACTTGTGAGCATCCAGGTGGAGGAGCAGGTCGGTGACTGCCAGCTCTTTGACAACTGAGGCTTCATTCTGCATCCTATCTCCATCTCCCAGCTCAGGGGCCTGAAAACCCCGAGGATGACCAGTCTGACTATTAAAGACTGAGGCAAAGAAGGCATTAAGTACCTCTGCCTTCTCCTCATCCTTCGTGGCAAGGTTACCTTCTGTATCCAACAAAGGAGGGAGATTCTCCCTGGCCCTCCTTTTGTCACTGATATAATTGTAAAAACATTTTTTGTTATCTTTAATGGCGGTGGCCAGTTTAAGTTCTAGCTGGGCCTTCGCCTTTCTAATTTTCTCCCTGCGTAACCTCACAGCATCCTTGTAGTCCTCCTGAGTCACCTGCCCCTTCTTCAAAAGGTGGTAGGCTCTCCTTTTTTTCCCCTGAGTTCTAGCCAAAGCTCTCTGTTCAGCCAGGCCGGTCTTCTCCCCTGCCTGCTCGACTTACGGCACATGGGGACGGCCTGCTCCTGCGCCTTTGAGATTTCCTTCTTGAATAACATCCAGCCTTCCTGGACTCCTTCGCCCTTCAGGACTGCCTCCCAAGGGACTCTGTTAACCAGACTCCTAAACAATCCAAAGTCTGCCCTCCTAAAGTTCAGGGTAGCGGTCTTGCTGACCCCCTTCCTTACTTCTCCAAGAATCAAAAACTCTGTCATGTCATGGTCACTGAGCCCAAGACAGCCTCCGACCACCACATCGCCCACCAGGCCCTCTCTGTTCGTAAACAGCAGGTCCAGCGGGGCACCTCCCCTGGTTGGCTCACTTAACTTCCTGACGCAGCTGGTATCTATCTATCTCCCCCACACTCCAGGAACCTCCGAGACTGCTTTCTCTCTGCTGTGTTGTATTTCCAGCAGATATCTGGTAAGTTGAAGTCTCCCACGAGAACAAGGGCTAGAGATTGTGAGACTTCAGCCAACCGCTTGTAGAATGCTTCATCTGTTTCCTCATCCTGGTTGGGTGGTCTATAACAGACTCCCACCAGGATATCTGCCTTCTTAGCCTTCCCCCTGATCTTTACCCATAAGCACTCAACCTTACCATTACCGTCGTTGAGTTCTAGACAGTCAAAACACTCTCTAACGTACAAGGCTACCCCACCACCTCTCCTTCCTCGCCTGTCCCTTCTAAAGAGCTTGTAGCCATCCATTGCAGCACTCCAGTTGTGTGAGTCATCCCACCATGTTTCCGTGATGGCGACCACATCATAGTTTTCCTGCCGCACAGTGGCTTCCAGCTCCTCCTGCTTATTGCCCATGCTGCGTGCATTGGTGTAAATGCACTTCAGTTGGGCTGTTGATCTCTTCTTCAACACAGGCATGCCACCCCTAGGCTCATCCCAAGCAAGCCAGGTTTTATCCCCTTCCCCCTTCACATCTAGTTTAAAGCTCTCTCAATGAGGCCTGCTAGCTCCTGAGCCAGAATCCTTTTCCCCCTTTGCGACAGGTGAACCCCGTCTGTCTCCAGCAGGCCTGGTGCCATGCAAACTGCCCCATGATTGAAAAACCCAAAATTCCACCGCTGGCACCAGCCTCTGAGCCACGTGTTAATGAGGTGGGTCTTCCTGTTCCTGTCCGTATGCCTCCCGGCTACTTCCTTGCAACTCACGTACCCGTGCCTCTAGGGTCGAGGTAGACTTTCCATCCCACTTCCTCATGTCCTCTCCGTGGTCACGCAGGTAAAACCACAGGGTGGCCGGTGACGTGTATCCACTATATCCTCTCTCTTGAGGAGAGGGACGCTTACTCCTAATAGCTGAGATGATACTGGTCTGTACAGGTGGGGAGCAGGACATATCCTCTTTGAGTTGCTGGACCTCCTGGGACAGTTTCTCCACAGCCGAGACGAGGGAGGAAGAGAGACTTCCTTTGTATTGCTAGAGTTGGCCAGCCAATTCATCTACCGTTTGTCCCTCTCCGTCTTTCCAGGTCATTACTGCCAATGAGTTGGCATGTGACGCTGGTGCGCTCTGTACCAACTTCCGCCACATAGGCTGTGTGCACCGGACTTCACCTGGATCTTTGGATAACTGCTTGTTGTCCAAGTCACCATAAGTCACCTCCAGCATGGCTAATTCCCTCAGGTACTGGATACCTCTCTCCATGGTGGTCCACTTGCCTGGGTGACATATAACATCTTCCTTGAAGGGATACCTTTCCTTCACGCCTGACAGGAGTCACCTCCAGAGGCTGAGGGCTTGTGCCCCTTTTCCAATCGCTTTGTCAATGCCCCCTTCCCTAGAAAGGGATCCCAGCTGCTTGGCTTCCCTACCCCCCAATTCCAGGCTACTGGCCCCGTTATCCCAGCATCGGAGCAGCCAGGTGACAATGTGCTCGCCTGGAGGACGGCTGAAATCTTCTCGCGTGTCTCGCAGCTCACTCAGGGACAGGGATCGGGTGGTTACTGCCTCGTTTATGAATTCTGCCACTTCCTCCTCCTGTTCTTGTGATGGCCCTGCTTCAGAGTAGTCTGCCTCGTCCACTTCTTCCCTTAGTAGGGGAAGAGTTTCTTCCCTTACTAAACGAGCTGACTTTCGCTTCCAACATTTCTTCTTGTGTATAGAGGCGACTGATACTGGCACGGGTTGGTTCTCTGGTTCAGCCGCAGTGCCTGTTGTGGGGGGTCAGAGTAGCCGCAGTGCCCGTCGCTTTGTCGTCAGATCCAGAGACCTTCTCCTCCCCTTGAGGGTTCTGAATACTGTTGAATAGGGCTCGGTAGGCATGGGCCAGGCCCCAGCACGTTGCAGTGATTTGTCTCTCTCTGGAGTTGCCAGGGTGACGGCATCCTTTTTCCAAATACTTTACTAGCTTTTCAGGATTCTGCACTTGTTCGGGGGTGAAGTTCCAGAACATTGGAGGTGCCTGCTGTCCTAGGCATTTGCCCATGCTATCCCACACACCCTGCCACTCATATCTATCCAGCCTTGGGGCAGATCTCTGGATGATATTCTTAAATTGCTTATTAACCTTAGACAAAACCGAAACAATATTCCCAAGAAATACCAATAGAAGTATCTTAACTATCCAAGGATGCTCAAGATACCGAAAAGTTACTGTAATGAAGGAGGAAACATCATAGAAGAAGGTAGCGAAGGTGCCATTCTGTATTTCCTCCATAAAAAACCCCTCAGAGGAAGAGGTATAATTGCTAATTGTCTCCACGAGGTGGTTCCTGAAGTACAGTAATGGCTTCACTACAGAACCCAAATACCAGATAATGCTCAAGGCCAGTGTTTTAATAACAAATCTCCCAGGCAAAACATCACTAATCACGGCAGAGCACAGCAACCTGCAAAACCCAACACCAGTCTTTAACACGTACTGCAAAAACAAGAGCATGGTGCAGATCAAGTAGACTAATACCGAGAACAGATGAATCAAAATTATGACCAGCAACTGTTAACAGATATAAATTCCTTAATGCGCTCTGGTTAATCTGTTTTTATCTCAAACCCTTTGTGCCCCATGTTGGGTGCCAAAAAGGACTGTCGTGGTTTAACCCCAGCCAGCAACCAAGCACCACACAGCTGCTCGCTCACCCTCCCCCCCCCCGGTGGGATGGGGGAGAGAATCGGAAGAGTAAAAGTGAGAAAACTCATGGGTTGAGATAAGAACAGTTTAATAATTGAAATAAAGTAAAATAGTAGTAGTAGTAGTAATTAATAATGATATACAAAGCAAGTGATGCACGATGCAATTGCTCACCACCCGCTGAACGATGCCCAGCACGTCCCCAAGCAGCTATCACCGCCCCCAGCCAACTCCCCCAGCTTATATACTGAGCATGACATCATACGGTACGGAATAGCCCTTTGGCCAGTCTGGGTCAGCTGTCCTGGCTGTGCCCCCTCCCAGCTTCTTGTGCACCCGGCAGAGCCTGGGAAGCTGAGAAGTCCTTGACCAGTGTAAGCACTACTTGGCAACAACTAAACCATCAGTGTGTTATCAACATTATTCTCATCCTAAATCCAAACCACAGCACTATGCCAGCTACTAGGAAGAAAATTAACTCTGTCCCAGCTGAAACCAGGACACACCTGTTGATTTATCATGTTTCTTCTACCTTTCTTTTAGTTGCTGGCTGTCCCAGAAACAGAGGAAAAGTAAAATGCCAATAGTGGAATAGTGTAACTCAGTGAAGTTTTGATGCTAGAGCTAAATTGATCTAAAGATTTAAGCCCAGAAAACTGATCACTTTTGTTAGTAGAGTTATTTTTCTGCTCATACGATTCCTGAATTGCTTATGTGAGCGGTAGTGCTAGCAAAAGGGAAGCATTGGTTTTGCTCATCTTACAGATTTGGGATGTTTCAGATCTTGCTGTTCTTTCACACCTCGTTGGCTGAGCTACAGGACTCTGTAATCTCTTCTGTATCCATTCTGGCCCTGTGTTTTTCTGATAATCTTTATTTAACTGCTATAACTTCTAATAACAGAAGCCCTTCCCCATAAAATTATTCTCAGTATCCATAGGAGTTTCTTAGAACTGTTTGTACTCTTACTCTTGTACGAAAGTGGATCAATCTTCATGAGGCTTCCATGAGTGCTCTTGTATTTCTGGTGCTTTCCCAGTACTTCTTGCCTGCATGTTAAAGGCTTTTTTCCTTGTTCATATGAAGTTGATGCACTTTAGGTATTAGACCTAGAAGCATCTGGTCCAAATCAGGATGTTAACCAAGGCAGTATTCCAGTGCCAACTTTGCATCACCTGGTTCAGTATAAATTGCTGAGAATTTCTTATAAGCTTTTCTTTCTTTCATTTTGGTTTCACTCTCAAAGGAGGAATCTTGTCTCAGACTGGGCTGTTGTGTCTAAGAGTCCTTTATCATCAGTCATCAAGGCACAAATTTTGTAAGGAATATGTGCCAAATTTTGTTCTCAGATGTCCATTATCATACTTCTGGGTGTTACTGTGTGGGTTTTTCCAGATCATGAATTAGTCTCGGCCTTTTCAGATGAGTTTGGCATCTGTCACTTACTACGGACTGGAATTGTTTGCTACACATGCGAACTGAAGAATGTTCCGTGGCATTAATGTGTGCTAAATAATCCCTAAATAACGAAATAAAACAGTGCAAGGTAGAAGCATGCATCTTCTGTCTGCAAACTGCTATCTTAAATATGATAACTTTATTTCAACCTGATGATAAATTGCTTCAGATAACATATTTAAGCTTTGTGATGGAAAAAGTGTGGTTTATACAATTTTTATATGCAAGTTATTAAATGTAAACTGATTTTTTAGGGGGAATTTTCTTAGAATACTGTATTGTCTGTCTAGCCCCATCTTTTTCATTTTACTTCATGGAGAGGTGTGGTGGTTTAACCCCAGCTAGCAACTAAGTACCACACAGCTGCTCGCTCACTCCCCCACAATGGGATGGGGGAGAGAATTGGAAGAGTAAAAGTGAGAAAACTCATGGGTTGAGATAAAGACAGTTTAATAGGGAAAGCAAAAGCTGCGCGCGCAAGCAAAGCAAAGCAGGGAATTCATTCACTACTTCCCATCGGCAGGCAGGTGTTCAGCCATCCCCAGGAAAGCAGGGCTCCATCATGCGTAACGGTTACTTGGGAAGACAAACACCATCACACCAAACGTCCCCCTTCCTTCTTCTTCCCCCAGTTTATATACTGAGCATGACATCATACGGTACGGAATAGCCCTTTGGCCAGTCTGGGTCAGCCGTCCTGGCTGTGCCCCCTCCCAGCTTCTTGTGCACCTGGCAGAGCCTGGGAAGCTGAGAAGTCCTTGACCAGTGTAAGCACTACTCAGCAACAATTAAAACATCGGTGTGTTATCAACATTCTTCTCATCCTAAATCCAAACCACAGCACTATGTCAGCTACTAGGAAGAAAATTAACTCCATCCCAGCTGAAACCAGGATAGTATCCACCCCTTATTCCATACCATTTATGTCATGCTCAGGTCCCACATTATCCAATACATCCTCATTAACCACCACCCCCCTTCCCATCCTTTGATACAATACACAGATATCATTCCCTTAGTCTATGGACCACCCCTGTGAAATGTCTGTAAAATGTCCACAAATGTCCACCAAATGTCCACTGAGTTCATTTAGTCCGTGACTTTGGGCTCCATCAGTGATGGTGATCACTCAGGACAGGAGAGGTGGTGTGTTGCGTGGAGTTATTGGGCACCAAAGCCAGCTCAGGTCAGGCCACTGCTGCACTTGCACTGCTTCTTGTAAGGCTTCTTCTCCATTGCTTCAGGTGGTTCCTGCAATAGTAATTCCTATAACATGCAACTCACATCATGGGTTACAACAATTTAGAGGTATTTCCATTACAATCTCCACCCCTGGTCCCTTTGGACCAGACCATTGGGTTTAGCGTTGCAATGAACTCCTCCCCTTGCTCCTGCTCCAGCTTGGATTTATCCACAGACTGCAGTCCCTTAGGGGAGTACCTGCTCCAAATGGAGCCTTATCGATGAGCCACAGTCTCTCCAGGGGTATACCTGCTGCGGCATGGACTTATCCACAGCCTCAGTCACTTAGAGGTGCACCTGTTCCAGTGTGGCCTTCTCCATGGGCCACAATCCCTTCAGAGGTATACCTGCTCCAGCGTGGCCTTGCCCGCAGCCACAGTCTCTTCAGAAGTAAACTTGCTCCACCATGGCCTTACCCGTGGCCACGCGCTTTGAGGTGCTCCAGCAGGACCTCATGCACAGCCACAGACGCTTCGGGGTGTCCTGCTCCTGCGTGGACTCATCCACAGGTCACAGTCCCTTCGACTCGAGTTCACACTGGAGTTCCAGCCTGTCCAGTACAGCAGCACAGAAACAGCAGAGATGCCCTGGCCATCTGCCAGCCCAGGCGCATGGCCGTTGCTGTTATCAAAACGTTCCCAGGCACAGCAGAGTAACATGATAAGCAGTTCAGCAGTACAGCAAGCAGCAAAAGCAAAAAGCAGCCACTAACGAGCACTAGACTCTAATATACAGTAAGGCAAGCAAGCCCCGTGGCAAATACAGAAGCCTGCCGATTAATAGTTAAACAGCAATAACAGCTATAAATGCGATCTAGCACTTTCCAGTTAAATCTGTCATTATCTCGAACCCTTCATGCCCCACGTTGGGCGCCAAAAAGGACTGTGGTGGTTTAACCCCAGCTAGCAACTAAGCACCACACAGCCGCTCGCTCACTCCCCCACAATGGGATGGGGGAGAGAATCGGAAGAGTAAAAGTGAGTAAACTCATGGGTTGAGATAAAGACAGTTTCATAGGTAAAGCAAAAGCTGCATGCGCAAGCAAAGCAAAGCAGGGAATTCATTCACTCCTTCCCATCGGCAGGCAGGTGTTCGGCCATCTCCAGGAAAGCAGGGCTCCATCATGCGTAACAGTTACTTGGGAAGACAAACACCATCACTCCAAACGTCCCCCCCTTCCTTCTTCTTCCCCCAGTTTATATACTGAGCATGACATCATACGGTATGGAATAGCCCTTTGGCCAGTCTGGGTCAGCCGTCCTGGCTGTGCCCCCTCCCAGCTTCTTGTGCACCTGGCAGAGTCTGGGAAGCTGAGAAGTCCTTGACCAGTGTAAGCACTACTCAGCAACAACTAAACCATCAGTGTGTTATCAACATTATTCTCATCCTAAATCCAAACCACAGCACTATGTCAGCTACTAGGAAGAAAATTAACTCCATCCCAGCTGAAACCAGGACAAGAGGGCTGACAACATTTGTGTTGTGACTTGCTGAGAGTTTCATGCCAGATAGAGTAGGGGGGCTTTTTGTTGGTTTTGTTTATGTTTTTATCCATGCTGGCTCACTTTAACCTCAGATTTATCTCATATTTAAGATTTTCTTTTGTTTATGCCTCTTTGGTTCCTGAGAACATCTCCAAGACCAAAGGCCTCCTGTAGTTCAGAATCATTCCAGGCTTTTCTAACTAAACTGTTCTGAATTTGTCCTGAATTACATTGCAAATAACTTTGTGCATTTTTAGGGGTTTTTTTTGATTCCCACACTGTGCTTGGTACAAACTTGATATTAAATAGCATAACAAACTAGAAAGCTGTTGAGGCCTTAGGAAGCAACGGGGAAACACCTGTGAATTGTCTCAAGGGAATTAGGGCAAACTCCTCTCAAAAGGGGATGTAGCCTATAGCCCAGCTGAAATGCCTCTATATCAATGCACACAGCCTGGGAAACAAACAGGAGGAGCTGGTAGCAGCTGCCCAGATGGAAAATTACGACCTGATTGCTATCACAGAAACTTGGTGGGATGAATTCCATGATTGGAGTGCTGTGATTGATGGCTATAAACTATTCAGAAGGGACAGGCAAGGAAGGAGAGGTGGAGGAGTTGCCCTCTATGCCAAAAATGGGATTGATTGCGCAGAGCTATCTTTTAAGAACAGCAATGCGCAGGTGGAGAGCTTATGGGTGAAAATTAGAGACCAAGCTGTTGATCTTGGCTGGATGCCAGGTGCCCACCAAGCCGCTCTCTCTCTCCCCTCCTCAGCAGGACAGGGAGGGGAGAAACTAAGGTGGAAAAAACCTCATGGGTCAAGATAAAGGCAGTTTAATAAAAGCAAAAGCCATGTATGGAAGCAAAGGAAAACAAAGATTTATTCTCTACTTCCCATCAGCAGGCGACGTCCAGCCACTTCCTGGGAAATAGGGCTTCAGTACACGTAGCAGTTGCTCCAGAAGACAAATGTCATAAATAACGAATGCCCCCCCCCCCCCCCTTCTCTTAGCGTTTATTGCTGAGCAGATGTCATATGGTATGGAATATCCCTTTGGTCAGTTTGGGTCAGCTGTCCTGGCCATGCCCCCTCCCAAGATCTTTCCCACCCCCAGCCTACTGGCCATTGAGGGTGAGAGGGGGGAATGTTGGAGAGCGCCTTGATGCTGTGGGAACACTGCTCAGCAGTAGCCAAAACACTGGTGTATTATCAAGCTACAAATACAAAGCACAGCACTATGAGGGCTGCTGTGGGGAAAGGTAACTTCATCCCAGCCAGACCCAATACAATATCCACCCCTTATTCCATACCATTTGCGTCATGCTCAGGTCCCACATAATTTAATACGTTTCTATATCTTCTAACCATCCCATTGTATTTAATTCTCATTACTGAAATCCCTTCTTACCAACACTTGCAACTTATACTACATACTTATACTACATACTTAAACCATCTTTATACCCAACATACAGATTTATACATTCTCATTAACTACTATCCCCTGTCCTTTAACAGATAGATATTATTCTCTCATTCCATGGGCTTCCTCTGCTCCTCCAAATGTTCATAAGAACAGGCTATGACTTGGGCCCCATCTGTCAAGATGGTCGCTCAGGACAGGAGAAGCAGCATGTTCGATTGTTGGGCACCAACACCGGCTTGGTTTGGGTCATCGTTGCACTTGCCCAGTTCCTTGCAAAACTCACTCCATCAGTTCAGGTCATTCCTGCTACATTACTTACTACAACATACAACTCAGATCACACATTATTTTTCCCCCAAGGTTAAATCTCCTTGAGGCATACACCGGGTCTCCCCATCCTTCCACATTACCCACCAAGTACACCCAGGTCCTTGAGCGAAAACAATCCCACAAATGAGTTTGCCTTTTCCCAAGGTAGGAGCAATCCACACCGCCTTCCCCAGCCACTTCCCTATGTCCACTATGGGGACCTTATCTCCTCCGACAGTATACAGGGGGTTTGTTTGGGCAGGACCAGGACAGTTAGCAGATCCTCTGGTGTTAACCAGCCAAGTGGCTGCTGCTAAATTTATATCCTAGTGCTTCCATGCCCCAGTGCCCAACGCCCTCAACATAGTCTTTAACAGTCCATTATATCTCTCAATCTTTCCAGAGGCTTGTGGGTGATAAGGGGATGTGATACACCCACTCAGTGCCATGTTTCTTGGCCCAGGAGTTTATGAGGTTATTTTGGAAATGAGTCGCATCGTCTGATTCAATTCTTTCTGGGATACCATGTCACCACAAAATTTGCATTTCAAGGCCTAAGATGGTGTTTCAGGCAGTGGCATGGTTTACAGGGTATGTTTCTAGCCGATTGGTAGTTGCTTCCACCATGGTGAGTATGTAGCACTTGCCTTGGTGTGTTCCAGGCAGTGGTCCAATATAGTCAATTTTCCAGGCCTTGCCATATCGAAAAACCAGTCACTGCCCTCTATTTCAGGGAGACTTTACATTCACATTTTGCATTCATGGGTGACCTGTGTGATGGCCTCCATGGTCAGGTCCACCCCTCGATCACGAGCCCATCTGTATGTTGCATCTCTCTCTAGATGTCCTGACGTTTCGTGGGCCCATCGAGCTACAAATAGCTCACCCTTACGTTCCCAGTCCAGGTCCACCTGAGCTACTTCACTTTTGACAACCTTGTCTACCTGTTCATTGTTTCGATGTTCTTCAGTGGCGCGGCTTTTGGGCATGTGAGCATTTGCATGGCATAGCTTTAGAGTGATGTTTTCTACCCGGGCAGCAATGTCTTGCCACAATGCAGCATCCCAGATGGGTTTACCCCTGCGCTGCCAATTGGTCTTCTTCCACTGCTGCATATGCACTGCAGTATAGAGATAGAGCACTGGCCACTTATTCAGCAATCTCCAGGGCTAGTTGGATGGCTTTCACTTCTAGAAACTGACTTGACTCACCTTCTCCTTCAATGGCTTCAGTGACTTGTTGTGTGGGACTCCACACAGCAGCTTTCCACTTCCAATGGTTTCCTACAACATGACAGGATCCATCAGTAAACAGAGCATAATGCCTTTCATCTTCTGATAACTCATTACGTGGTGGTGCCTCTTGGGCACGAGGCACCTCCTCAGGCAATGCTCCAAAATCTCTGCCTTCTGGCCAGTGCATGATCTCTTCCAGGATTCCTGGGCAACTGGGGTTCCCCCATCGAGCCCACTGCATGATCAGCACTACCCACTTATTCCATGTAGCATTGGTTGCATGATGCGTAGCGGGGATGTTTCCTTTGAACATCCAGCATAGCACAGGCAATCGCAGTGCCAAGAGGAGATGTGCTTCTGTACCAACTACTTCTGAAGTGGCTCAAATCCTCTCATATGCTGCTAGGATCTCTTTTTCAGTCGGGGTGTAGTGGGCTTATGATCCTCGATATCCCAGGCTCCAAAACCCTAGAGGTCGACCTTGGGTTTCTCCTGGTGTTTTCTGCCAGAGGCTCCAGGTGAGACCATGCTCCCCGGATGCAGTGTAGAGCACATTTTGCACAGCTGGTCCTGTCTGGACAGGCCCAAGAGCTACCGCACGAGCTGTCTCCTGTTCTGCTCAAAGGCTTGCTGTTGCTCAGAACCCTACTCAAAATAGATCTTCTTTCGGGTTACTTGATAGAGAGGGCTCACAAGCTGACTATTGTGGGAATAAATGAGGCTGTGTTTGACTTTGATGAGATGCAGCTGTGCCCTTGAGGTTTGTTACAAACAGGTTTGAAGGAATGCAGCTGTGCCCTTGAGGCTTGTTACAAACAAGTTTGCGAAAACTTAGAGGCAGCAAAATAAGGATGTGATTAGATACATTTCTGAAAGAGAAAAGTCGCGTGCACCAACTTGAAGAACCAATAAGCAGCGCGGAAGAGACGCGTGAACGTAAGGCAGTAACCAATGAAATAAGTTTTGCTTGCTCGTGAACACTAGATCATATTATAAAAGGGATAGATTGTAAAAATAAAGGGTCTTCGCTTGTCTTTGCCTGAACTCATATGCGGAGTCCGTGTCTCATTCCCTTCAAATGGTGACCCCGACGTGATCCGGAGGAGGCAGTGCTGCAAGTAGCGTCTGGAGGGAACCCAGCTGAACGACTCAAGCTGACGGCAGGACCGCGGCTTTAATCCCAGGACATCACCTTAAGAAACAGGTGAGCAGCTGGGCAGTAATCATGGGAGCTCACATATCAGCTGAAGAAGAAGCTATAGTTAAACTTTTAATGCAGCTATTAGCGAAACGAGGAGTGAAGTATGACGCATATAAAATAAAATTATTACTGAAGTTCTTGCAAAAGCAAGGGGCTCCCTCTACAGTCTCTGCAGTATTTGATGTGAAAACTTGGGAACAGGCAGGGGAGACGATTTGGGAGGCGGCGTCCAGAGGGGACACCACCGCCACCAAAGTCATGACCCCTTGGCGATTAGTGACTGAGACCTTGCGCTCATGGCAAGCTGAAAAAAAGGTACAAAACGCAGTCGCTCAAGCGGTGCAGATAGGGAATGATGAACTGAGTGAAAGCAAGCCCCAAGACAAGGAAGCTCTTATAGACTTGGGGGAAAATGAAAAGAATGAGGACTTGGGTGAAACAAACAAGGGAACAGGACTCAGACCGCCTCCCCCAAGTTCCATTCCAATGAAACCCACTCCGTCCTGTCCCCCGTGTGCCGATGCAGCCGCCCGCGCCGCAGGCTGTACCACAGCCTGAGCGAGCCTTCGACCCCCGGGATCGGTGGGAGCAGCTCCGTAGGGAAGCGCTGAAAGATGGAGAAACCGCGGGGTTCGCGTTTCCGGTGCGGGTACAAGATAATAGACCAAACGAATGGATCCCCTTTCAATGGGATCTGATTAAGGAATTAAGGAAAACCGTCACTGTGCACGGTTTAAACGTGCCGTTTTCTCAATCACTGTTGGAAAATGTTATGACGGGACAGTTATTAACCCCATTTGACTCACGACAAGTGGCTGCAATGATCTTAACACCGACCCAGCGATTACTCTGGGAGCAAAAATGGAGGGAACGGTGTGAGGTAGCCGCCCTGAACAATCTAGCGCGACAGGATGGAGATCCCCTTGCCGGAGCAGGGATACCCCAGCTGATGGGTACTGACCCTTTGCTGGATCCCCGGTTGCAGGCTAGATTAGACCCAAATATCCTTCGACAATCCGCGGCGTTAGCTCTTCAGGCGATGTTGCGGCTGCCCGAAGTGGGAAAGCCAGAGCAATCGTTTACTAGTATTCGGCAGGGGACCCAAGAACCATATATGCAATTCATTGATAGGTTAAGAGATGCATTGGATAAACAAATCGAAAATCGTGAGGCAAAAGAAGCCCTAATACTAAAGCTAGCAGTGGAAAATGCAAATACAGATTGTAAAAAATTACTGCAGGCGCTACCTGTAAACGCCACACTGGTGCAGATGATAGAGGCTTGTAATCGAGTCGGATCTATTGAACATCATACTGCCGTGTTGGCAGGAGCGTTTGCTGCAGCCCTCAACATTGGGAAGGGTGCCGACGGGGAACGGCGATGCTATCGGTGTCATGCCACCGGACACCTAGCTGCTGATTGCCCACAGCGGGCCGGCCGAAGTGCCGCTCCCAGTCCTCCTACCCTATGTCCACGGTGTGGAAAAGGGTGGCACTGGGCTAACCAGTGCCGCTCGAAATATAATGTGGAAGGACAACCCCTGCCAGCAGGGCAGGGAAACGGGAGGCGGAGCGCGGGGCGGAGCCGCACAATGACACAAGCTCCACCGCCTCCCGGACCGAAAGGACGGCCAACGCCAGGTTTCCGGCCAAGGGCAATGCTGGCCAAGAGGCCGGTTTCTGCAACAGTGACGGCAACTTCACAGACATCATCCCCGTGGGCACCCTCGCCGCCCAGACCAGAGGGAGTGCCAGACTGGATGTCGCCACAATAGCAGATCTTACCCTTTGGGGATCCCATGTTCAAAAAACCCCACTAAACGTGAAAGGACCCATTGGACAAGGATATAGTGCACTATTATTAGGTAGATCAAGCACCACCGTAACAGGCTGTTTTGTTTTGCCTGGAGTAATTGATGCCGACTATGAGGGGCAAATTCAAGCAATGGTTTGGACTCCTTCTCCCCCAGTATTTATACCTAAGGGAACCAGAATCGCTCAACTAATCCTGTTTAAAGCTACAGTTCCGCGAGCTGAAAATCGCATGCGGCACAACGCGGGATTCGGATCAACAGGGCCTCCTGCGATTTTTTGGGCCACAGACATCGCCGCTACAAGACCGACACTTACAGTTACATTACACAACCCACGCACAACTCCTTCTTGTACCCAGCTATCAGTCTTAATAGATACTGGAGCCGATGTTACTGTCTTAGCTCTTAAGGACTGGCCACGTAGTTGGCCGTTAGCCACCCCCACAGAGGGCTTGATTGGAGTCGGCGGCCTTTCTCAAACCTTTCAAAGCACCCACCTGCTCAATATCAATACCCAAGAAGGGTCTACATTTACTGTACGGCCATATGTGACAAATTTGCCCATGAGCCTGTTGGGGCGAGACGTAATGTCCCAATGCGGCTTCACCTTAAATTGCCCTGAAAATTTTCAGTAGCGGCCATTGATGAGTGACTGACAATGAAACTTATTTGGAAAAAAGAAACACCCATTTGGATAGATCAGTGGCTGCTCCCCAAAGAAAAGGTCGCTGCCCTTCAAGAACTGGTCAAAGAACAACTTCAACAAGGACATATCACTCCTACAACCAGTCCCTGGAATTCTCCTGTATTTGTTATAAAAAATGGCGACTGCTACATGACTTGAGACAAATAAACGAAGCTACGGAAGAAATGGGAGCGCTCTAACCCGGCTTGCCCTCGCCAACAATGATACCCCGAAATGGGGACATAATCATAGTAGACGTAAAAGACTGCTTCTTTACTATCCCACTACATCCTACGGATGCACCGCGTTTTGCGTTTTCGGTACCAAAAATTAACCGAGGCGAGCCAATGGACAGATACCACTGGACTGTCCTGCCTCAAGGAATGAAGAATTCTCCAACGATCTGTCAAACACATGTGGCTAAAGCCATACGTCCTGTACAACTAAAATTCCCGGAAATGTACATCTATCACTATATGGACGACATTTTACTAGCAGGCCCCACGAACACCATGGTGCGTGAAGCACTACCTGTTTTAAAATATGCATTGCAAAGCAAAGGACTGCAAATCGCACCAGAAAAAATTCAAATGGAAGCACCATGGAAATATCTTGGGTGGAAAATCTTACAACAAAGTATCCAACCTCAAAATGTGATCATTTCAGCAGACATAAAAGCCTTGAATGATGTACAAAAACTACTGGGAAACATAAATTGGATTAGAGCGCAGTGTGGTATCGATAACTACACGTTAACACCCTTATTTGAGCTACTTAAAGGAGATACCGATATTAACGCACCACGCCAATGGACGACCGAAGCAAAAAACGCACTGAGAATCATAAATGAAAAACTCTCACTGCAACAATGTCACCAACGACTTGAAAACTTACCCATACCATTATATATCTTCAACCAAAAACAACAGCCTCTAGCAATCATCGGACTATGGGAGAACAAAGGAATAGACCCTCTCATAATGTTTGAATGGGTGTTTTTGCCACATCAACCTGCGAAAACCCTGGCTACTCTTATCAAAATGTTCGCCGCCTTGATAAAAAAGGGTAGAGAACGAATTGTAGAAATGGCTGGAGAAGAGCCTCATCTCATTTTCCTTCCTGTCATAAAGGACTACTTAGATTGGTGCTTACAAAATAGTCTAGAACTTCAAATGGCCTTAGCAGGGTTTAGTGGAAGAATTGATACTCATCACCCCCCTCATAAAATGTTCACCTTTTACAGTAATGTAAAAATTGAAGAGGCGCCACTATACCAGCGGCAACCGGTTAAGGGTCAAACGGTGTTCACCGATGGCTCAGGGAAAACAGGAAAAGCAGTCATCACATGGAAAAAAGAAGGTCAATGGCAACACAAAATAGAACAAATTGAGGGTTCACCTCAATTAGTCGAGTTGCACGCCATTACCGTGGCTTTTAGAGAATGGCCTCTAACTCCACTAAATATTGTACCATCAGACTCACTATATGCTGTAGGAATTGTGCAATGCATTGAAAGGGCACAACTAAAACATATACTGAAAGAAGCCTTGTTTTTGAAGTTTAAGGAGCTATTATTCTTAATAGAACAACGAAAACATCCCTATTGTGTAATCCACATTAGAAGCCATACAAACTTACCCGGGTTCTTTACAGAAGGAAATGCACGAGCCGATTACCTAACGAACATTGCATTACATACCCCAGTACCAAACACACTTTCTCAAGCTCAATTATCGCATCAATTTTTCCACCAATCTGCCAAAGCTCTTGTGAAACAATTTGCAATCTCTATGGGGGGTGCAAAACTCGTTGTGCAAACATGTCCAGACTGTCAACAACAACCATCCCGCCCATTGTTTGTGACAAACCCTAGGGGACTCTCCTCCCTTCAGCTCTGGCAAACTGACGTGACTCATGTACCTGACTTTGGTCGGCAGAGATATGTTCACATTTCCATAGATACCTACTCCCATGCAATCTGGGCCACTGCGATGACAGGTGAAACTAGCCGGCACGTACAAAGCCACTTCCGAGCTGCCTTTGCAGCGCTTGGTATTCCAAAAGAAATAAAAACAGATAATGGCCCTGCATATGTTAGCCATGCGACACAAAAATTTTTCCACACATTCCCCCACAGGGCAAGCTATTATAGAACGTGCACACAGAACCTTAAAAACTCTATTGCAAAAACAAAAAGAGGGGGAAGCTCAGGAATCTCCCCAAAACAGATTAGGAAAAGCTATATATGTACTAAACCATTTATCGCTGCCTTTTCGACATGAAGATGTCACACCCATAGTCAAACATTTTAAAGCTATGGAGTTGGGAATGGCACATATATCACAGGAGAAGGCGATGGTAATGATGAAAAATTTAAATACTGGGTGTTGGGAAGGGCCATATCGGCTACTAACTTGGGGTCGAGGGTATGCTTGTGTCTCAACAGATGTAGGACCTAAGTGGGTACCTGCAAGGTGCGTAAGACCGGCTCTTGCATCGGATAACAGGAACGAGCAGCAGAAGACAATGAACTCCGAGAAGACTGATGGGGAATGACCCCCACGCGAATGTGAGAGCAGTTTGTGTCCATCGTTGGAGACCAGGAGTGTCTCTTTGTCCCGTCTGTAAACGGTGTTGTGGATTTGTGATCTTTTTTTTTTTAATTACTAAAATAAGTAAACAAGCTTTTGTGGTAGAAAAACAAAAAGGGGGAATTGTGGGAATAAATGAGGCTGTGTTTGACTTTGACGAGATGCAGCTGTGCCCTTGAGGTTTGTTACAAACAGGTTTGAAGGGATGCAGCTGTGCCCTTGAGGCTTGTTACAAACAAGTTTGCGAAAACTTAGAGGCAGCAAAATAAGGATGTGATTAGATACATTTCTGAAAGAGAAAAGTTGCGTGCACCAACTTGAAGAACCAATAAGCAGCGTGGAAGAGACGCGTGAACGTAAGGCAGTAACCAATGAAATAAGTTTTGCTTGCTCGTGAACACTAGATCATATTATAAAAGGGATAGATTGTAAAAATAAAGGGTCTTCGCTTGTCTTTGCCTGAACTCATATGCGGAGTCCGTGTCTCATTCCCTTCAGACTATAACCTGGAATATGCATTCTCCAGAATCCCACAAGGCCTAGGAAAGCTTGGGTTTCTTTCTTCTTAGCTGGTGGGGACATAGCTGTTACCTTATTGATCATATCCATGTGATGACATCCATCCTGTCATTTTACTCCCAAGAACTGGATCTCCTGTGCAGGTCCCTTGATCTAGCTGTGTTTTATGGCAAAACCAGCTTTCCGAAGGATCTGAATTATTCTTTTTCCCTTCTCAAACACTTCTTATGCTTTGTTGCCCCACTTGATGATGTATTGCAGCTGTTGAGGCGCATCACCCTGTTCCAGTGCAGTTTGGATCAGTCCATGGCAAATGGTAGGGCTGTGCTTCCACTCCTGGGGCAGTCGATTCCAGGTATATTGGACTCCCCTTCAAGTGAAAGCAAACTGTGGCCTGCATTCTGCCACCAAAGGGAATGAGAAAAATGCATTGGCAATGTCAGTTGTAGCACACCACTTGGCTGCCTTTGACTCCAGTTCATATTGGAGCTCTAACATGTCTGGTACAGCAGCACTCAGTGGTGGCATGACTTTGTTCAGGTCACGATAGTCTACTGTTAACCTCCACCCTCCATCAGACTTTTGCACTGCCCATATGGGACTGTTAAAGGGTGAGCGAGTCTTGCTGATCACTCCTTGGCTCTCCAATTGATGAATCAGCTCACGGACGGGAACCAGAGAGTCTCAGTTGGTGCGATATTGCTGCTGGTGCACTGTCATGGTAGACAGTGCAGGAAGAACCAGAGAGTGCCATGCGGCATGCGCCTGGGTCTCCCTTTCCCTCTGACCAGGGTGGGAGGGGACTGATTCCATGGGGTGCCCCTGACAGCCGAGGTGCTGGCCCTTGAGGACGAGGAGGAAGAGAGATTTTCTTCAACATTTTGGAGCCAGGAAGATGCTCTCTTCACAGTTGGTGTATCTGTATCTGTGCAATACATTGTTTCCAAGCTGTTAGAATATGATGCTGGGGTGTTTTGGACCACCTTCCTCCACATGGCCTATATACAAAGGACATCATCCAGATCTTTGGAGACCTCGTCATTGTCTAGGTCACCACAGAAGACTTCCAGCACTGCTAATTCTCTCAGGTTCTGGATACCTTCCTCAGTGGTAGTCCACTTCCCTTGGTAATTCGCAAGATCTTCCTTGAATGGATATCTTGCCCTTACACTTGAGAGGAGCTGTCTCCAGAGACTGTGAATTGCTGCCTCTTTTCCAATTCCTCTCTCAATTCCCTTGTTCCTAGCAAGGGACCCCAGCTGTTGGGCTTCCTTACCTTCCAGTTGCTGACTGTTGGCCCCACTGTCCCAGCATTGGAGCAGCCAGGCAGCAATCCACTCACCTGGCTGGCGGTTGTAATTTTTCCGCATGTCTCAAAGTTCTGATGGGGTCAGGGACTGGGTAGTTTCTGCCTCCTATGTGATTTCTCTCACTTCTTCCTCTTGTTTCTTTGCTGAAGGACTGTCTTCCTGATCAGACCCTTTGTTCTTCTCCAATCAATGATATGGACCAATTGACCTCCTTGTCCACTGTTTCTTTTTCACTACTGGGGCAGTTACTGTAGTTGGAGTTTGGGTCCCTATCTCAGCCATGGTGTCCTCAGATGCGGTTTGGGTCCCTGTCTCTACTATGTTCTTAGATGTAGTTTGGGTCCTGGTCTCAGTCATGGAATTCTCAGAGGTGGTTTGGGTCCCTGCCTTAACCACAGTCCCCTGATTGATAGAACTGAACTGTGGCTCGATAGGCACAGGCCAAGCCCCAGTGCAGTGCTAGAAGCTGCTGGTTTTCATTGGGGTAAGCAAGGCATGCTTCTATCAGGTGGCGCATCAGTTTACCAGAATTACTTGCCTGTTCAGGTGTAAAATCCCAGGCTATGGGAGGTGATAACTGCCCTAGGCACCTGCCCAAATGCTTCCACACACCCTGCCACCCAGGGACCAGCTACCTCAGGGCATAAACCAGCAGTGTTAATTAGTAGTATTAAACAGCTCACGTAAGGGTGAACAAGGACCTCAGGAGCCTGAGCAACAAAACCACCCACATCAATCCTGGATAGGAAGAGGGAGGTGTATTCCCTCATCCTCTCCATAAGATAGCTCCCCAGCACAGTAAGGGCATCAGTGCCAGAGCAAAGTGCATAGCCATTGTTTGTATTAATGTGTTCCCAAGCTCAGCAAAATGAAGAGATAAGCAGTGCAGCAAGCAAACTCTGTGACCCACAGAGAAGCCTGCCAATTAATAACTTCTATGGCTATAGCACACTCGATTAAAAATTACCATTATCTCGAGCCCTATGTTGGGTGCCAGAAAGGACTGTAGTGGGTTAACGTTGGGTGGCTGCCAGGTGCCCACCAAGCCACTCTATCACTCCCCTTCCTCATCAGGACACAGGGAGAAAATAAGATGAAAAACTCGTGGGTCGAGATAAAGGCAGTTTAATGAAGAAAAGCAAAGGTCGTGCACGGAATCATCACGCAGTATCTGTTTTGTGTCCAGTTCAGTTCAATATTTCAATTAACTCTCTGGCTAGAGGAACAAAAGATATACTAATAAATTTATATCCACAGGAATGGAGTAGTTACAAGTACTTTGGCGGACATAAGCGGAATACAAAATAGTCTTGATAAACTGAAGAAGTAGTAAGATGAAGAACATGTAAATCATAGAATCATAGAATGTCCTGAGTTGGAAGGGACCCACAAGGATCATCAAGGCCAACTCCTGTCCCTGCATAGGACAACCCCAAAATTCACCCCATATGTCTGAGGGCATTGTCCAAATGCTTCTTGAATATTGTCAGGCTTGGCACCATGACTGCCTCCCAGGAGAGCCTGTTCCAGTGCTCCACCACCCTCTGGGTGAAGAACCTTTTCCTAATGTCCAGCCTAAACCTCCCCTGGCATATCTTCCTGCCGTTCCCTCGGGTTCTATCATTGGTCGCCAGGGAGAAGAGATCAGCGCCTGCCCCTCCTCTTCCCCTTGTGAGGAAGCTGTAGACCGTAATGAGGTCTCCCCTCAGTCTCCTCTTCTCCAGGCTGAACAGACCAAGTGACTTCAGCCGCTCCTCATGCGGCTTCCCCTCTAAACCCTTCACCATCTTTGTGGCTCTCCTCTGGACACTCTCTAGTAGCTTTGTATCCTTTTTGTACTGTGGGGCCCAAAACTGCAGACAGTACTCAAGATGAGGCCGCACCAGTGCAGAGTAGAGCGGGACAATCGCCTCCCTCGACCGGCTAGCAATACAGCGCTTGATGCACCCCCGGACACGGTTGGCCCTCTTGGCTGCCAGGGCACACTGTTGGCTCATGTTCAACTTGCCGTCGACCAGAACCCCCAGATCCCTCTCCGTGGGGCTGCTCTCCAGCCTCTCCTTCCCCAGTCTGTATGTACATCCAGGGCTGCCATGTCCCAGGTGCAAAATCTGGCACTTGCCCTTGTTAAACTTCATACGGTTGGTGATTGCCCAGCTCTCTAATTTGTCCAGATCTCTCTGCAGGGCCTCTCTGCCCTTGAGTGTGTCAATGGCTACTCCCAATTTTGTGTCATCAGGTAACTAACTTTGTTATCAAACCTTCAAGTCCTGCATCCAAGTCATTTATGAAGACATTAAAGAGCACTGGCCCCAAGATGGATCCCTGCGGAACCCTGCTAGTGACTGGTCGCCAGCCTGATGTAACCCCATTTACTATAGCCCTTTGAGCCCGACCCGTTGAGAACTAAATGAAAGCAGTCGTCAATTGTACCTATACTAAAAGGAATATAACTAGGTACTAAGACATTGAAAAGAAGGGTTTATTGGTCAGAGTGATGAAAGTCTAAGGGCATGTTTTCAAAAGTAGGTACAAACAAAGCATGTTTTTGGTTTTCCTTAGGTACTTTCCATGATTGTATCATACTTCAGCATCTTGTCTGTTTTTTCCATTGTTTCTTTCTCATATCACCAATATCTTGTTCAAAACAATATCAGTAATGTCTCTTAATTTGTTGTTTCAAATTCCTATATGGATGTTTTTGCTTTTGTTTTGGAGGAAGATATGTGCTTTCACTTTGGAAAATGACATTACTTAAGAAACTTACTTTCATAAAAGCATTTCAGAGACTTTACAACCATCTTAAATGACAACAGTTGAAACCAAGTTTTTAAATGAGTCAAACCAACCATTATAAAAAATAATTTAAAATATTATGTTAAGAATTTTTAGTACAGCAAAGCTGTACTGTTCTACAACCTATGTTGTAGAACAGTGAGAAATAACAGTGACCTATAGAGTGAGACCATTAAAGAAGCTGTGGATTGAGGGACTGAATATTTCATATGCTGACCAAAATGTCTGTGGCAATAGGATAAAAGTCCTTTAAGGAAAAAATATATATTTAATACATTTAAGATTTCAACAATAGAGAGAGCGTTTATTTCTTTATTCAAAAGCTGGAATGCTTTTAGCTGTAAGGATACCAAGACTTTTATTTGCTGACAATGCTGCTTTTGTTTTAGTATCTGAAGAAAGCAGGTGACTGTGACTGACCAATAAACCCCTACAATGGAAGAAGGCACAGAGAAGATGGGCAAGGGTGATGTGCCCATGAAGCTCAGGGAATAATGTAGGATGTGACTGACCACAGCTGTTGCAAAGAAATCTGGCTTTATCTCAACACAAAGGGGACCTGAGGGTGGCCTTTTTTTAGATAAACAGCTATCAACAACTGAGTGGATCAACTGACTATATCGAAGTTGGGTGGATCAACTGGTGATATAAATATTTCTCCCTGAGTTAGCCAGACCAGCATGGGGAGAGTGTATACATGACTCAGCCCAACATAGAGTATAAAGCCTAAACAACTAACAAAATTTCTAAGAAGAGAACAACAGGCTTGAGCTGGCTTCAACCCATGTATTCCTTCCCAGTGACTGGGGACGCTCAGCATCGTGAAGGTGAGCACATTATAGAGACCGGTAATAGGAATCACATTGGTATTGTGACTGAACTGTGTATTGCAATTGCTATATTTTGCTAAGTGTAACTTATATTTGTATTGTGTTTTCAGTATTTTTTGTATCACTCTGTTAAATCAGAAATCCTGTGTAACATGAAGTATCGTCAAATAAGTAAATTTGATACTAAACATTACACACTCCACCCATGGAATATCTAAAAGAGCCTGGTCAGAGTATTGGACTCTGACAATGACACATATGCTTTTGCCACACTGCAGGCAGAAAGAAACCATCTCTGCAAAGAAGTTAAGAAGAAAATGTGTTCATATATGAATATATGTGCTAAACCTGTATTTATGCAGAAGTATATATACATACCACAAGGGAGAAAGCCTTGCATTAAGCTTATGTATCAGTAAAAAGGAGATATCTATCTATGTGCACATAAGCAAACGATTTAGCAAAGACATGCCTCTTCTTATCTTTGTCAAGAAACTTTTGAGATTTAGATTCAGAGTTTCCTATTGTCACTGACCATTTTTCCCAATATAATTCCTCAGTACTCATCAGATTTTGCAGTCTATTCCACAGAGCAACTGAGTACACTTCCTACTATCAAGGCTCCTGCCTATGCCAGGGTCATGCACATAACAGTCCTGCAGAATCCAGACAACACTCACAATCTGAGCTGACGTGCAGCAAGACAAATTCATCATTCTATTTTTCATGTGCTTGATTTAACTTGCTCAAGAACCATCCTTACATATGAATAAATCTGTATTTAAAAAAAAATCTAATTGGAAAGCAAGTAAAATATTAAAAATATTTGGGAGACTGGAAGAGAGAGTACATAAGGGATGGGAAAGAAGGGCAGTCATTAAAAAAAACACCAAAACTTTTTTTGGAACTAAAATTAGAAGTTAATACCCAGCCACAAATCTTTGGACTCTCTTTGGATTCCTACAGAGCCAGGCTGCCCACAGTCACGCACTCTGAAAGCCCAGGAGCCTACAGCTTGACAGCTAGGGAGCACAGAAACCTGGAAACCTAGGAAGTCCAGAAATCTGGGAAGCTTTTACTCTGTGCAGAGATACTAGGGAATGTGGGAGCTCCAAGACCTGGACAGGCAGGTAAACGAACTGCCAGGAAAGCAGGCTAACCTCACTAAAGTTCAGGGGGAACTGAAGTGTTGCACAGCATTCTGATTCACATTCTACAGACTGATTTTAGAATATACTAACCTTTTTATGTAGCATTGCTTATTTTATATGGCATTGCTAATTTTCTCTTAGGCTTAAAAGCACTTGAATTTTTGTTTGTTTGCTTCTAGAGGGCTAGATAGAAGTATAAAATTCTTTAACATGAGTTTGACAGCTTGCAACATTTTCTACAAATGGGAGTGTATTGGGTGTATGTGGCAAGGTTTTGGTAGTGGAGGGGCTGTGGGGATGGCCTCTGTGAGACAAGGTCAGGAGCTGCTCTGTGCCAGACACAGCCGGTTCCAGCTGGCTCCACAACAGGCCCACCACAGATCAAAGCTGAGCCAATCAGTGAAGCTGGTGGCACCTCTGAAAACTTTTGGCTGCCAGGTGCCCACCAAGCCGCTCTCTCTCACTCCCCCTCCTCAACAGGACAGGGGGAGAAAATAAGATGGAAAACCTCATGGGTTGGGATAAAAGCAATTTAATAAGAAAAGCAAAAGGTGTGCTTTCAAGCAAAGCAAAAAGAGGAAGCAGGGCCTCAGTACACATTATGGTTGCTTGGGAAAACAAATGCCATAACCACGAATGTCCCCACATCCTCCCCCTTTCCCTTAGCTTTTATTGATGAGCATGATGTCATATGGTATGGAATATCCCTTTGGTCAGTTTGGGTCAGCTGTCCCAGCTATGTCCCCTCCCAACCTCTTGCCCACCCCCAGCCTACTGGCCTTTGACAGGGGAGGGGGGGGTTTGGAGAGAAATCTTTGAAGTTGTGCAAGCACTGCTCAGCAACAGCCAAAACATTGGTGTGTTATCAACACTGTTTAGCCACAAATGTAAAGCACAGCACTATAAGGCCTGCTATGGGGAAAGTTAACTTCATCCCAGCCAGCTCTAGTACAAAAACATATTTACGAAAGGGCAAAAAACACCACACAGGCAGAGGAGGAAGGAAAAAATAAAAAATGTGAGTGAGAAAAAGCAGTTTGAACATCAAGGTCAAAGAAGGAGAGAGAGGAGGTGCTCCATGGTGCCAGAGCAGGTGTTCCCCTACAGCCCACAGAGGAGCTACACTGGAGCAGATTTTCCTGACAGGAATTGCAGCCCCTGGAGAACCCACGCTGGAACAGATTTTTTTTCCTGAAGGACTGCAGCCCGTGGGGAGAGCCCACACTGGAGCAGGAGAAATGCATGAGGAGGAAGGAGCAGCAGAGAGGAACTATTATGTACTAACTGTAACCTCCCATTCCCCCTGTGCCACTTGGGGGTGTGGGGGGGTAGAGGAGTCAGGAGTGAAGTCAAGCCTGGGAAAAAAGCTAATGGGGAAGGTATTGTTTTAATGTTTGTTTTTGTTTCCCACTACCTGAATCTATTTTAATTTGCAATAAATTCATTTTTGTCAAGTCTGTTTTTCCCATGATGGTAATTCGTAAGTGATCTCCCCTCTCTTTATCTCCACCCATGAGCTTTCTCATCTTATTGTCTTTCCCTTGTCCTGTTGAGGAGGGGGAGTGAGTGAGCAGCTTGGTGGGCACCTGGCTGCTGTCCAAGGTTAACCCGCCACAGGGAAATTTAATTTAAAGGACACTTACATAAATCAAAGGAAAAAATTATATAACCATTGGCATATTACAGAAAAGATCCTGCTTTAAGTCAATGGCAACATAAATACAGTTCATTTTACAACTTTAAATGAAAACATAAATCTCAATAGCAAAAAAAAATGTACTTATATTGAAAAGGAAAAACTGAAGGTTTCCTTCCCACCTTCATTAAAAAAAAAATTATAACTGACATTTTGAAATAGGCACATCAAGCACATTTTACCAGATGCATTATGCTTAAACTTTGAAAGTCAACACCAAAGAAAAGTCATGTCTACTGCACATATGCAAATATCCTTCATAAAGTCAAACACTGAAGAGAGGAATAGGGGTGAGCAAAGTTCAGTCAAAGTAATTATGAGCTGTTGATGAGTCTTCACACAATAAAGTGAAATGAAGAGCACAGTTTGGTATCTAAACACACTGGTGTAGTAAAGATAAGGGCTGGCGACCGGAAGATCACGTGCTGTACGGAAAGAGTTAAGGGTCGACCCTCCCTTGTCTCCGCCCCTTATAACATGACACACCTACTGCTGGGGGTATAAAGCCTGTGTTGGCTGGAGATCTGGCGGGATAACCTTGATGTGTAGTGTTTGCTACACAGTGGTGACCCCGACGTGATCAGGCAACAGCGATGGAGCTCGCGGAACTCATAAAGGTACTAAAGTCGGTAACGACAAGGGTGCTCAAGAGGGGGTTTGTGGCAAGGCGGCGCCGACCTGCTGCAGGTGGTGTGCTGATGGGGCATGAATCTCCTGGGAACGAAAAGCCAACAAGTTTAGTTTCGGAGGGGACACAGGCTGGCTGGGAAGGAGTGGCCTGTGGGACACAGACGGAACCGTTGTTACTGGGGGCTGAGCCAACAGAGGAAGGGGAGGTGCAAGGAGACTATGGCGCAGCGGGAACAAAGGATTCGGGAAAGGTGTTCCCGATACAGATACAAGTGGGGAGTTTAGAGCGGCCGCCCACAGAACCTTCGGCACCTCCTGCACCGGCGGATCTGCCACTTCCTCAATACCCCTGGGGCGAGTTGCAACAATGTGTGGAAAGGGAGCTGACTGATAGGTTGCTGGATTGGGTCCCGGGGGCTGATGTGGGATCCCAGCAGTATCGTGAACTACGTGAAGGAAGATGGCGGGAAGGAGAAAAAGAAGGCAAAACACCTGAGGACGCCCCATTGTATCCCAGTGATCGACGAGTGCTGGACACACAGAGAGCGGAGCGCAGGACATCGAGGGGGGGTGGTAGGGCTCCCCCGGCACTGCCAGTGATACCTGAGCCACCAGAGGGAACCCCTATCCCTGGGGCAATGGGAAATCAAACTGGTATTCCCTCACAGTGGAGGGAGCCTGTACACGATTACCCCATGAGCTCTGATAGCAGTGAGGGCGAAGGGGGTGACGAGGGATCCTCGATTGTTGCTCATCCGCCCCCGCTTCCAAGACGGACTAACGAGGTTTCAAGGGAACTCGAGGCATTGATCAGCCGATTGAGAGGGGTGGTGGCAAATGCGGAAAGTCTTATGCCAGGGGGAATGCCGAAAGAGAGGGCAAACGGGACGGATTGGCAGATGATTGCAAAAAATTGTGTCTTGGAAGGAGTGCGATTCCAGGCCCCTCCGATTCAAGCATTTCCTATCCGAGCAGCCCCAGGTGGAGGATATGAGTGGCAACCGTTAGATGCAAAGTTGGTGAAAGAATTGGTCACAACGGTGAAAAGTCATGGATTAAATTCCCCAGAAACCCAAGTCCTACTAGACTGTGTTTTTGCAACGCCGCTTGCACCTTTTGATATCATTCAGTTGATGCGGGCCGTATTGACCCCCTCGATGATGGTATTGTTTAGGGAGGAGTGGAGGAATCGGTGCACCCAAGTTGTTATTGAGGCGCAACAGGCCAACCATCCCATGGCAGGAGTGACTTTAGAGCAGCTGATGGGTGAAGGGCAGTTCGCAACTCCTCAGGCACAGGCTCAGCGAATGCGGGGGCGTGATTTTGCTGCATCTTCGAAAGCTGCCCAGGAAGCGATACGCATCATCGCGGCTCTTGATAAAAGGGAGCCTCCATGGGTCCAAATACGGCAATCGTTAAGTGAGCCCTTCACAAAGTTTTTAGACCGGCTGCAAGCGGCGCTCCAGGTTGCTCGACTTCCTGAGCAGGCTAAGGAGGCGATATTGCTTGACTGTGCACGTACGCAAGCAAACCTACAAACTGCAGTGTTGCTAAGACAGTTACCTATAGGGACCACGCTTTCACAGATGATTCGTTACGTGCTGGAACAGGAACAGGCGCAAAGTATGCAACCGGTAGTGGCCGCAGTCCATGCGGCCTGCCGCGGCGCACGACTTATGTGCCGTAAGTGTGGGGGGCAAGGACACATGGCGCGACAATGCCCTTCAAAAATAAACACCCCCGGAACAGGGGAAGGAGAGAGAGACCTACGATGCTGGCGCTGTGGGCGACTAGGCCACAGAGCTCGACAGTGCAAATCGGGGAGTCAGCAAAGGAGACCGGGCTGGGGAAACGAGAAGAGGGGATGGCTGAGGGCCGTGCCATCCCCACCTGCCCCAGTGATCAGCTCAACAGGCCCAACGACAGCAGCGCAATGTATGGCACAGGGAGTCTCTCCTTCCCCGGGACCAGCACAGTCGCCTGCGGTCCCAATGATGCAATATCCAACTCAGCTGCCTTGGGGAGATGGGAGCGCGCAATAGAGGAGGTTGGGGATAGAGCCTCGCCGTATGTGGCACTCACCCTAAACATGACCACACGACCAGAAGTAGATATTATAGTTACCCCATGGCTCCCAGCGTTGGGGGGAACACCACGCCTCGTGTTAAGAGCCCTTTTAGATACAGGAGCGGATGTTACAGTAATCCCATCACATCTATGGCCAGATGATTGGCCACTCGAACCGAGAGGTTCGCTGCAAGGCGTGGGAGGCATGCAGACCTCGCATCAAAGCAGGAACCCAATGCAAATTATGTTGAAGGATCCGGAATCCGGACAAGCTAGGGTAGCATGGTGTAACCCCGTCATTGCTGAGTTACCCATTGTCATCTTGGGACGATGTTGCTTGCAGAAGATGAATATAGTGCTGCGTACAAATTTATCATAATGGCCACTGCCTGTGTCCGCCCATTAAAACTCACCTGGTTGACAGATAAACCAGTGTGGGTAGAGCAGTGGCCATTGACAGAGGAAAAGAGGGCGGCTGTTCGACAATTGGTACAACGAGAACTTGACGCAGGACACATCGAACCCTCTACAAGTCCCTGGAACACCCCCATTTTCGTGATAAAGAAAAAATCGGGAGCGTGGCGACTGCTACATGATCTACGCGCAGTTAATGCATGCATACAAGACATGGGTCCGCTACAAGCGGGCCTCCCTTCTCCGGCCATGATTCCACCTGACTATCAAATAGTGGTTATAGATATTAGAGATGATTGCTTTTTTAGTGTTCCCTTGCATGAAGAAGATAGAGTACGCTTTGCCTTTACTGTTCCTGAGCCTAACAATCAACACCCGTGCGCCAGATATCAATGGAAGGTGTTACCCCAGGGCATGAAAAACTCACCAGTCTTGTGTCAAATTGCTGTAGCTGCTGCGATACGCCCTATTCGAGAAAATTTCCCTACGGTCATCATTTTCCATTACATGGATGACGTGTTATTGGCGTCCAACCAAGAGGAGTTACTGGAAAAGGCACGCGTGCAGCTGATAGTCAGTTTGGAGCGACATGGGTTACACATTGAGCCTCGGAAAACACAGGTAGGGCGTGCAGTAAAGTATTTAGGTACTCAACTGAGGCCACGAAGCGTGACAGCACAATCATTTGAAATTCGGACTACAGTGACAACACTCCATGAGGCACAAAAATTAATTGGACAACTATTGTGGCTTAGAAACTTTATTCCAATATCTGAGGCAGAAATGACTACCTTATATCAACTCCTGAAAGGAGGAGATTCCCCCCTAGCTCCAAGGACTCTTTCAAGAAACCATCAGGAGATTCTTAGGACAATTATGGAGCGAGCCCAGCATTGGGGTCTCGCTCGATTTACACCTGAACAACCGGTCACTGCCCTGATTTACATGACCGATACCGCTGGCCATGGTTTACTAATTCAAAATAATGGTGAAAAAGGCTGGCCTTTTGCTTGGTTGTATCAAGGCAAACCAAAGACGGCTTTAATTTCTTGGCCAACATTATTATCCCAGCTTATTCTCCGCTGTCGGAGGCAAACTCAACACTTAACAGGGAAGGACCCGGAGGTCATCGCATTGCCCTGTTCTTTGGCACAGTGGGAGTTGGTACTTCCACAAGTGGGGCTCCTGCAAGCGGCGATAGCTGAATTTACGGGTCGTATTGAAGGTCTAAGACCACACCCCTGTGGGGAGATAATCCAGGTACTCCATTTTTTGCCAGCTAGTGCCATAGTTGAACAACCCACCGGAGGCCGCACGGTTTTTACCGACGCGTCATCGATTACTGGGAAAGCTGTCGTTACATGGCAGGAGGATGGTCAGTGGACCCACATTAGTTATCAAGATCAAGGGCAATCCGTGCAGTATCTTGAGGCCAAAGCGGTATGGATGGCTCTCACTCAATGGCCCGAAGAGGCCTTGGATCTAATCACAGACTCTTGCTATGTATATAAGTTACTGAAGAAGTGCCGATGGGCACTTGGGGCAACGTCGGAGATTGCCGGAATGTTGCTCACCGCACTGCAAATGAGAACCGCTCCTGTCTGTCCTATCCATGTTAATAGTCATAGTTCCATACCGAGTTTTCTTTCTGCTGGGAATGAAATAGCGGACAGCTTAGCAAAGAGCGTACTGGCGGTTGAAGAAACTTCTAACCTAAGGCGAGCTTTCCGCCTGCATGAGCTCCTCCACTGTGGAGCTCGCGGTTTAGCTAGGCTCGCTGGCATTACGTTGCAAGATGCTCGCTCTGTGATTGCTGCTTGTCCTGTGTGTTCCAAAGGTCCCCTCTGGGAGGCAGGGGTAAACCCTCGAGGGTTGCAGCCCAACCAAATATGGCAGTCTGATGTTACGATTTATGAACCCTTTAATCCACGTAAGTATCTGCATGTCACAGTTGATACCTGCAGTGGAGTTATTTTAGCCACTATGCATGCTAAACAAAATGCTCTCGCAGTTATTTTACATTGGCAGGACTGTATGGCGCAACTTGGCATCCCACAAAAAATTAAAACGGATAATGGAGCGGCATATGTCAGCAAGAAGACAAAGGACTTTTGCGCGCGCTGGGATATTCAGTTGAGTCATGGCATTCCCTATAACAGTACGGGCCAAAGCATTGTAGAACGCGCGCACCGCGCATTAAAAGGGTTACTCGACCGACTTAGGGAGGGGGAAAAGATAAGCCCAGGAACAGGGGTTCCCCCTCCCCTTGGCCCTCCCTTATTTCGGGCACAGCGTCTGTTGACGACGGCACTAATTACCTTAAATCATACCATTCGAGGGAACACCTATAAAACCCAGACTGCAACCCAGGCACATTTCTGGCTCGATGAGGACGAAGGGCCTTACCCTTTGGTTCAAGTACGGGACCTGCAAACCCGTGAATGGGGGGGGCCTTATTCCCTCCGTTGCCTGGGACGTGGGTATGCGTGTGTGCAAACCGAGAAAGGGACGCTAGAATGGGTACCCAGTCGAAATATTCGACCGTATAGACATTAATCAATCTATTGAGTCTTATCTTGACAGGTTACCATTTCCCTATGCATCCTGATGGTGTGGGGGAGTAATGAGGGAGCCGCGACGAACTACTGGCTGGACTGGGCAAAATCCATGAACGTAACGGATGCGTGTCTGTATAAGTCTTACCATATATCGATTATTTTACACGCAGCTTCCCCAGCAAGATCCAGAACTACTGGAGCTAAGGGAGGGGGAAATGTAGTAAAGATAAGGGCTGGCGACCGGAAGATCACGTGCTGTACGGAAAGAGTTAAGGGTCGACCCTCCCTTGTCTCCGCCCCTTATAACATGACACACCTACTGCTGGGGGTATAAAGCCTGTGTTGGCTGGAGATCTAGTGGGATAACCTTGATGTGTAGTGTTTGCTACACACTGGAATTAGACAAACGAGTAAAATGAAAGTTCTACAATGAGGGATCCTTAACTCTAAGAAAGATTGGCTAATGCCAAATGGACATAAAGAAATCTTTTAAAGTAAATTGGTTTATATTGCTTATTTTACTGTGACTTGTAATCATGAATCATATTTGTATTATTTTCAGAGGTCCACAGATAAACCAAAATTCTGAGAGACCTCAAGCTGGTGTCAAGAAAGAAAGGTGCTTAGAAAAAAGATTAAGTGTGAGTTTTAAACTGTTAACTGTTTCTTGAGATCTGGAGTTAAATAACATACCTGTTGTGGTTTAACCCCAGCTGGCAACTAAGCACCACACAGCCACTCGCTCACTCCTCTCCAGTGGGATGGGGGAGAGAATCAGAAGGGTAGAAGTGAGAAAACTCGTGGGTTGAGATAAAGACAGTTTAATGGGTAAAGCAAAAGCTGTGCGTGGAAGCAAAGCAAAGCAAGGAATTCATTCACTACTTCCCATTGGCAGGCAGGTGTTCGGCCATCTCCAGGAAAGCAGGGCTCCATCATGCGTAACAGTTACTTGGAAAGACAAACATCAAAACTCCAAACATCCCCCCTTCCTCCTTCTTCCTCCCAGCTTTTTATTGCTGATCATGACGTCATATGGCATGGAATAGCCCTTTGGTCAGCTGGGGTCAGCTGTCCCGGCTGTGTCCCCTCCCAACTCCTTGTGCACCCCCAGCCTACTCGCTGTTGGGGTGGGGTGAGAAGCAGAAAAGGCCTTGACTCTGTGTAAGCACTGCTCTGCAGTAACTAAAACATCCCTGTGTTATCAACACTGTTTTCATCACCAATCCAAAACATAGCCCCATACAAGCTGCTATGAAGAAATTTAACTCTATCCCAGCTAAACCCAGCACAATACCTCTCAAGAATTAAAAAAAACATGACAATATCCTAAATACCACAGTGTGTTTGCTGTTGGAGAATCCTTGCTTTAATATCCTTGCTTTAATATGCTTGCTTTAGTATACAAGTGTTTGCTTGAAATTTAACAAATTCATATTGTAACTCACCAATGTTTTCCTTGGAAAGCCTTGTAGGAATGTATATAAATTAAACAAACAATGCTGGCATGCTGTATTTTAAACAACCAACTAGAAATTGCATATACAGTAGTCTTTAAAGTAGATCACACTGGAATTTGGAAAGATGAGTTAAAAGAGAAGTGTTTGTAAGAAAATTCATAGCCATTTAATTACAGAAATCTGATAACATCCTGGCTCCTATGACTTTTTACTTTAATGTATCTTAAGTGACATAATGGAAAAGTCTTGCAAGCGTCCTCTTCGGCATATTTAAGTGGGAAGTAGGTCTCAGAAATATAGCTTATATCATAGCATTGCACACTCCCAGGCAAGCACTGAAACAAGATTTGCCATCAAATAGCTGCTTAAGTATTCGCTTCAACTTTAAATGAAAATGTTTGGAATTGAATCTTAAGCAGCTGCCTTTAGCAAGCTCTTTATCAGAGATAACAAGTAAATAGCTTTCCCACACACACAACTTAATTACAAGGAATGCAAAAATGAAATCCTTGCTAACGTTCTAGCCATTTCAAGTTCTCATACAGTCTTTCAAATACAAATTATGATGTTTCAAATCTGAATAGTTTTTCCTCCTTATTTCTGTTGTTGCTGTCTGAGTTCTTAGCCATATATTACCACATGTAACTTTATTATACCAAATAAAACACCAGAATATAACAGCAATGGATGAGTGGAAGGGCAGAGGCCCTTAAAAAAAGAAAAGAGTGGGCTGATTATGTGGTACATGGCCTTCTCTTGACTGTGAAGATAATACTGAATTTCCCACTTCTGTATGTGAGGAAAAACAGTTCAGGAGATATTGTGAACAGGGACATATACCTCGCTGAGGCGATGAGCTCCGGTGCCGACTTGGTCCACAGCAGAGCAGCTGATCACAGCATATAGGAGGGTTTCCTCAGCCAGGGAAACGCCAGGTGAGTGGAGCAAGCCTCCAGCAACCGCCAGCTCTCGCGAGCGAGGCTGATGACACCTAGGCGGGGACAGAGCAACTGCGGCCAACCCCACAGTATAAAAGGCAGCCCTAGGGAGGAGTGCTGCGACCAGGGTGGGTAAACAGGGCACGGCAGTTTGCGCGGAGAGGGGCACCCTCTCTTTCTGTTATTGGTCAGTTCCATCTGCCCCTCTTAGTAGAATGGTGGGTACTTGTCTCAGAGTGAAAGCTGGGGTTTCTACAGCAACAAGCCCCAGGAGGTCCGATGCTTCCACCCAGACAGAACTGCTAAGGAAGGAGATTGTGGCACAGACCTCAGGTCGTGATGAGTGTCTAGACCTTCCTCCTGAGGCACAAGCAAGTACCTGCAAAAGATGCAAACAGGTCAAGGATCTGTTACACCAGGTGGCTGAGTTAGAGGAGCTAGTGAGAAGACTGCGTAGTATTAGAGGGGCTGAAGAAGAGATAGATGAGTGGGTTCACAACCAGTCTCTTATGGTTGATGCTACTCAGAATGAGGCACTATGGACCCTGGTGACCCACAATAGCAGGACTCTGCTTCACTCTCCACCTTCCTGCATAACAACCAGGAACAGATATGATGTCTTAAGAGCTGAAGGCACCTATGAGCAAGATCCACAGGGAGAAACCCTACCAGCAGCACACACTAGAAACCACAAAAAGAAATGATGAGTGCTCGTAGTGGGTGACTCTCTGCTAAGGGGCACCCATTTGTCAGCCCAACAGGGAATCCTGTGAAGTTTGCTGCTTTCCAGGTGCTAAGGTCTGGGATGTCACTGAGAGGATGCAACAACTTGTTAGAAACACGGACTATTATCCACTGCTACTCTTTCATGTGGGCACAAATGATATGGCAAGCTGGAACCTGGGCAGAATCAAGCAAGACTACAAAGCTCTGGGGGTGCGATTGAAAGGGATTGGTGTTCAAGTTATCTTTTCCTCTGTTTTACCAGTTAGAGGAAAGGGTGCAGGCAGGAACAGATGCATCATGCAAATCAACACTTGGCTACGTGGCTGGGGTCACTACCTGCTATCACCAGGGTTTTGCCATCACAGAAACATGGTGGGATGACTCGCACAACTGGAGTGCTGCAACGAATGGCTCTAAGCTCTTCAGAAGGGATAGGCAAGGAAGGAGAGGCAGTGGGGTAGCCCTGTATGTTAGGGAGTGTTTTGATTGTCTAGAGCTTGACGATGGTGATGAAAGGGTTGAGTGTTTCTGGGTAAGAATCAGGGGAAAGGCCAACAAGGCAGATAGCATGGTGGGAGTCTGTTATAGACCACCCAACCAGGATGAAGAGACGGACAAAGTATTCTGTAAGCAGCTGGGAGAAGTCTCACGATCGCTAGCCCTTGTTCTCGTGGGGGACTTCAACTTACCAGATGCCTGCTGGAAATAGAATAGAGCAGAGAGGAGACAGTCTCGGAGGTTCCTGGAGTGTGTGGGAGATAAGTTCCTGACAGAGCTGGTGAGGGAGCCAACTAGGGAAGGCGCCCCGCTGGACCTCTTGTTTGTGAACAGAGAGGGCCTGGTGGGTGATGTGACAGTTGGAGGCCATCTTGGGCACAGTGATCACGAAATGACAGAGTTTTTGATCCTTGGAGAAGTAAGGAAGAGGGGGGTCAGCAGAACTGCTGCCTTGGACTTTTGGAGGGCAAATTTTGGCTTGTTCAGGAGCCTGGTTGAGAGAGTCCCTTGGGAGGCAGTCCTGAAGGGCAAAGGAGTTCAGGAAGGCTGGACAGTCTTCAAGAAAGAAATCTCAAAGGCGCAGGAGCAGGCCATCCCCATTTGCCGAAAGACGAGCTGGCAGGGAAGAAGACCGGCCTGGCTACACTACTTAGACACACACAAGTCTATGGGGCCAGATGGGATCCACACAAGGGTACTGAGGGAGCTGGTGGAGGTGCTCACCAAGCCACTTCTCATCATCTATCAGCAGTCCTGGCTAACAAATGGTCAGCAAATGTGACACCCATCTACAAGAAGGGACATAAGGAGGCTCCGGGGAACTACAGGCCTGTTAGCCTGACCTTGGTGCCGGGAAAGGTTATGGAACAGATCATCTTGAGTGCCATCACGCAGCACATCCAGGACAACCAGGGGATCACGCCTAGTCAGCATGGGTTTATGAAAGGCAGGTCCTGCTTGACCAACCTGATCTCCTTCTATGACAAGGTGACCCACTTAGTGGATGGGGGAAAAGCTGTGGATGTTGTCTACCTGGACTTTAGTAAGGCCTTTGACACTGTCTCCCACAGCATTCTCCTGGAGAAGCTGGCTGCTCATGGCTTGGATGGGTATATTCTTTGCTGGATAAAAAACTGGCTGGCTGGCTGGGCCCAAGGAGCTGTGGTGAATGGAGTCAAATCCAGTTGGCAGCCGGTCACAAGTGGTGTTCCCCAGGGCTCAATGTTGGGGCCAGTTCTGTTTAATATCTTTATCAACGATCTGGACAGGCTGGATCGATGGGCCGAGGCCAACTGTATGAGATTCAACAAGGCTCAGTGCCGGGTCCTGCACTTGGGTCACAACAACCCCATGCAACGCTACAGGCTTGGGGAGGAGTGGCTGGAGAGCTGCCTGGCGGAAAAGGACCTGGGGGTCTTGGTCGACAGCTGGCTGAATATGAGCCAGCAGTGTGCTCAGGTGGCCAAGAGGGCCAATGGCATCCTGGCTTGTATCAGGAATAGTGTGGCCAGCAGGACCAGGGAGGTGATAGTGCCCCTGTACTCGGCACTGGTGAGGCCACACCTCGAGTACTGTGTTCATTTTTGGGCCCCTCACTCCAAGAAGGACATCGAGGTGCTGGAGCGTGTCCAGAGAAGGGCAAGGAAGCTGGTGAAGGGTCTGGAGCACAAGAAGAGGATGCTGAGGGGAGACCTTATTGTTCTCTACAACTACCTGAAAGGAGGCTGTAGCCAGGTGGGGGTCAGTCTCTTTTCCCAAGTAACAAGTGATAGGATGAGAGGAAATGGCCTCAAGTTGCACCAGGGGAAGTTTAGATTGGATATTAGGAAACATTTCTTCACTGAAAGGGTTGTCAGGCACTGGAACAGGCTGCCCAGGGAAGTGGTTGTGTCCCCATGCCTGGAGATATTTAAAAGATGTGTAGACATGGTGCTTAGGGACGTGGTTTAGTGGTGGACTTGGCAGTGCTGGGTTAACGGTTGGACTCGATGATCTTAAGGGTCTTTTCCAACCTAAATGATTCTATGATTCTGTATGAACTGTTTTATTGTACTCTGTCTCTGACTACCATGAGTTTTGAGAAAAAAAGTCTAAGAAACAGCATAAATGGGGAGGTATACAGTATATTTTCCAAACCTCTGTCAGATGTTCTGAGTCAAAAGAATGCATCCAGATGCTAGGTTAGTAAGATATCTGCCATAGAATCATAGAATGGCTTGGGTTTGAAGTGACCTTTAAAGATCATCTAGTCCCTCCCCCCTGCCATGGGCAGGGACACCTTCCACCAGACCAGGTTGCTCAAAGCCCCAGCCAACCTGACCTTGAACACTTCCAGGGATGGGGCATCCACAAGTATTTAGGGCAACCTGTTCCAGTGTCTCACCACCTTCATCGTAAAGAATTTCTTCCTTATATATCTAGTCTAAATCTACCCTCTTTCAGTTTAAAACCGTTACCCCTTGTCCTGTCACTGCAGGCCTTGGTAAAAAAGTCTCTTTCCATCTTTCTTATAAGCCAATGTACTGAGTTCACGTGGCAAGTTTTTGGTAGCGGTGCAGGGGCTGCAGGGGAGGCTTCTATGAGAAGACACCAGGAGCTGCCCCCATGTCAGACAGAGCCAGTTCCAGCCAGCTCCATGACGGACCCATCGCTGGTCAAAGCTGAGCCAATCAGCAACAGTGGTAGCACCTCTGATAACATATTTAAGAAAGGGTAAAAAAACTCTGCACAACAGCAGCTGGGAGAGAGGACTGAGAATATGCGAGAGGAACAACCCTGCAGACACCAAGAAGGAGGGGGAGGAGGTGCTCCAGGCACGGGAGCAGAGATTCCCCTGCGGCCCGTGGGGAAGCCCATGGTGAGGCAGGCTGTCCCCCTGTAGCCCATGGAGGACCCCACACCAGAGCAGGTGGATGTGCCCTGAAGGAAGCTGCAGCCCATGGAGAGCCCATGCTGGAGCAGGCTCCTGGCAGGAACTGTGTCCCGTGGAGAGTAGCCCACACAGCAGCATGTTTTCAGGCAGGACCTGTGACCCCATGGTGGACCCACACTGGAGCAGTCCATTCCTGAAGGACTGTACTCCATGGAAAGACCCATGCTGGAGCAGTTCATGAAGAACTGCAACCCAGTGGGAAGGATCCATGTTGGAGAAGTTCGTGAAGGACTGTATCCCGTGGGAGGGACCCCACGCTAGAGCAGGGGAAGAGTGTAAGGAAGAAGGAGCGGCAGAGACAAAGAGTTATGAACTGACTGCAATCCCCATTCCCCATCCACCTGTGCCGCTCAGGGTGGGAGGAGGTAGAGAAGTCAGGAGTGAAGTTGAGCCTGGGAAGAAGGTGGGAGTGGGGTGAAGGTGTTTTTAGATTTGTTCTCATTTCTCATTATCCTACTCTGTTATTTATTGGCAATAAATTAAATTAATCTTCCCCAAGTTGAGTCTGTTTTGCCCATGACGATAATTGGTGAGTGATCTTCCTTTCTCCTTGATGCTCTCATCAAGCTCCAGAATATAAACTAGTATATGCAACTGAAAAACAGAAGACTACTGCTGTGTTCACCTGTAGAAAGCTTCCAGTTTCCTGTTTCTTACAGCGAGAACATCCTAATGATATAAACACAAACTATATGTAAACTATTTGAACTGATCAGAATTTTTTAAACACTGTTACAACTATAATACGGAAGTTAAAATTCAAATACCATCATTTAAAACTAGCACAGCATCTTATTTACATATTCTAATTTGGAAAACTTGCATCATGACACAATAATAACAATATTTTACCAAAAGATCAGAGTTAAGAGTATCACCAAGACATCACTGTTCTTTCCTGAGACCTCCCCTCAGATCATAGACTGTAAAAGGCAATGAAAGAAATTTCCCAAAATTGGAGACACTAATACAGTTTTTAAAAAGATAAATCATTGACAAATCATCCCCAAACAATTGATTGTGAAGTGGTCAGACTTGGGAAATTTGAGATGAGCTGTGGCAAAACCCAACACTTCCTATATCTTCCAAACTGGCTTTTTATATCATAAACCTTCATATTTGTACTGGGTCTGGCTAGGATGGAGTTTTCTTTATTCTTTATTTCTTTATTTTCTTCATAGGATCCCATATGGTGCTGTGTTTTGTATTTCTGGCTAATACAGTGTTGATAACACACCAATATTTTGGCTATTGCTGAACTGACCTTGCACAGCATCAAGGCTTTCTCTCTTTCCGACTCTGCCCTGCCCCCCACCCCCAAGCAACTAGGCTGAGTGTGCACAAGAAGTTGGGAGGGGACACAGCCATGACAGCTGACCCCAACTGACCAAAGTAATATTCCATACAGTATGATGTCATGATCAGCAATACAAGCTCAGGGAATGAAGGAAGAATGAGGAACGTTCGTGGTTATGGTGTTTGTCTTCCCAAGCAACCATTATGCATGATGAGGCCCTTCTTCCCAGGAAGTGGCTGGACATCTGCCTGCCAACAGGAAGTAGTGAATGATTCCTCTTTTTGCTTTGCTTGAAAGCGCACAGCTTTTGCTTTTTCTATTAAACTATCATTATCTTGATCCACGAGTCTTCTCACTTTTGCTCCATCTTGCAGGAGAGGGAAGTGAGTGATAGTCTGGGTGAGTGTTTGGCTGTTGGCCAGGGTCAACCCACCATAGTATTATATACTTAAGCTTTCAAAACCAAGACTAAAATGCCACCAATCTCCCTCTCAACCTTACTGACTGACGCTGCCTAATGCATACTCCCAGCCTGCTCATGCATCCTCAACATGTTTCTGTACTTGTTTCCAGGTCCTAGTTCTATGGGCAACCACAGTCTTCAGCTTCAGAACTGGAGTTAACTCTGTAGTCCCATACCATCTGGCAGTCACAGAGTTCCTCTCTTTTCCTATCTCAATTGCTCATAAATTATGCAAATGCTAACCTAACAATTTTGGGGACATGTTTTTGGAGGCCATTATACTGTAAAATGGCTGCCACTGGTACAATATGACTGAATGCCTTAGCTTCAAGGCATTGATTCAAATAATGCATAGTTGAAGAACCTAATATATTCATTCACAAGTCTGGGCTTTATTTTCTTTCAGTATGTCTTCTCATCTTGGGAAAATCCCTTTTTAAGGTTGAGATAAAATCTCCAATAGATTAGGCCACTGCACACATTGAAATGACTTATTTCAAGGAAGACTTCTTGTGGATAAAAAATTGTTCACCTGGATAGTCAAACTACGATAGCAAATCAACTAATAGATCTACAGGAAAATTCCAGCTCTACTAATAGCATCATCCTGACAACTTTATGTCAAATGCATGCTCATATAATCTTCAGTTAAATTATTTGTGCCCATCTTCCTTGAAGATTTTTCTTTTCTTTAAATAAGCCTACAAAAGCCATGACGTTTCCACTTCTTCACAAAAAATGTGGGCACAGTGGTGAGACAAACTCTCAGCTGCCACAGAGCTTACAATATGTTCAACTGGACAAGCACCCCAAAAGCTTAGAAGAGGTTCTGGGGGCTTCACACCATGTGTCCTGTTTCAGTGTTGGGCTTCGTATTTGTGACTCAAAGGAAGAATACTTAACAACCTATGTGATGGTGAATCTAAAATATAGCTAATAAATTTAAACACAATGATTTTAATACCTTGCACGTTAACAACGTGTTTGTCCATTTTACCACATTAACTGAATAAAACAATCTGCCCTATGACCCACATTTACTATCTAGTGCAAAAGCCTTTTATAAAATCCCCCAAAAGGAGCGGAAGAAAGGAAAGGGGAAGTTAAAAATAAATCACCTTCCCTCAGAACTTGCATTTTAGTAGATAGTCACACCTCCCACAATGCTAGCTCCCACAATTTCAGCTAATTGATTTTACAATAACCTTAAGTACATTAGTATCATTGTGTGTGCTGAGCTGTTCAACATTTTTCTTCTCTGTAAAAATCATTATTTTTGGCATCTGTTTTGAACTGGTTCCCACTATGATTTCCATGCATGTCCCTGTCTCTTAGTATTTTCTTTAGAATGAAAGTAATAACTAGGGTTTACATCATCTATGATTACTTAAACTTATACAGTCATCCCCACATTGGAGGGGAGGGTTAATAAAGCTATTATTTTAAAATTTACCAGCTCATATGCATCACTCCTGGCATCAGCTTTTATTGCCTTTGTGTCTATACAATCAGTGATGAGAACAGAGCATAATTACAGTGGCATCATTCCTACCACAATAATCAAGTCCCTGTCAGCATTTCCCAAATAAAATCCTATACTCAGTCTTGTTACAAAGATGTAATAATGCTCCAAAATGAGTGCATAAGGCCGATGTGGAAGTCTATGTGTGTTTTCCCTTTTTTACTCCCAAAGTTCATCAAATACCCATTGACTGAACCCATTGACTGCAAACAAAAATAAAATAGTCTGCTTAAGAATAATACATTCAGACACAGATCAATTTATAAAGAAACCAAACTAGATGATAACACAATTAATCCAATTCCCTTTTTAAAGCAAGTTTTAGAAAAGGTATTTTTAAAATGGCCAGAAAGAATCTCTTTCTGGATCAATGAACATTTTTCCAACTAATCTTCAAAAATAATTTTGGATACTGATCTAATGTAAATGCACGGCCATCTACAAAGTCAGTAATGCATGATCCCACTAAAAGAATTGAATTGAAAAGTAATTGAATTCAACTTAGGTGTAAAACAACTTTTATTTTCTCTTATGAGAGACCTGAGAAGATCTAAAACCTGAGAAGATCTGATGTTAGCTGTGAGACTGAAAATTCAGTTAAGGATCAAGATCCAGTTTGAAGTACCTGTCATTAGATTTATCAATTGCAGCATAATCCACACAGTTAAGGTAAGACAAATTAAAAACAAAAACACGAACAAACAACTACAGCATTCTTAAGGATAAGCTCACTACCCTAGCTCTGTATCTCTTACTCTTGATCCGTAAGACTAACATCACCAGACAGTTTAGTCAAAAGTAGCCCTATCTCTGGAAAGCAGAATGTGTTGCTCAACAGGCTTCTGAACCTTGTAGGAAAGCACTTTTCCGAATCATCCACAGAATTCCAGGATGCATAATGCACAATATTTTAAGTGTTTGATTTCCACATCCCTATAACTCTATGAAATGCCCACAATGTGTGCTATTGTTACACTGATCAAGTACACAGATAGTAATAAATAGATGCTCTTGAATTAAAGCTGAGCTTCCTTGGAATAGCTTCTAATGTAGCACATATATTAGTGTTACTCCATGGCAAATATCAAGTATACCAGACATCCTGCTAACAAAATGGATTAAAATTCCTTTTCCTGCTTACTATATGATGCAAAGAAATGCTATTTCTAAGTATCTCACAGAATAACAAGATTCATTCAATCTTAAAACAGATTATTTTTGGCTAAACAGTAGCTGTCCTGGAATCCAGTTTTAAATTCAGGATGAAAGCAGAAGAGAAGCATTTGAAAGGAAATTTGATAGTTATAAGTCATTTTTCTACTGGTGAGAACACAGATGTAAATTTTATACATACGCCTACTTCAAAATACAAGAGTTTGGGGAATATGGAGCTAACCACAGATTACTCTTGTTTCCTTCTGAATGGAGTGAGTTACATCCACCACTCCCTCAGTCTAGCCACCTCTCCTAAGAAGGGAAGCAACACTTGCTTCATGGAACACTGAACAGAATATGATAGCATTACTCACAATCACATTATTGATGTGAATCCAACATGCTGTAAGGCACTTCATTGCCTTCCCTCCCTATCCCTTTCTTTTAAAATGGACTGAACTGGCTCTTGTGTATGTGTATTTCTATTTAATATCCTGTCTGTCTCTAGATGTTCTTCAAATTCTTTCAGCGAAAGGAAAACTAAGCTACTCTTCATCAGGATATATTCTCTTAAAGAAGGCACAGTCCAGAGGAAATGTCCAAGAAAAACAAACCACAGTAACCAATGCTTGAATTGAGCACAAACAAACCAAATAATTGAAAAGGTTTCATTCCCATAAACTTACATTAAAAATCCACCAAAACATTGCTGCTTGTGAGACAAAAAGCCAATAAGAAAGAACATAAAATAGACCCCAAATATGTACATAATTTGCTGTGGTTAATAAAAAAAAATATAAAATTGTGGGAAGCAGTATCTTTTTCTAAAATAATATTCTTGAAGTTTCAAGACTGACATCCACAGTATATTAGGTCATAACAATTTAACCTCAGAACACGGAAAAATGTCAGTTACAGTGCCAGTTTTACCCTCCATATTGCTCCAACAATAATTCCCAAAACTAAACCAAAAGAAATGTCTTCCAGACATGAGAAGGAACCACTCAGTTCTTTCAGTCCTTAGTTTCTCCTCAGACTAACAAAACCATCAATTAATATAAGATAAATTTTTGTGAAACAGCCATGAGCCTTTTAGGAAAGTGACTACTTAGTTTTGCTACCATGACCTAATTAACCATTCAGGTTTGCTTGGTATTTCACTTCTGTTATGTTTTCAGCCATCAAGTTTAAAAAAAAGAAAAGTCTCTCCGTTTCCTAGTGTCAGGACTTTTCCCATAATTTTCCCCATAATATCCAGAAGTTTCATCTCCAAAAGCATTCCACCCATCACCCAATCTCATAAATACATGGAGACTCTGCCAGATGCTACTATAGTAGCATATCAAAGAACTATGCACTCAGACATAAAATGGACTCTACATCATACGAGCATACATGGAGGAAAGCTGATAATGAAAGCAACGAAGAACAACTATTCTCAAGTGACCAAGCTTCTCATAACAAATAATATTTTCATTAAAAAGCAAGAGGAAGCATACTCCAGAATACGGTCCACATAATCCGTCAAAACCCACAACAGCACTTTCAGTGATGCAAGGAATGTCAAGTATTCCACAACTAAATGATTATGAAGGAAAAAAAAGATTAAAAACAGTAAGATAGGGCTCTGAGCAACCTGATCTAGTTGTAGATGTCCCTGCCAATTGCAGGGGGGTTGGACTAGATGACCTTTAAAGGTCCCTTCCATCCCAAAGCATTCTATGATTCTATGACTTCAGGAGAGCAAACTTTGGCTTCTTTGAAGCTCTGTTTGACAGGTTTCCATGGGAGACTGCCCTGCAGAGCAAAGGGACCCTGAAAAGTCAGTTGATCTTCAACAACAACCACATTGAGCAAGCATGGCATAAGGCCAGCATGGGTGAACAAGAAGCTCCTGGCTGAAATCAAACACAAGGACACAGGAGGTGGATGTAGGACAGGCTACCCCAGAGGAATACCAGTACATTGACCAAGTGTACAGGGATGAAGTTAGGAAAGCCAAAGCTCAGTTGGAATTAAAATTAGTGAGGGATGCGAAGAATAATAAAATGGGCTTAAGTACACTTGCAGCAAAGGACTAAGGAAATAAGTAAGTCCAGCAGAGTCACCAAGATGACTAGAGGGCTGGAGCACAGAGTGTAAAAGAGAAGGTTTAGAGAACCAGGTTTGTTCAGCCTTTAAGAAGAAAAGGCCATGGGAAAATCTTTTTCTTGTCTTCAAGGAGTGTGTTCTTCCTGTAGTCAAACACTAGAACAGAGACCCAGAGACTTTGTTGAATCTACATTCTTGAAGAGATTCAAAACTCATATATTGTTGTGCTTTGTATTTGTAGTTAGAAAGGTGTTGATAACACACCGATGTTTTGGCTACTGCGCACAGCATCAAGGCTGTCTCTCCAATGCCCCCAACTTCCCCAAAGGCCAGTAGGCTGGGTGTGGGCAAGCCGGGACATGGGACAGCTGACCCAAACTGACCAAAGGGCTATTCCATACCATATGATGTCAAGCTCAGCAATAAAAGCTAAGAGAAAGGAGAAGGGGGGGTGGGGGGTGCAGGGGGGGCATTCGTTATTAAGGCGCTTGTCTTCCAAAGCAACCACTACACCCTGCTTCCCAGGAAACGGCTGGACATCGCCTGCTGATGGGAAGTAGAGAATACATCTTTTTGCCTTGCTTCCATGTGCAGCCTTTGCTTTTCTTCATTAAATTGCCTTTATCTCAACCCACAAGATTTTAATCTTATTTTCTCCCCCTGTCCTGCTGAGGAGGGGGAGTGAGAGAGCGGCTTGGTGGGCACCTGGTGACTAGCCAAGGTCAACCCACCACAATGACCTCCACAGGTGTCTTCTGTAGTGATCCTGACAGGAAGACCATTATACATTTTGGAGTTAGAGATCCACATAACAGGCCCAAGTCTTTGCTGTGCTGCACATATAGCTTAGGCTTCAGGCCTGTGTTGTGCTGCACAAATCCTTTAGTTGCAGGATAAAATCAGCCAGCTCATTGTAACAGAGGAGCCTGCGGGCAGCTCCCACTTGGTGATTAGCCACCTGTGTGGCCTTGCCTTTATCTAGAAGTGCAGCAAGAAATTTGCATGAGAACATAATTTCTGTTTGACAATACAAATTATGAATAGAGTTGTTTCCATGTAAGAAAAATCCTCTAGTAGCTTAAATGACCGAAATGGGAGAATCTCTTCTATGGACAGGGTCTGCCCAGAGCCCTGTGTGTAGATCAGAGGCCCGTTGGATGCCACACCACCTGGGGTTCCCACCATCTAAAGGGATGTAAAATTATTTATATTATTCTCTCCTTATCATGTTAGCTCTAATAAATAGCATTTTGAATGATACCTTACAGAGTCTGAGTGCCTTTCTTACTGGGATCATAATGGACTGGCACCTCCTGGTGCAAAACATCTTCCAAACCAATTTATTCTATAAGTCTGAAAACTCACAAAAAAGAAGACTCGGGTATATTAAAACCTTCTACGTGTCACTTACTCCTGGAAGAGAACATAGAGCTTTGTTTATAAACAGTTCTTTATAAAAAAAAAATATGCAAGGACAAACAATGCACATACCATTTATTCTTTAAGATCTCAGCTCTCTTATTAAAGGGGAAAAAAAAAATCAAGCCAAGCCTCATTTTGCTAGGTGCTACATACATGGCAAGAAAGTAGCTACCTCAAGACCTTGCAATCCAATTAAAATTAAGATACCACAGATAAAGAGTGCTTAGCAGGGTTTGGCATGTATTGGCCAAAACTTGATTTTTTTTCCCTAATAAACCCTACTATATCTGAAATATTACTATTGCTAGTTGAAGGGTACACAAAGATTTTAATAAGAATAAAGACTCTTAAAATTAACAACATTCAATTGTGCAATTAGAATTAGAATGTAATTCTAGACACGGTTAATCAAAATCCCATGGCAAAGCCCACACTTGAGTCTGTGGTTAGGCTTGAGTTCATATGTTATTACTGTGAACAGCTATTGTTGGTTGACTCCATAAAAAAGTAATTTCCTTTGAAGTGCAGTCTTCTGTTGGCAGGAACTGTGTTTTGACCTGGTATGATTTCTAGATTACTGGTGCTTAAATTACTATGTTTTACTACAGGCAACAATGCTTTATTTTTGTGCTTATATTTCTGCACATCTATGGTTTGATTTTTATTTTACCCCCACTGCTCATCAGACATGAGTTACATTAAAAAAAAAAAACATATTTATAAAACTCATAGGCTAACACTGGATTATCAGGCACATTCCTTTGTAAATACAACCTCTTCCCTACTTCACGTATATTTTTAAAATACAGTTCTAAAATTTAATTCTCATGGTTTAACCCCAGCCGGCAGCTAAGCACCCCACAGCCGCTCTCTCTCTCTCCTACAGTGGGATGGGGGAGAATCAGAAGGGTAAAAGTGAGAAAACTTATAGGTTGAGATAAAGACAGTTTAATAATAATTAAAAAAAAAAAAAACTTGTAAGAAAAAAACAACAAAGAAGAAAAAAAAAAAGCAAGAAAAATAAGTGATGCAAAAGAAAACAATTGCTTACCACAAACTGACCAATGCTCAGACAGTCCTCAAGCAATGGCAGCCCTGCCAACCTCCACCTCCTCAGTTTTATTGCTGAGCATGGCATCATACAGTATGGAATACCCCTTTGGTCAGCTGGGCTCAGCTGTCCCAGCTGTGTCCCCTCCCAACTTCTTGTGCACCCCCAGCCTACTCGCTGGTGGGGTGGGGTGAGAAGCAGAAAAGGCCTTGACTCTGTTTAAGCACTGCTCAGCAGTAACTAAAACATTCCTGTGTTATCAACACTGTTTTCAGCACATATCCAAAACATAGCCCCAAACAAGCTACAATAAAGAAATTTAACTCTATCCCAGACAAAACCAGTACATTAATCTATGTAATCAGTAGCAGTAGTACAAAGGAATTGTTCAAGGGACTGTATAATTCACAAAACTGTGGTTAAAGCATCAGACTAGACAGATTGGTCTAAAAGAATGACCACATAGGGTTGGGAGGGGGGATATTTTGATGCTAAGCACAGCTCTCAAATTTTTAGTGAAAGCCTGGGGAAATCCTTCATTTCTGACTCCATTTTACAATCTGTTTAGCAGAAAAGTTTTACTGCAGAGATGTTCCAAGATTTAGTTATTAGTTGTAAAACACTTAAACAGAGTTAAAAAGTTATTGTTGAACTTACTAGGCTTGAGAAAGTCAAATGCTACCCTATCCAATCTAATCCAATACTTTAAATAGCCAGAACCTGAATATTTGGGGATGATCAGACAAACCTTTTATCTTCTTGCTCCTACTTCTGTATAGGTAGAAGGTGGTGGACATTCTTTATCAATGATCTGGACGAGGGGATCGAGTGCACCCTCAGTCAGTTTGCAGATGACACCAAGTTGGGTGGAAGTGTTGATCTGCTGGAGGGTAGGAAGGCCCTGCAGAGGGACCTGGACAGGCTGGATCGATGGGCCGAGGCCAACTGTATGAGATTCAACAAGGCTCAGTGCCGGGTCCTGCACTTGGGTCACAACAACCCCATGCAACGCTACAGGCTTGGGGAGGAGTGGCTGGAGAGCTGCCTGGCGGAAAAGGACCTGGGGGTCTTGGTCGACAGCTGGCTGAATATGAGCCAGCAGTGTGCTCAGGTGGCCAAGAGGGCCAATGGCATCCTGGCTTGTATCAGGAATAGTGTGGCCAGCAGGACCAGGGAGGTGATAGTGCCCCTGTACTCGGCACTGGTGAGGCCACACCTCGAGTACTGTGTTCATTTTTGGGCCCCTCACTCCAAGAAGGACATCGAGGTGCTGGAGCGTGTCCAGAGAAGGGCAAGGAAGCTGGTGAAGGGTCTGGAGCACAAGAAGAGGATGCTGAGGGGAGACCTTATTGTTCTCTACAACTACCTGAAAGGAGGCTGTAGCCAGGTGGGGGTCAGTCTCTTTTCCCAAGTAACAAGTGATAGGATGAGAGGAAATGGCCTCAAGTTGCACCAGGGGAAGTTTAGATTGGATATTAGGAAACATTTCTTCACTGAAAGGGTTGTCAGGCACTGGAACAGGCTGCCCAGGGAAGTGGTTGTGTCCCCATGCCTGGAGATATTTAAAAGATGTGTAGACATGGCGCTTAGGGACGTGGTTTAGTGGTCGACTTAGCAGTGCTAGGTTAATGGTTGCACTTGATGATTTTAAGGGTCTTTTCCAACCTAAATGATTCTATGATATTTTTCTTAGTTGTTACTTATGAAACAAGAATATCTTGAGTAATACTACAGATCACTCTGAAACTACATAGGACATGTTAGTCAGACTATTTTCTGTTTAAAAGGTCTCTTTTCTCTGCCTGGGGCTTTTAGCCTTTTGGTTCTCTAATGTTAAAGACAGCTGGAAATTGCCACTAAGAGGAACAGGCCCCACCCAGTGGCTACCTCCAAGAGGCTATTTGAACTCAACAGGCAACATTTCCACAGAGATAGCTGCATCCTTTAGGACAAAAATACTGTATTCCCCCCCCACCTCCCCAAAAGGAGGAAAACAAATATTTTAAATTCTGCAATTCACAGTCAAAACTGTAAAAGAAAAAATGTAATGCAAAGGAATACTAGTATGTTGATATGCTCTCGTGGTTTAGCCCCAGTCAGCAACCAAGCACCACACAGATGCTTGCTCACCCTCCCCCCGGTTGGATGGGGAGGGAATCTGAAGAGCAAAAGTAAGAAAACTCGTGGGTTGAGATAAGAATAGTTTAGTAATTGAAATACAATAAAATATAATAATAATAAATTGTAATGAAAAGAAAAACAACAAAAAAGAGAGAGAGGAACAAAACCCAAAAAACCCAAGTGATGCAATTGCTCACCACCTGCCAACCAATGCCCAGCATGTCCCCAAGCAGCGATTGCTGCCCCCTGGCCAACTCCCCCAGTTTATATACTGAGCATGACATCATACGGTATGGCATAGCCCTTTGGCCAGTCTGGGTCAGCCGTCCTGGCTGTGCCCCCTCCCAGCTTCTTGTGCACCTGGCAGAGCATGGGAAGCTGAAAAGTCCTTGACCAGTGTAAGCACTACTTAGCAACAACTAACACATCAGTGTGTTATCAACATTATTCTCATCCTAAATCCAAACCACAGCACTATACCAGCTACTAGGAAGAAAATTAACTCTATCCCAGCTGAAACCAGGACAGTATGCTTTAAGTTTATTCAGAGCACTAAGTTGTTTAGCACATGACACAGAAGGACCAGTGCAGGAAATACAGAGAATTTGTCTGACAATGCAGTTTCATTTGCTACCTGAAATACTGCAAGGCAACACTGCCTCCTGGTGTTGCTATTATAGTCTGAATTCCTGAAAAATTATCTGGAGAAAATATTTCCTAGTTCCTTCATTAAAAATCAAATTTTATTAGCAGAATTTTGTAGTTATTACATACGGGGACTGAGGGACTAAGAAGATGAGGTACCTGTTCCCAAAAGCTTAGACACTAGAATTTTATTTTCTACAGATTATCAGGTTCTATTACCCTCCCCCCCATCCCCAAGGGGTGGGAAGAGAGTTGAGAGGCCTTTCTTCACTTACGTACAGATATTATTGCTATTAGATTCCTGTTAATAGAATATTTTATGAGAGTTCACTGAACCACAACAAAAATGCATTTACAACACAAAACACCATGCATAAGCAAACCTCAGACAGCTGGATGAAATGAATACTTTTACAGAGAATTATTGGTGTTAGCTGCAAGTTGCTCAAAGTTTGCAAACAGTCCCATCTCTAAATTTTTAGAACTAATATTAAAGTTTATCCAGTCGATAGAGAATCTAGTGTGTTAGGGAAGATTTAAGCGTTACCTTCCTCAGAAATCTAGGCTTTACCTTTCCATAGCTGTTTACAACCTATTCCCTCTATTAGCAGGGAATGCAGGCTAAACACAAAGGAACACACATATGAAAGTAGCTGTTCAAACGGAGTGTCTAGAGGCCTGAAGTCAGAAGGGGGATTTGCATTGCAATTCAACAAGGACAAATTCTCCCCACACCACTGCCAGGGTTGCTGCAGGGCAGGGCGAAGCACAGGGTGTCATGGTTTAACCCCAGCCAGCAACTAAAGCACCACACAGCCGTTCGCTCACTCCCCCTGCAGTGGGATGGGGGAGAGAATCGGAAGAGTAAAAGTGAGAAAACTCATGGGTTGAGATAAAGACAGTTTAATGGGTAAAGCAAAAGCTGCACACACAAGCAAAGCAAAACAAGGAATTCATTCACTACTTCCCATCGGCAGGCAGAAATTTAGCCATTTCCAAGAAAGCAGGGCTCCATCACGTGTAATGGTTACTTGGGAAGACAAACGCCATCACTCCGAACGTACCCCCTTCCTTCTTCTTCCCCCACCTTTTTATTGCTGAGCATGACGTCATATGGTATGGAATATCCCTTTGGTCAGTTGGGTTCAGCTGTCCCAGCTGTGTCTCCTCCCAACTTCTTGTGCACCCCCAGCCTACTCGCTGGCAGGGTGGTGTAATAAGCAGAAAAGGCCTTGACTCTGTGTAAGCACTGCTCAGCAACAACGAAAACATCTCTGCATTATCAACACTGTTTTCAGCACAAATCCAAAACATAGCTTCATACTAGCTACTGTGAAGAAAATTAACTCTATCCCAGCCAAAACCAGCACACTGTAAAATGTCCATAAATGTCCACAAAATGCCCACTGAGTTCATTTAGTCCATGACTTTGGGCTCCATCTGTGATGGTGGTCGCTCAGGACAGGAGAGGTGGTGTGTTGCATGGAGTTAATGGGCACCAAACCCAGGTCAGGTCACCGCTGCACTTGCACTGCTTCTTGTAAGGCTTCTCCTCCATTGGTTCAGGTGGTTCCTGGTATGGTAATTCCTATAACATGCAACTGAAATCATGGGTTACAACAATTTAAAGGTATATCCATTACAATCTCCACCCCTGGCCCCTTTGGACCAAGTTATAGGGTTTAACATGGCAATGAACTCGTCCCCTTGACCCTACTCCATCTTGGATTTATCCATGGACCGCAGTCCCTTAGGGAAGTACCTGCTCCAAGTGAAGCCTTATCTATGAGCCACAGTCTCTCCAGGGGTATACCTGCTGTGGCATAGACTTATCCACAGCCACAGTCACTTTGAGGTGCACCTGTTCCAGTGTGGCCTTATCTATGGGCCACAATGCCTTCAGAGGTATACCTGCTCCAGCGTGGCCTTGCCCACAGCCACAGTCCCTTCAGGAGTGAACTGGCTCCAACATGGCCTTACCCATGGCTGCAGTCCCTCCAGGGGTGTACCTGCTGTGTTGTGGGCTTATCCATGGCCACAGACTTTGAGGTGTTCCAGCATGACCTCATGCAGATGCTCTGAGGTGTACTTTTTCCAGCGTGCACTTATCCTTGGGCCACAATCCCTTCAGAGGTATACCTGCTGCAGCATGGACATAATCACGGCCACAGATGCTTCAAGGCGTCCTGCTCTCATGTGGATTCATATACAGGTCACAGTCCCTTCAGCTTGAGTTCACACTGGAGTTCCAGCCTGTCCAGTACAGCAGCACAGGAACAGCAGCGATGCCCTGGCCATCTGCCAGCCCAGGCGCATGGTCATTGCTGTTATCAAAATGTTCCCAGGCACAGAGTAAGACGATCATAGAATCATCGAATGCTTTGAGATGGAAGGAACCTTTAAAGGCCATCTAGTCCAACCCCCCTGCCATGGGCAGGGACATCTTCAACCAGATCAGGTTGCTCAGAGCCTCATCCAGCCTGGCCTTGAATGTTTCCAAGGATGGGGCATCTACCACCTCTCTGGGCAACCTGTGCCAGTGTTTCACCACCCTCATCGTGAAAAATTTCTTCCTTATATCTAGTCTGAATCTACCCTCTTTTAGCTTAAAACCATTACCCCTTGTCCTATTCCAATAGGCCCTACTAAAAAGTTTGTCCCCATCTTTCTTATAAATCCCCTTTAAGTATTGAAAGGCCGCAATAAGGTCTCCCTGGAGCCTTCTCTTCTCCAGGCTGAACAATCCCAACTCTCTCAGCCTGTCCTCATAGCAGAGGTATTCCATTCCTCTGATCATTTTTGTGGCCTCCTCTGGACCCACTCCAACAGGTCCATGTCTTTCCTGTACTGAGGACCTCAGAGCCGGACGCAGTACTCCAGGTGGGGTCTCACCAGAGCAGAGTAGAGGGGCAGAATCCCCTCCCTCGCCCTGCTGGCCATGCTTCTTTTGATGCAGCCCAGGATACTATTGGCTTTCTGGGCTGCGAGTGCACATTGTCGGCTCATGTCCAGTTTTTCATCCTCCAGCCCCCCCAAGTCCTTCTCAGCAGGGCTGCTCTCAATCCCTTCATCCCCCAGCCTGTACTGATATTGGGGATTGCCCTGACCCAGGTGCAGGACCTTGCACTTGGCCTTGTTGAACCTCATGAGGTTCACACAGGCCCACTTCTCCAGCCTATCCAGGTCCCTCTGGATGGCATCCCACCCCTCAGACATATCAACTGCACTACTCAGCTTGGTGTTATCTGCAAACTTGCTGAGGGTGCACTCGATCCTGCTATGTCATTGATGAAGACATTGAACAGCGCTGGCCCCAGTACGGACCCCTAAGGGACACCACTCGTCACTTATCTCCATCTGGACATCGAGCCATTGACCACTACCCTCTGAATGCAACCATCCAACCCATTCCTCATCCACCAAAGAGTCCACCCATCAAATCCATATCTCTCCAAATTAGAGAGAAGGATGTTGTGGGAGACCATGCCAAAGGCTTTATAGAAATCCACATAGATGACATCCATAGCTCTTCCCTTGTCCTTTTGTATTTTATAAAAATAATAATAAAATAAAAATAAAAATAAAAATAAAAATAAAAAAGCTTTTTTATTGCTGAGCATGATGTCATATGGTATGGAATACCCCTTTGGTCAGTTGGGGGTCAATTGTCCCAGCTGTGTCCCCTCCCAACTCCTTGTGCACCCCCAGCCTGCTCGCTGGTGGGGTGGGGTGAGAAGCAGAAAAGGCCTTGACTCTGTGTAAGCACTGCTCAACAGTAACTAAAACATCCCTGTGTTATCAACACTGTTTCCAGCACAAATCCAAAACAGCCCCATACTAGCTACTATGAAGAAAATTAACTCTATCCCAGCCAAAACCAGCACACAGGGGGATGACACAAGGCTCCCCCAGCCCCCACCCCACTTGCCCCTGTGGTCTGTGTTGCAGGGGTACCCCTCACTACTCTCACGTTTCCCCAACCCACCCCAGAGTAAAGCACATGGAGGAACCTCCAACTCCACACACCTGCCATGCCACACCACCCTGCTTACCTCTGCTGCTTCCAGCTGAGTTCCCATTGGGCTTAACCCCGTGCAGGGGAGAGTGGCAGGCCAACGAAGCGCAGGTGCCACTGAGCCACTGATGGGCACCACACCCCAGGAATACAGTAGGCCTAAGAAATGGGCTGCTAGGCCACTGCTTATCCCCACCCAGGCCAACAGTTTAACAGCCACAGGACATGACAGAACAACCTCCCCACAACAGCTAATAAGAGTATGAGATGCCTGCAGCCGACAGGAGCATGGGGCTGCTGTGAGGGGTAGTGTCAGTGTGTAGGGTATTAGTGGCCTGCACCTGATCTGGCTGGGCAGAGGGCTGTCAGGGGCTCTTTGAGGTGGGGGTGGTAAATAAAAAAAAATTAAATTCAACAAACCCTTGACAATTTAAAGTGATAACAATAATCTTCAATTCAGTTTCTGTTTTTTTAGCTTGGAAAGTATATGTGAAGGGAAATCAATTATTTGTGAATTAAGCTAATGGAACTGTATGACTATTTAAATCAACAGGTTCTCTAGCAAATTTAAGGATCTAGAAAAAACATTGCATACCTCTTCCTATCCCTTTACACACTAAAACCAGATAAGAGCCAAAGACATAGAAATTTGCAGTGTGCTTTTAACAAGTGTTCCCTTTCCATTAGCCTCCAAATCTCACTTTGTCAAATCCTAAATTTAAATAAATGGAAACACTTATTCAAGAAGCATTTATTAAGTTAAGGACATAAAGTTATCAGGGTTAATTTTCAAATAAAAATTCTCTCATCCAGCCATACTAGGAAACCCCAAAATTGATGTAAGAAGTTCTCAAGTGATTTCAAGCATCATTTTATACAAGACAACTTGCCATTTCTTAAATGCTTCAACTAGTTTCTTATCATAGCTTAACGTACAATAATGAAGTTAAGGCTGAATTTGCCTTGCTTACTAGTGGCTTTGACACTGAAGGTCTGAAATTTATTTTCCCAGTATATTTCCTTGTATCCCAATGGGCTACCAGTTTGAGGGGAAGAGGCGTTAGTCAGTCCTTCACTATATTCAGAGGCAAAACAAATTATATATCTATCTAAAGAATGCAGTTTACCAACAACCTGACTAGTGTCTCTTGCAATGTGTAAAACATTTTTATCTTGAATCACAATGATTTGAAGCTATACCTTGCCACACAATGACTAATTGCTTTGTCCTTCAAAAGGAACTGTTACATTTCAATTTGCTCTTGTATTTAGCATAAAAATACACCTTTTCTGTGCATCCTTAAATGAAAGTCACTGAAGCACTGTTAAACCGATCCAGTAACATGTCCAATACTAATATCAAAAGGTTGTGAAATTTTTTTAGGCAATCCTTTTTATCCAAAATATGTGAATTTAAAAAACATTTCACATTATTAACCTTAGTATAAAGGCTCAAGTGAAATTTCTTGTGTAGGTGTTCATAGTAGACTAAATTATCAGGTTGCCCAGAGAGGTGGTAGATGCCCCATCCCTGGAAACATTCAAGGTCAGGTTGGATGGGGCTCTGAGCAACCTGATCTTGTTGAAGATGTCCCTGCTCATTGCAGGGTGTTGGACTAGATGGCCTTTAAAGGTCCCTTCCAACCCAAACTATTCTATGATTCTATGAAGGTGTCAAAACATACAATGAAAGGACACAAAATTGGCAGTTTCTTTATTAAATATGGAAAACCTATAAAGTAGGATGTATGGAATAAATCTAAATTGCTAGATAATCAAACCTGAGTATTATTTAATAAGACTAAATATATTTTCTGACAACTGAATGAACTGACGTAAAAACATCTCCCCTACTAACTAGTGGCCCTTTTAACAGTTTGTTGAAAAAATGCAAGAGAATTTTACCTTTTACATTTCATGTTGCATGACCTAGCAAGATTCTACATGTCGTTTACTGTTTTCTGTTAGATGACATCATATTGCTCATATTATCCTTATTCAGGCCTTAAGTCGAGTTTTGTTTCAAAATAAATTGCAAGTGACATCAAAATGTAAAAGGCCAAGAACTAGGACAGGCCTTTTTCTCTTCAGCCTATAACACGAATTCAGTTTCATATTAGAACTACAGACTGAAGACTGACACACTACCCTTCACCAAAGGTAGCTAATGTTATCGGTATATCTCAAACTAAAGCCAAAGTAGTACACAATGTCAAATTTTTGAAAAGGATCCTCTCAGCTAGTACAATTAGTTTTAACTGTTACAAAATTTAGTAGTACAAAGTCTTGACAATAACATCAGGCATGTGTCTTACTCCAACCAACCTGCCCCAATCCTCACCTTTATTTTAAATCTAATGAATAACAACAAAAAAAAAAGCCCACAAACTTTCTGAACAATAGAAAACATACAGTACTAAGAACTAATAGCTCAGCGGAAGACTGAAAAGCAGCATTCATTTTTATTGCAATATAGAAGATACTAGAAACTAAAGGAAGTTTGATCTAAACTTAGTTGAAGGCAGATTTTGACATTCTATATAAAATTAAATAATAAAATATATGGATGAGTTTTGTTTAATTTCAGAAGGCACCTCAAGGCTAAAAGGCTTTCATAAATTTATAATCCTTTCAAAAATAAATCACTTCTATTGCTGCTATTCAAATCACAAAGAAAAAGCTTGTTTTGTTCCTCAGTCTAAGGAATCCTCCCTCATTAAGCAAGATTAATTTAGGGAAAATATAGAATAAAACTGAAGATGTCACAACTTTATAAATACAGTGACTTTCCTTGTGTGGTTTCAAATCAGTGAAATAGTGAAAGAGTCACTTTTTGCCTCTATGATGTTAATAATTTATAGACCATCTCAGTCACTTTCCTCTGGGCACTGAAGTACCATTTTGTCATAGCTCTCCCATGTGCAGTACTTTTAAGAATAGAAGGTAAGAACACTCTGATGATTCCCACGAACAAGGAGAATTGGTGGAGATCTTTAGAAAGAGCTTCTAACCAGGCCATGTATAGTGCACTAGAAACCGCACCTTTTCTTGCAACTGGCAAACTCCTACAAGTCACAAGAAAGAAAAAAAAAAAGCAATAAAGAGAAAAAACTTGTGGAGTACAAGTCATATCCTATAAAGATGAAAATATAATTCTGCAAAGAGGTAGATATTAAGTCCAATTTCCTATACTTTTCAGGTTTAACTCATTAAATAAATTCTGACAAAAAGTAAAGAGTTCATATCTTAAGTACCACAGGCCTTTACATCTACTTACACCTCACTTTTGGCCTTTTATCACCATTTTATATTCAGGCAGCTTCACAATGAGTTCTCCTCAGTTGGAGAAATTTTCTTCAAAGACTCTTCAAGTCTTTAAAATAGAACTTTTACTTATGGTGCTAAGTTGTGGCAGTCTATCTTTCTCACAATCCTTCCAAAAAACACCATATTGTTGTCTTTTGAAAAACTACTGGAAGTCTACTTATAGAATCATAGAATCATAGAATCGTCAAGGTTGGAAAAGACCCTTAAGATCATCGAGTCCAACCGTTAACCCAGCACTGCCAAGTCCACCGCTAAACCATGTCCTCGACCATCACATCAATCCGTTCTGTAAATACCTCTAGGGATGGAGACTCAGCCACTTCCCTGGGCAGCCTGTTCCAATGCTTGACCGCCCTCTCGGTGAAGAAGTTTTTCCTAATATCTAACCTAAACCTCCCCTGGCGCAGCTTGAGGCCTTTTCCTCTCGTCCTATCGCTTGTTACTAGGGAGAAGAGACCGACTCCCACCTCACTACAGCCTCCTTTCAGGCAGTTGTAGAGAGCAATAAGGTCTCCCCTCAGCTTCCTCTTCTCCAGACTAAACAACCCCAGCTCCCTCAGCCATTCCTCATAAGACTTGTGCTCCAGACCCTTCACCAACTTCGTTGCCCTCCTCTGGACATGCTCCAGCACCTCGATGTCCTTCTTGGAGTGAGGGGCCCAAAAGTGAACACAGTACTCGAGGTGCGGCCTCACCAGTGCTGAGTACAGGGGCACCATCACCTCCCTGGTCCTGCTGGCCACACTATTCCTGATACAAGCCAGGATGCCATTGGCCCTCTTGGCCACCTGAGCACACTGCTGGCTCATGTTCAGCCAGCTGTCAACCAACACCCCCAGGTCCTTTTCAGCCAGGCAGCTCTCCAGCCACTCCTCCCCAAGCCTGTAGCGTTGCATGGGGTTGTTGTGACCCAAGTGCAGGACCTGGCACTTAGCCTTGTTGAACCTCATACAGTTGGCTTCAGCCCAAAGATCCAGCCTGTCCAAGTCCCTCTGTAGGCCCTTCCTGCCCTCCAGCAGATTGACACTTCCACCCAACTTGGTGTCGTCTGCAAACTTACTGAGGGTGCACTCAATCCCCTCATCCAGATCATCAATGAAGATATTGAACAGGACTGGCCCCAGTACTGAGCCCTGGGGAACACCACTTGTGACCGGCCGCCAACTGGATTTGACTGCATTCACCACCCCTCTCTGGGCTTGGCCGTCCAGCCAGTTTTTAACCCAGCGCAGAGTGCACTTATCCAAGCCGTGAGCAGCCAGCTTCTCCACGAGAATGCTGTGGGAGACAGTGTCAAAGGCCTTACTAAAGTCCAAGTAGACAACATCCACAGCCTTCCTCTCATCCACTAAGCGGGTCACCTTGCCATAGAAGGAGACCAGGTTAGTGAAACAGGACCTCCCTTTCATAAATCCATGCTGGCTGGGCCTGATCCCTCAGTTATCCCGCACTTGCTGCATAATGGCACTCAAGATGATCTGCTCCATGACCTTTCCCGGCACCGAGGTCAGGCTGACAGGCCTCTAGTTCCCTGGATCCTCCTTCTGACCCTTCTTGTAGAGGGGCGTCATGTTTGCTAGCTCAAACTCCATTTGTGGTACTACTTCATGGAGCTCTGAAGCAGGCTCCTAAAGAAAAACATGGTGAAGAAGCTACAATCTGCATTCTGATTGTTTACAACAAAAGTAATTCCATGCAAATAATGTTGATCAAAAGTACCTTTATCTAGTGAGATTTCCCCAAAAAAAAGAGTTGAAAGGAAGAATGTGAAAGAGGAGGGAATAGTTGGCATGCAAGACGGGAATGAATGTGAGAATCTCAAGCCGCACTGCAGATGTGGAGGTAGTCATCTGAAGTAACATATCAAAAGCATGAAACTACATAGGCCATTTTTTTATGCATCAATAATTACTTCCAGTACTGAAACTTGCTCGAGTATTTCTATGCTTTAATGCCAAGGCACAGTCTTCTTCCTAACCTGTATTTACATATATTTATAGTTCAAATTACAGTACTATATCAATTAGAATAACCATAAAAATTATTTACTTACATAACAATTATGTTAGCTGTACTTGAATGTTCTTTCAGCAACTCATTTAGCCTAATCTGACGATAAGTCTATATTTAAAATGAAACTTGTTCAGGAAGATCTTTTATTTTTATATATAAACTAGAAAAAAAAATTAATCAAGAAACAAAAAACAGTTGTGATCAATTGGTATGTGTCATTTATAGAAAGCATATACTCTCATAAAAATTGGTAAGCTTAGAAACATGCAAATAAGCCAAGTACTACAAAAGCTAATTTTAAGATAGTCCCGCTACTAATGATATCATCCTTCACAGTTGCTGGAAGCAAGAGCCCCCTAAACTCTCTTCAAGGTTTGTTTAGCTGTTTCCTGTAAGCTAGTAGCAAGCCAGTGTTACAGAAGCCCCACCTTTGTTTGGGAATCCTCTCTCCATAATGGACCTCCTTTTTATACTACTGTATCCTTGCTTAGCATCTTAAGCAGCTCCCCACCATTCTGCTACTGATGACTTCTTTCTTAAACTTGTATTCATACAGTCATTTTCAGTTTTCTCTTTCACATCACCTATAGTGCTTGTTGCAGAAAACATTTGGAGTTAGCCATTTCTTATAGTTCTGTTGTTCTCAGGTCAGCTGAAGTCTTGTTAGCCTGCTGGCTAGCATCTGCAGAAACAAGCTATCAGCAGACAAAAGAATGAATTCCTGCAAGTATCTCACTGAAAAGATTTGGGGTTGTTTGTGAACATTGGGAACAGTAAGGAATTAACTAGTTCATTAACTATAAAGATGCTGCTTTCCACCAGTTATTCATAAAAGCATCCATGGAAGAGAATAACAAGAATCAGCTCATTAATTATAGCCACAAATTCCAGTAGGAGGAGGGGGAAAAAATCAACAACATTTAACATAACTGTTTAAAGAATACAGCACCTTTGTTCTGTAAAGCTCATTATCTGTTATCCTCCAAGGTTCACTCTCCTTCATTTTATCTGCAACTTCTTGTTCTTTATCATTGTCCTGGTTTCAGCTGGGATAGAGTTAGTTTTCTTCTTAGTAGCTGGTAGAGTGCTGTGTTTTGGATTTAGGATGAGAATAATGTTGATAACACACTGATGTTTTGGTTCTTGCTGAACAGAGTTTACACTAGTCAAGGACTTTTCAGCTTCTCGTGCTCTGCCAGGTGCATAAGAAGCTGGGAGGGAGCATAGCTAGGACAGCTGACCCAGACTGGCCAAAGGGCTATTCCATACCATATGACATCATGCTCAGTATATAAGCTGGGGGAAGAAGGAGGAAGGGGGGGACGTTTGGCGTGATGGCGTTTGTCTTCCCAAGTAACCATTACACATGATGGAGCCCTGCTTTCCTGAGGATGGCTGAACACCTGCCTGCCGACGGGAAGTAGTGAATGAATTCCTTGCTTTGCTTTGCTTGTGCACGCGGCTTTTGCTTTACCCATTAAACTGTCTTTATCTCAACCCGTGAGTTTTCTCACTTTTACTCTTCCGATTCTCTCCCCCATCCCACCGGGGGGGAGTGAGCGAGCGGCTGTGTGGTGCTTAGTTGCTGGCTGGGGTTAAACCACGACTGTAGTAAAGATAAGGGCTGGCGACCGGAAGATCACGTGCTGTACGGAAAGAGTTAAGGGTTGACCCTCCCTTGTCTCCGCCCCTTATAACATGACACGCCTACTGCTGGGGGTATAAAGCCCGGGTCGGCTGGAGATCTGGCGGGATAACCTTGATGTGTAGTGTTTGCTACACAGTGGTGACCCCGATGTGATCAGGCAACAGTGATGGAGCTCGCGGAACTCATAAAGGTACTAAAGTCGGTAACGACAAGGGTGCTCAAGAGGGGGTTTGCGGCAAGGTGGCGCCGGCCTGCTGCACATGGTGTGCTGATGGGGCATGAATCTCCTGGGAACGAAAAGCCAACAAGTTTAGTTTCGGAGGGGACACAGGCTGGCTGGGAAGGAGTGGCCTGTGGGACACAGACGGAACCGTTGTTACTGGGGCTGAGCCAACGGAGGAAGGGGAGGTGCAGGGAGACTATGGCGCAGCGGGAACAAAGGAGTCGGGAAAGGTGTTCCCGATACAGATACAAGTGGGGAGTTTAGAGCGGCCGCCCACGGAACCTTCGGCACCTTCTGCACCGGCGGATCTGCCACTTCCTCAATACCCCTGGGGCGAGTTGCAACAATGTGTGGAAAGGGAGCTGACTGATAGGTTGCTGGATTGGGTCCCGGGGGCCGATGTGGTATCCCAGCGGTATCGCGAACTACGTGAAGGAAGATGGCGGGAAGGAGAAAAGGAAGGCAAAACACCTGAGGATGCCCCATTGTATCCCAGTGATCGACGAGTGCTGGACACACAGAGAGCGGAGCGCAGGACATCGGGGGGGGGTGGTAGGGCTCCCCCGGCACTGCCAGTGATACCTGAGCCACCAGAGGGAACCCCTATCCCTAGGGCAATGGGAAATCAAACTGGTATTCCCTCACAGTGGAGGGAGCCTGTACACGATTACCCCATGAGCTCTGATAGCAGTGAGGGCGAAGGGGGTGACGAGGGATCCTCGATTGTTGCTCATCCGCCCCCGCTTCCAAGACGGACTAACGAGGTTTCAAGGGAACTCGAGGCATTGATCAGCCGATTGAGAGGGGTGGTGGCAAATGCGGAAAGTCTTATGCCAGGGGGAATGCCGAAAGAGAGGGCAAACGGGACGGATTGGCAGATGATTGCAAAAAATTGTGTCTTGGAAGGAGTGCGATTCCAGGCCCCTCCGATTCAAGCATTTCCTATCCGAGCAGCCCCAGGTGGAGGATATGAGTGGCAACCGTTAGATGCAAAGTTGGTGAAAGAATTGGTCACAACGGTGAAAAGTCATGGATTAAATTCCCCAGAAACCCAAGTCCTACTAGACTGTGTTTTTGCAACGCCGCTTGCACCTTTTGATATCATTCAGTTGATGCGGGCCGTATTGACCCCCTCGAAGATGGTATTGTTTAGGGAGGAGTGGAGGAATCGGTGCACCCAAGTTGTTATCGAGGCGCAACAGGCCAACCATCCCATGGCAGGAGTGACTTTAGAGCAGTTGATGGGTGAAGGGCAGTTCGCAACTCCTCAGGCACAGGCTCAGCGAATGCGGGGGCGTGATTTTGCTGCATCTTCGAAAGCTGCCCAGGAAGCGATACGCATCATCGCGGCTCTTGATAAAAGGGAGCCTCCATGGGTCCAAATACGGCAATCGTTAAGTGAGCCCTTCACAAAGTTTTTAGACTGGCTGCAAGCGGCGCTCCAGGTTGCTCGACTTCCTGAGCAGGCTAAGGAGGCGATATTGCTTGACTGTGCACGTACGCAAGCAAACCCACAAACTGCAGTGTTGCTAAGACAGTTACCCATAGGGACCACGCTTTCACAGATGATTCGTTACGTGCTGGAACAGGAACAGGCGCAAAGTATGCAACCGGTAGTGGCTGCGGTCCATGCGGCCTGCCGCGGCGCACGACTTACGTGCCCTAAGTGTGGGGGGCAAGGACACATGGCGCGACAATGCCCTTCAAAAATAAACACCCCCGGAACAGGGGAAGGAGAGAGAGACCTACGATGCTGGCGCTGCGGGCGACTAGGCCACGGAGCTCGACAGTGCAAATCGGGGAGTCAGCAAAGGAGACCGGGCTGGGGAAACGAGAAGAGGGGATGGCTGAGGGCCGTGCCATCCCCACCTGCCCCAGTGATCAGCTCAACAGGCCCAACGACAGCAGCGCAATGTATGGCACAGGGAGTCTCTCCTTCCCCGGGACCAGCACAGTCGCCTGCGGTCCCAATGATGCAATATCCAACTCAGCTGCCTTGGGGAGATGGGAGCGCGCAATAGAGGAGGCTGGGGATAGAGCCTCGCCGTATGTGGCACTCACCCTAAACATGACCACATGACCAGAAGTAGATATTATAGTTACCCCATGGCTCCCAGAGTTGGGGGGAACACCACGCCTCGTATTAAGAGCCCTTTTAGATACAGGAGCGGACGTTACAGTAATCCCATCACATCTATGGCCAGATGATTGGCCACTCGAACCGAGAGGTTCGCTGCAAGGCGTGGGAGGCATGCAGACCTCGCATCAAAGCAGGAACCCAATGCAAATTATGTTGAAGGATCCAGAATCCGGACAAGCTAGGGTAGCATGGTGTAACCCCGTCACTGCTGAGTTACCCATTGTCATCTTGGGACGATGTTGCTTGCAGAAGATGAATATAGTGCTGCGTACAAATTTATCATAATGGCCACTGCCTGTGTCCGCCCATTAAAACTCACCTGGTTGACAGATAAACCAGTGTGGGTAGAGCAGTGGCCATTGACAGAGGAAAAGAGGGCAGCTGTTCGACAATTGGTACAACGAGAACTTGACACAGGACACATCGAACCCTCTACAAGTCCCTGGAACACCCCCATTTTCGTGATAAAGAAAAAATCGGGAGCGTGGCGACTGCTACATGATCTACGCGCAGTTAATGCATGCATACAAGACATGGGTCCGCTACAAGCGGGCCTCCCTTCTCCGGCCATGATTCCACCTGACTATCAAATAGTGGTTATAGATATTAGAGATGATTGCTTTTTTAGTGTTCCCTTGCATGAAGAAGATAGAGTACGCTTTGCCTTTACTGTTCCTGAGCCTAACAATCAACACCCGTGCGCCAGATATCAATGGAAGGTGTTACCCCAGGGCATGAAAAACTCACCAGTCTTGTGTCAAATTGCTGTAGCTGCTGCGATACGCCCTATTCGAGAAAATTTCCCTACGGTCATCATTTTCCATTACATGGATGACGTGTTATTGGCGTCCAACCAAGAGGAGTTACTGGAAAAGGCACGCGTGCAGCTGATAGTCAGTTTGGAGCGACATGGGTTACACATTGAGCCTCGGAAAACACAGGTAGGGCGTGCAGTAAAGTATTTAGGTACTCAACTGAGGCCACGAAGCGTGACAGCACAATCATTTGAAATTCGGACTACAGTGACAACACTTCATGAGGCACAAAAATTAATTGGACAACTATTGTGGCTTAGAAACTTTATTCCAATATCTGAGGCAGAAATGACTACCTTATATCAACTCCTGAAAGGAGGAGATTCCCCCTAGCTCCAAGGACTCTTTCAAGAAACCATCAGGAGATTCTTAGGACAATTATGGAGCGGGCCCAGCATTGGGGTCTCGCTCGATTTACACCTGAACAACCGGTCACTGCCCTGATTTACATGACCGATACCGCTGGCCATGGTTTACTAATTCAAAATAATGGTGAAAAAGGCTGGCCTTTTGCTTGGTTGTATCAAGGCAAACCAAAGACGGCTTTAATTTCTTGGCCAACATTATTATCCCAGCTTATTCTCCGCTGTCGGAGGCAAACTCAACACTTAACAGGGAAGGACCCGGAGGTCATCGCATTGCCCTGTTCTTTGGCACAGTGGGAGTTGGTACTTCCACAAGTGGGGCTCCTGCAAGCGGCGATAGCTGAATTTACGGGTCGTATTGAAGGTCTAAGACCACACCCCTGTGGGGAGATAATCCAGGTACTCCATTTTTTGCCAGCTAGTGCCATAGTTGAACAACCCACCGGAGGCCGCACGGTTTTTACCGACGCGTCATCGATTACTGGGAAAGCTGTCGTTACATGGCAGGAGGATGGTCAGTGGACCCACATTAGTTATCAAGATCAAGGGCAATCCGTGCAGTATCTTGAGGCCAAAGCGGTATGGATGGCTCTCACTCAATGGCCCGAAGAGGCCTTGGATCTAATCACAGACTCTTGCTATGTATATAAGTTACTGAAGAAGTGCCGATGGGCACTTGGGGCAACGTCGGAGATTGCCGGAATGTTGCTCACCGCACTGCAAATGAGAACCGCTCCTGTCTGTCCTATCCATGTTAATAGTCATAGTTCCATACCGAGTTTTCTTTCTGCTGGGAATGAAATAGCGGACAGCTTAGCAAAGAGCGTACTGGCGGTTGAAGAAACTTCTAACCTAAGGCGAGCTTTCCGCCTGCATGAGCTCCTCCACTGTGGAGCTCGCGGTTTAGCTAGGCTCGCTGGCATTACGTTGCAAGATGCTCGCTCTGTGATTGCTGCTTGTCCTGTGTGTTCCAAAGGTCCCCTCTGGGAGGCAGGGGTAAACCCTCGAGGGTTGCAGCCCAACCAAATATGGCAGTCTGATGTTACGATTTATGAACCCTTTAATCCACGTATCTGCATGTCACAGTTGATACCTGCAGTGGAGTTATTTTAGCCACTATGCATGCTAAACAAAATGCTCTCGCAGTTATTTTACATTGGCAGGACTGTATGGCGCAACTTGGCATCCCACAAAAAATTAAAACGGATAATGGAGCGGCATATGTCAGCAAGAAGACAAAGGACTTTTGCGCGCGCTGGGATATTCAGTTGAGTCATGGCATTCCCTATAACAGTACGGGCCAAAGCATTGTAGAACGCGCGCACCGCGCATTAAAAGGGTTACTCGACCGACTTAGGGAGGGGGAAAAGATAAGCCCAGGAACAGGGGTTCCCCCTCCCCTTGGCCCTCCCTTATTTCGGGCACAGCGTCTGTTGACGACGGCACTAATTACCTTAAATCATACCATTCGAGGGAACACCTATAAAACCCAGACTGCAACCCAGGCACATTTCCGGCTCGATGAGAACGAAGGGCCTTACCCTTTGGTTCAAGTACGGGACCTGCAAACCCGTGACTGGGGGGGGCCTTATTCCCTCCGTTGCCTGGGACGTGGGTATGCGTGTGTGCAAACCGAGAAAGGGACGCTAGAATGGGTACCCAGTCGAAATATTCGACCGTATAGACATTAATCAATCTATTGAGTCTTATCTTGACAGGTTACCATTTCCCTATGCATCCTGATGGTGTGGGGGAGTAATGAGGGAGCCGCGACGAACTACTGGCTGGACTGGGCAAAATCCATGAACGTAACGGATGCGTGTCTGTATAAGTCTTACCATATATCGATTATTTTACACGCAGCTTCCCCAGCAAGATCCAGAACTATTGGAGCTAAGGGAGGGGGAAATGTAGTAAAGATAAGGGCTGGCGACCGGAAGATCACGTGCTGTACGGAAAGAGTTAAGGGTCGACCCTCCCTTGTCTCCGCCCCTTATAACATGACACGCCTACTGCTGGGGGTATAAAGCCCGGGTTGGCTGGAGATCTGGCGGGATAACCTTGATGTGTAGTGTTTGCTACACACAACAGTCCTTTTTGGCGCCCAACGTGGGGCTCGAAGGGTTCGAGATAATCACAGATTTAATTGGAATGTGCTAGATTGATTTTATAGCTCTTAGTGCTGTTTAGGTATTAATCGGCAGGCTTCTGTATTTGCCACGGGGCTTGCTTGCCTTACTGTATATTAGAGTCTAGTGCTCGTTAGTGGCTGCTTTTTGCTTTTGCTGCTTGCTGACCTGCTTATCATCTTACTCCGCTGTGCCTGGGAACATTTTGATAACAACAGCCCTGTGCCTGGGCTGGCAGATGGCCAGGTCATTGCTGCTGTTTCTGTGCTGCTGTACTGGACAGGCTGGAACTCCAGTGTGAACTCGAGTCGAAGGGACTGTGACCTGTGGATAAGTCTATGCTGCAGCAGGTACACCTTGAGGCATCAGTGGCTGTGCATGAGGTCATGCTGGAGCACCTCAAAGCGTGTGGCCATGGGTAAGGCCATGGTGGAGCAAGTTTACTTCTGAAGAGACTGTGGCTGCGGGCAAGGCCACGCTGGAGCAGATATATCTCTGAAAGCATTGTGGCCCATGGAGAAGGCCATGCGGGAACAGGTGCACCTCAAAGTGACTGTGGCTGTGGATAAATCCATGCCGCAGCAGGTATACCCCTGGAGAGACTGTGGCTCATCGACAAGGCTCCACTTGGAGCAGGTAAACCCCTAAGTGACTGCAGTCTGTGGATAAGTCCAAGCTGGAGCAGGGGCAAGGGGAGGAGTCCATTGCAGTGTTAAGCCCAATGGTCTGGTCCAAAGGGGCCAGGGGTGGTGATTGTAATGGAAATACCTTTAAATTGTTGTAACCTGGGATTTGAGTTGCATGTTATGGGAATTACTATAGCAGGAACCCCTTGTTGCTAGCCAGGCTAGGAGCAAGGGGAGGAGTTATTTGCAATGTTAATCCTGACCCAAAGGGGCCAGGGGTGGAGATTGTGATGGAAATACCTTTAAATTGTTGTAACCCATGATCTGAGTTGCATGTTATAGGAATTACCATACCAGGAACCACCTGAACCAATGGAGAAGAAGCCTTACAAGAAGCAGTGCAAGTGCAGCGGTGACCCAACCTGAGCTGGCTTTGGTGCCCAATAACTCCACGCAACACACCACCTCTCCTGTCCTGAGTGATCACCATCACTGATGGAGCCCAAAGTCACGGACTAAATGAACTCAATGGACATTATGTGGACATTTGTGGATGTTTATGGACATTTTACAGACATTTTACAGGGGTTGTCCATAGAATAAGTGGGGTGGTGGTTAATGACGATGTATTGGATAATGTGGGACCTGAGCATGACGTAAATGGTATGGAATAAGGGGTGGATACTGTCCTGGTTTCAGCTGGGATAGAGTTAGTTTTCTTCTTAGTAGCTGGTAGAGCGCTGTGTTTTGGATTTAGGATGAGAATAATGTTGATAACACACTGATGTTTTGGTTCTTGCTGAACAGAGTTTACACTGGTCAAGGACTTTTCAGCTTCTCGTGCTCTACCAGGTGCATAAGAAGCTGGGAGGGAGCATAGCTAGGACGGCTGACCCAGACTGGCCAAAGGGCTATTCCATACCATATGACATCATGCTCAGCATATAAGCTGGGGGAAGGAGGAGGAAGGGGGGGACGTTTGGCGTGATGGCATTTGTCTTCCCAAGTAACCGTTACGCATGATGGAACCCTGCTTTCCTGGAGATGGCTGAACACCTGCCTGCCAATGGGAAGTAGTGAATGAATTCCTTGCTTTGCTTTGCTTGCGCGCGCGGCTTCTGCTTTACCCATTAAACTGTCTTTATCTCAACCCATGAGTTTTCTCACTTTTACCCTTCCAATTCTCTTCCCCCCATCCCGCTGGGGGGGAGTGAGCGAGCGGCTGTGTGGTGCTTAGTTGCCAGCTGGGGTTAAACCATGACAATGGGAAGGAAGATAGTTTATATATGGAAGTTCTTTACTGGGAGAAGCAAGCGATGCTGTCAGTAATATTCCCTGGTAAGACCTGTGATCTTTTTTGAATGGATTATAGATTATCTTGTGATAGCTCTCCTCATAGAAAATTAACTGACTGACTACTCCATTTGACTTTGTATTCATTTTCCTTTGTTTACAGGGACCATATTTATACTGTTGATATGGACACATCACATACAGAAAAGAAATTTATTTTAGCAAAGTAAGCAACTTTTATTATCATCCAGAAACCAAGGACACTAGGATAAGCTTCAAATAAATAGGAAGATGACATTGTTTCAAACAACTGCTGTAAAAACTGTAATAATGAAGTATGATGGCATTGCTAATCCTATTTGGGGAAAGCTAGAATAGCAATCACGTCCTCTGTGAATTTCTGATAAGTGACTTAGCTGAACCGAGAAGCAATCCATACTGAAATGCAGTGAGGTTCCTGGTGGAACATCCATCAAATATCTATCAATCATTTATATTCTGCATCTTTCTATAACTGCTATACTATCCGAATTAAGTGTACTGAAACTTTAATCATAAAAAGCAAGTGCTATTTGCATATTTTCATGCACACAAATTTTATTCACTTATGCAAGTACTCACGAAATAAAATCTTATTATGGCATCACTTTCTAGATATATTCACATTATTTCCATGAGAAGTTACATTCAACTAAGAAGAGCTTTGCATTGCTATATGGTATATTAACATAAACATACTAGAAATAGTCTTCCTTCAGCTCCTTCACATTGCATTCACAGTGTGTAACAACATGTGGGTGGACCACAGCTTGGTCCAGTGGAACATCCTATGAATTTGGACATTGAATGGATTCTACCATAGGAGGGGAGAGTGTTTCATTATAGCTATGATGAGCTTATGCCTTGTTACTCTTCAAAAAAGTGAGGTCACAGGCTTGTAATGGAAATAAAATCAGTGTCATTACATTCATGATAAATCTTTTCAGCTAAGGGCCCTTAGTGAATGCATATTGCCTCAGTTTACTGATGGGCCACACCATCAGGATGAAAATCCTGTTTATAGTGTCTAAGGTGTTCCTATCTTAGGCCACATGTTTTTAAATCAAGTTTTATTATAATTAATCAGCCTATGACATTTGACCACTTCTGAAACTTACCACAAAAAAATCCAGACTGGGATTCACCTGCAAGTGTCCCAGAGGAACAATGTTAGCAGATAAAATCAGCAGTATTTTGATAGGTAGAGGGCTCTCTGAACCTGTTAGCTGACTTGAAGTGATAAGAATTACCTGAATTTGATTTCTTGGCTCGTTTATACTGTCCTCTTCCAGAATATACATTCTGTTTGGATTCCGGTTAGGGTTTGTAGTCCATAAATGTTTATTTTGATTTGCAAAATAATATCAAATTAAAAGGAGAATGTAATACTTTAAGAAAAGTGCATATATTTTTAAAAGTTGACCTATTGCTAAATTCAGTTGTTGTAGGATTTAAAAAAATGGGATAGGTTTCTAGTCTAATGAATAGATAGCAACACAAAATTAAGTGAATTTTCTGCATTGCTGATCTTTCATTGTTATGGTGAATTAATCATGGAGAAAGGGTGCAGAAAGCTATGTTCAGCAGCTAGTCTACCCTAGGGGACTTTTACTTCTGAAATCAAATGCAACAGCCTCTGGGCTCTAATTGATTTCTTTCTTGATCCTTGCAGAAACTGACATGGAAATCTAGACAACCTGATATAGACACATGCAAAGTTAAGGGAAAACATAAGGTAGGCAATTTTCATTTCTTCTGCATATGCCACTTTAGTTGCTTGACTATTATCTCAGGCTGCCGTTTGTGCTGTGGAATGGATCGTGGCATTCATTTCTTTGCTAGCAATTGCTTTTTCCATCAACTTATTGAAGGCTTTAATTTGCAAAAATAGTTTGCTTTTAATGTGATAAAACATTATGACAGGAGCCACAGCAACATCCTGAAATACTTAGAGCACTGGGGATTTTGGGCATAATGTTAGGTGTACTGCTTTTGCTTAACATTGCCTCGCAAGCTAAATGCAGCTGTCCATCTTCCCATGGGAATTTACTGAGACGTTTGTATAAAGCATCAGAAAGCATGAGTGTTTGCAGACATAGAAGGACTGTTTCTCACACCAATTTTCCCCTAGTGTAAACTATGACTAGCACAAATATAATTAGATGCAGACTCTTTATACCTGCTGTTGCGTGTAGGGCTTTTACATGTGACTAAGAGCCACATGTACACTCAGAGAGAGTGCAAAAATGAAAATGATTTTGGGAAATTAGTACAAACGGTGCCTACACATTTGGGATCTCTTAAGGTCAAGGGTAGCACGTGCACAGGCTAAGATACAAATTCCCAGTGAGATACACCCCCACTCCCCACCCCACCCCCCCAATATTCATAAATTCAGAGTCTTATTTGACAGAAACTAAAATACAGGAGCATGAATGTGCAAGCATACATATTTTGTTACAGGGTTCCTTAAAAGTAGTTTCTGGTAAAACAGGATTTCTAAGACGAACTAAGAATCATATCTTTAGTCAGTGCTTTGTTAATTTAGCAACTCTCAGTTTCATCAAATAGGGACTATATCCCCAGGAACTCTTCTGACAAAGAATCTGGAATCCTCAGAATCTGGAAGATTATCCAATTACAATGTAAAGAAACTTACAGCAAGGATGGCTGACTAAAGACAGAAGTCTCTGAGAGCCTCAGGAAAAGAAAAAGAAAGAGTGTGAGAGAGTGTGTGAGAGGGAAAGAGCTTCACTTTCTCATATGAGTAAAGTGAGGAGAATTATATCTGTCCTTAAGTTTTGTATTGAGTGGGGTCAAGGTCCCTGGTATCAGGTTTGGACCTGCTAGCTTTCCTTCCTTTCTTCTTTTCTTTTCTCTTTCTCTCTACTTTTGCTATGTGCAGACCCCATACTTATACAAAAAAGTTACATGGATTCTTATGGAGTCTTTTTAGGTTTACATGTGTTAAGTTAAAAGCTCTGTTTGGGTCAGCAGGCAGAGAATAAAAGATTGCTGTTAATCCTGGGCTGAGTCAGGGGAGTGGTAGATTGCTGCTTCTCTGGGGAACAAGAGAGAGGTTCCAAAGAGCCATTCCCTTGGAAATCCCACCCAGAGCAGGATCATCAAGAGCTAATAGCTCTTCCTAGTTCTCTCTGGGTACTGGGAGTTGTCCACAGAAGGAGACTGCATTATCATACCTGGAAGGAAAATTGCATGAATGTGCAATCCCATCCCATGTCCATGATAGGTATTGTGATCCCTGAGCTGTCAGGGGAGAGTGTCCAATTGATTCAGAAGCATTTGAGATTCACTGGTGCCGATCAAGCCCATCTATTCTTCTTTATTGCTAACAGATCATGCTGACTCACCCTTAGACATGTCTGGGCAAACCCTACTGTTGAACCCTTGCAGCTTCAGATCTGACCTTCTGCTTCAGCCAGCATAGCTGTGAGCCAGTAGATTGCCTGGGCACAAGCTGGGAGCTTTACATTACACCACTTCCCCTTCTAGTTACAGATGCTTTATGTCGATGCATTACATTACATTAACTTAATTGGTGATGTTACTCTCTGCTGCGGTTTAACCCCGGCAGGCAGCTAAGCCCCACAAAGCTGCTCGCTCGCTCCCCTCAAGTGGGATGGGGAAGAAAATCAGAAGGGCAAAAGTGAGAAAACGTGTGGGTTGAGATAAAGACAGTTTAATAGGTAAAGCAAAAGCTGCGTGCGTAAGCAAAGCAGAATAAGGAATTCATTCACTCCTTCCCATTGGCAGGCAGATGTTTAGCCATTTCCAGGAAAGCAGGGCTTCATCATGCGTAATGGTTACTTGGGAAGACAAATGCCATAACTCTGAACATCCCCCCTTCCTCCTTCTTTCCCCAGATTTTATTGCTGAGCGTGACGTCATTTGGTATGGAATATCCGTTTAGTCAGTTGGGGTCATCTGTCCTGGCTATGTCCTCTCCCAGCTTCTTGTGCACCCCCAGCCTACTCGCTGGCGGGGCAGTGTGAGAAGCAGGAAAGGCCTTGATGCTGTGTAAGCACTATTCAGCAACAGCTAAAATACCAGTGTGTTATCAGCACTGTTTTCATCACCAATCCAAAACATAGCACCATACAAGCTACTATGAAGAAAATTAACTTTATCCCAGCCAAAACCAGTACACTCTCTTACAGCAACATAGATGAGAAGGAAATCAGGTCTTTTTGCTCTTGAGGAAAGCAACAGTGTTCAAACAGAATCCATCTATGTGAACAACAGCACAATCTGAGCTATAATGTGAATATCACATCCTCAGTTCTTTGCAACCATTTTTTAAACCAATACAATGGGAATTAATTTCATCTTGTTCACTTTCAGATAAAATACAGTTGAAATAAAGCCCAGAATATCACAGTGGCTACCAGCAAATTTCATTTCAGACCTGACAATGAAAGATCATAGCATAAAAATTAAGCCAGACACACAGAATGCAGTAGCTGAAATATTTTTTATTATTTTTCTTCAGTATGAGTGTCATAGTTTTATTAAGGTTCTCCTAAAAAGAAATGAGGATACATTGTTTATCTGTGGAACAAATGCGTTCAACCCTTCTTGCAGGAACTACAATGTATGTGAGCTATCTGTCAGATTTCATTCATGCCCTTTCTTTCTGCTGGTTTTATTGTGACTATGCTGGCAACAGCATGATGTGTGTCATTCGACAGTGCTTAATTCGACTCTATAGCATTCATCCTCATTTGTTTCAATGCTGCAGAACTCAGTGTTGATTGAATTTCTGAGGGTTGCTTAGACTGATTGCCTACTTCTTTGCAACTCCTGCACGTAAGAGTTTATTGCCACTTTGCATTGCTCTCCATAATTGCAAAAATCTTTAGATCCCAACATGGGCATGGGGTTGCTCCTCAGAAAGTCCCTAAGCTTGTCACTGACACACACATTAAGACATAGGCTGATGCTGAGTGTTATCACTGGGGCAATGCATTTTAAAACTCTCCATTGTATTGTTCTCAATCCCAAAGCGAGTTCTGAAGACACTTAAGGATTTAGCACAGTAGAACCCAGAAAAATTAGTGTTTGGGACCCAGGAGACGGGGAACCTATGAAGATCGTATGGCACTGCACACTGTAAAAGTGATTGAAAGCAGAGCTCCACAAGGAAAGGCACAGCAGGAGGGACAAATGAATATATTCCTCACTAGTTGGGGATCTACAAAGCCAAAGCATTATCCTGAGCAGTGTAGAAAATTACGCTGGTCCATGGATACTCACCATTAATTCACTGACCCTGATTTCTTCCTTAGACCTAGCGTGTCCACTGCATCTGCATATTAACAGAGCCCATTTATTCAAATATTTTCCATTTTCTCAGGCTTGCACCCATATAATCTCATATAACCCCCATCAATGGATGTCTTTGGAGTAGCTTTGAAATTAATTCAGTTAGGCATTTGATATGCAGACTCTGCTTTTCCAGATACTGCTGTGTTCCAAAGGTCATTTCTTATCCTTCTTCAGGTAGAAGAAAATTCAGCTTCGCTAATGCTATTGCTAGTAAAGTCATGGCACAATTCCCATTGACTTCAGTAGTGTCAGAGTTATAAGAAACAGCATAAAGACATTAACATCCAGGAAAACAACTTCATTAGTGGTATTCCCTGTGACTGCTGCTCTTCCTTTTTCTGACATGCCGGTTTACCTCGTTTACGCATTGTAATGGCTGGTAGCCTATGAAACACATTAGAGAAGTTCAACATAGTCTGTTCTTCTCTGGAGCGTGTCCAGAGAAGGGCAATGAAGTTGGTGAAGGGTCTGGAGCACAAGTCTTATGAGGAGCGGCTGAGGGAGCTGGGGTGGTTTAGTTTGGAGAAGAGGAGGCTGAGGGGAGACCTTATTGCTCTCTACAACTGCCTGAAAGGAGGCTGTAGCGAGGTGGGGGTCGGTCTTTTCTCCCAAGTAACAAGCGATAGGACGAGAGGAAACGGCCTCAAGCTGCGCCAGGGGAAGTTTAGGTTAGATATTAGAAAAATCTTCTTCACCGAAAGGGTAGTCAGGCATTAGAACAGGCTGCCCAGGGAAGTGGTTGAGTCTCCATCCCTGGAGGTATTTAAAAGACGGGTAGACGTGGTGCTCGAGGACATGGTATAGTGGTGGACTTGGCAGTGCTAGGTTAACGGTTGGTCTTGATGATCTTAAGGGTCTTTTCCAACCTTAACGATTCTATGATTCTATGATTCTTTCAGTCTGTAAAGGAAGAATAGAATTTATTCAAGTACAAGCTTGCATCATGATGATCATTTGGTGTAGGTTCCTGGTGTTCTGTTAACAGCCATCTCTTCTCTTCTTCTTTTCCTCCCATCCCACTGCTAGCATGCAGCGAGGTTTCCTGGTTCCAGTGCTGTATTTAGTATTTCAGCACTGTCATTGCTTAGCACTCAATACAATTAATGCCGCTAACAAATCCCAACCAGTCCCCTTGCTAGAAAGCTGTCTTTTATATAAAAATACAGATTTCCTTGGCAACCTAATGTGAGGGATATAAATGGTACTCCTTACCCTTACTGCAAATGTGCCATTCCTCATGGTGTGTGTGTGTATGTATGTATATATATATATATATATATATATATATGTAGCTTGTGCCTCACCTCTTTCTGCTGGAGCCTGGGTAGTAATACCTCTGGGAGTCTGCAGAAGGTCACTCAGACACCTGCCCTGACTTTTCCTCACTGTCTTTCTGGCATTAGAAATAGGGCACTAAACACATGTTAAACAGAAGATATGTCTGTCCCTCAGCACTGTAAAGTGTAAGTGCAGATTAGCCTGGAATGTTGGGCTCGGTACAGGGAAAGTTGCTCAGGACTGTAACTCATTTCCTCTCACCATCATTGGAAATGCTTTTCCATTCTAGAGTAAACGCAGCTAATTCCCTTAAGTGGGTCTTGACAGAAAAGATGCATGAGAGAAAACAAATGATGACAAATCATCCACTGAATGACTTAGGTGCTGTAACATATGAGCTAAATGTTGATTGGAGTAGTTGATGGTGCCAGATGAGTTATTTTTCATGCTCTGTGATCCTGTACTGTATGTGATTTATACAGTATGAGCTGCTCAAGTTGCTTGAATATGCTAGAAAGATTCTTATCCCCAAAATACTGTAATATAAGAATCTTAAACAGATAAGAGCTGTACCTTTCCCCTGTAGCTCACTAAACCCTCTTGAACTTAGTGTAAAGTTGATCTGTATACTTGTATAATTATCAGTACCTAGGGTTCCCAGGAGTTACACTTAAGCCTGAGATTTTACAATTTCTGCACAGATTAATTCTTGCCTGATGGTAAGAGGATTTCTCCATGACATAGACTCAACTGATACAGTAACATTTGGAAAGCATCCTTCTGAGTATGCAAATCAAGGAAGAGAGCACCACTGTTGTGACTAGAGCAGAAGGATCTCCGGACTTTAGGGAGAAAAATGAAAACACAGATAATTGTCCTAGTGTTGTTTCTTCTGACTCCTATGGCTTGCAGTCTTTTGCTGTGTATTAGAGCGCTTCTGTTGGATCACTGTCGAGGATAAATTTAATTCCTTGCCAGAACCACAGACCTGCTACAGAACCACATAGCCTGCTGCAGTTCAACACAAATTTCGCATACAGATAAAATATCAGCTGAATACTTTTGTAAAATGTATTGGGGTAAGAGTGAGTAACTCTGAAAGGATGCCTGACTTATTGGACACACTTTTTCAGATTGATTTTATTTAATGCTGTGATTTTTGTTAGGTTTTTAATTCATAGTCAGGAACACAGTTACAAAAAGGACCATTCTCCCTGCCCAGAAATGAACAAACACTATCATAAGTCACATCCTGGTTAATAAGTTCTGTTTAGTTGTCTGAAGAGCTCCGTTTCCTTTTTCAGATGGATACGCTGGAGTTGCTGGGAGATTAATTCAGTGACATGGCCAGGTGCCCCTATGATGCAAAGCATGCCAATGTTCCACTGTTTGCAGGTAAAGAAGGATGACAGATAATTTTTTTGCTTTCTGTCCCACAGCCCAGGCTTACCATAGCACCGTATCTCTTGAATCCAGAATACAAAAATCTAAAAGGTGGCAAAGGGAGTGAATAATGACTAAAATAAGACATTGGATTATCCTTGGATAAGGAATTGGCTGGATGGCCGTGTCCAAAGAGTTATAGGCAATGGCTCAATGTCCAAGTGGAAGCCAATAACGAGTGGTGTCCCTCAAGGGTCCGTGCTGGGACCAATACTATTTAATATCTTCATCAATGACATAGACAGTGGGATTGAGAGCACTCTCAGCAAGTTTGCAGATGACACCAAGCTGAGTGGTGTGGTTGACACGCCTGAGGGATGGGATGCCATCCAGAGGGACCTTGACAGGCTTGAGGAATGGGCCCATGTGAACCTCATGAGGTTCAACAAGGCCAAGTGTAAGGTCCTGCACATGGGTCAGGGCAATCCCCAATATCAGTACAGGCTGGGGGATGAAGGGATGGAGAGCAGCCCTGCAGAGAAAGACTTGGGGATATACTGGTCGATGAAAAATTGGACATGAGCTGGCAACGTGTGCTTGCAGCCCAGAAAGCCAATAGTATCCTGGGCTGCATCAAAAGAAGCATGGCCAGCAGGTCGAGGGAGGTGATTCTCCCCCTTTACTCCGCTCTCGTGAGGCCCCACCTGGAGTACTGCGTTCAGCTCTGGGGGCCCCAACATAAGAAGGACACGGACCCGTTAGAGCGGGTCCAGACGAGGGCCGCGGAGATGATCAGAGGGCTGGAACACCTCTCCTCTGAAGAAAGCCTGAGTTGGGGTTGTCCAGCCTGGAGAAGAGAAGGCTCCGGGGACACCTTATTGCAGCCTTTCAGTATAGAAAGGGGGCTTATAAGAAAGACAGAGAGAGACTTTTTACCAAGGCCTGTAGTGACAGGACAGGGGGCAATGTTTTTAAACTGAGAAAGGATAGATTTAGATTAGATATAAGGAAGAAATTCTTTACGATGAGGGTGGTGAGGCACTGGAACAGGTTGCCCAGAGAAGCTGTGGATGCCCCATCCCTGGAAGTGTTCAAGGTCGGGTTGGACAGGGCTTTGAGCAACCTGGTCTAGTGAAAGATGTCCCTGCCCATGGCAGGGGGGTTGGAACTAGATGATCTTTAAAGGTCCCTTTTTGACCCAAATCATTCTATGATTCTATGATTCTTCAGTCTCCAGGGCTAAATTTGGCTCTGAGCAGTTGGGGGTACAATTCCCAGAGATAAGCTGAGTTTATCTCTGAATTCCCTCAGTTCTATGACTTTAAGACAGTTCCTTCTTGCTATCCTCACACAGTTGTTTGCATTTAATTAGAAACAATTGAATTTCCTGTTAACTTGTAAGCAAACCAAGTGCCCTGTCCACAAGCACTGCCATCCCTGCTTGGCTGATTTTAAATAGATGAGACTGACCAAATACTGACCATCCCACAACATCCTTTGAAATTATAATTTTGAAAATTGGTGACTTTTGTTTATTTTTCCATCCCATAACTGTATTTTTTCACTTCAGTGTTCCTAAGGAGATTCTGAAGATTTTGTTTGTCCCATCTCATTTGACTGATGAGAGAAAGTAATTATATTATTTCTATCACTTCTGCCCTTTTGTTCCTTCTTTCCTTCTTCCCCAGAGGGAAAGCTGTTTTCTGCCACAGTGACCGACTTCCTTGCAATAGATGCCATCATATACCGAAGCCTTGGAGACACCCCAGCTCTGCGGACAGTTAAACATGACTCAAATTGTTTTCCTGACAGACCCCTCTGCCTTTTCATTTCAGCAAAGCTTCCTGGCAAAAAAAGAAGGAACTAAATTACATCTTTTACTTATACTGATTTATTTCTCTCTTTTCCTCTTCTCCTGACTTGACAGAAAATGTGAGCATATTAGAGCAAAATATAATCCAGACAGCTTTCCAAGCTGTAAACCGTCAATTTACAGCTCTTGGGTGAAAAGGTGGGAATTTGCAGAGTTTAGTGTACTTAGCAGGCTGTGCTTGAAACAATTCCTTTTCTAGGACCGTGTTAGGTAACAGTTAAGGCTTTATAAAGTATGGAGAATTTGTCCTGCAACGTTAAGATTCATCAGTAAGAATGAAATTATGGAAATATTGCACAAAGCCTTCATTTTATAGTTCTTAGGTACTGTACAGTTGCCATTGAATTAGACAATTCATGTGCTCTAAATACCCTCATTCTTAAGAACAGTGCTGTTTACTTTCATAGAATCATAGAATGGTTTGGGTTGGAAGGGACCTTAAAGATCATCTGGTTCCAACCCCCCTGCCGTGGTCAGAGACACCTTCCACTAGACCAGGTTGCTCTAGTCACATAGGTTTTATGAATAATTAACATTTGGAGCAATTCTAAACAGTGAGCAAAGCCATAGTTTGAAGGCTTTTTCTGCTTGCAGAAATGTTTTGTGAGGTGTCAACTTTAGCTGTCCTACTTTGCTTGTTGCTACAGACATATATGGGCAGATAAAATTATATGGTTTGTTATTCCCTCCACACACAGACTTCAGGCCATAAAGAGCCTTATTGGGACCCTTCAAAAACACCATTATATATTGCCTCTTTACCTTTCCTTGTCCACTGTGCAGGGCAGACATTTTAGTGGCAAGTAATTACCTTGCATGGATTCTCCACAGATTCGGCCCCAGCTATCCTGAACATCCCAGACATTGATATTTTCTGTGGTGGTGATGTTACCTGTTTTGAAAACTGAACAAGTTTGCCTAATGTGGAAGTGTAACCTTTGGATGTTTAGTGTGAATCTATTTGGCTTCTCTTTACAGCCTTAGTGTGCTTGCATGCTATATCCTGTACATGGTGCCTAAATAGTGTTAAGGGAGCAGCAGCTGCCCGAGCATTCACACACCATTCAGGGAGTTGCACGCACACCACCCGAGACTTTAACTGCTAGGACCGGAGTCCCTTCGCAGCGGGCAGCTCCATTGAGCTGACGGGCGCCCCTTTTCGACTCCTTGCTCACACACACACTCACCCTCGGGCGCTTCCTCTCCCCTCAGGCTCGACCCTAGGTTTCCCCGAAGCAGAGTCTCTGACATGATGTACGCCAGGTGAATTTATTGAGTGGTACAGCAGTGAAGAGCAGCTCGAGCTGGGTGCCTCTGGAGAGGGACCCCGAACAAAGAAATCCCTGGGCAATTATACCCTTACAGTCTAAGTTCCCCTCCCCTCATGCGACGATTCGGTCCAATAGTAATATTTGGGTCTGGGGTCTTCTTGTTCCTCATTGGATCCTTTCCCAGTCTCCGGGCAGGACATTCCTTTTCTTATCTTGAATAGTTGCAGCTTCTGCTGATGGTTTTGGCTACCTTATCTTCCTGGTTTGCACCGGTTTCAGGGCCTTCCTTCATGTAGCTAGGTAAGAGTTCAGCATATGGTCAGCGTATCTAGGTGAAAGTTCACAGCTTGCAGCCTAAGGCTTCAACAGGCCTTTGGATCCTTATTTGAGCTAAAAATGACTTCTACAACAATAGGAGGTCTTCTCTTTTTTCTAGAACCATATTTTGTCCAGGCAATGGACAATGGCAACTATATTTACTTCTTCTTCTGTAGTAAAGATAAGGGCTGGCGACCGGAAGATCACGCGCTGTACGGAAGGAGTTAAGGGTCGACCCTCCCTTGTCTCCGCCCCTTATAACATGACACGCCTACTGCTGGGAGTATAAAGGTAAACTACTGCGCAGTAAACATTGAGGCTGAACACCCACACTGTGTGTGCTGACTGTTCCTTCCCCAGCCCGGGTCGGCTGGAGATCCACCGGTATAACCTTGATATGTAACGAACGCTACATAGTGGTGACCCCGACGTGATCGGCTGCAGGTAGCAGCGATGGAGCTCGCAGAACTCGTAAAGGTATTAAAGTTGGTAGCAACAGAGGTGGGCGAGGATAGGGTGATAAGGAAAAGGCCCACGGGCGACTGCATCCAATGGATGCTACGCCGGGGAGTGCTCGGCGCTCCCACAGAAGTTTTTGGACACCCCAAATTGGGGGAAAATATGCAACGAGCTGACAGAAGTGATCATAAGCAATGTTGGAGGAGCCAGTGACCGGCTTCGCGCCTCGGGAACAGTAGAAAGGGTGCTCAAGAAGGGGTTTGCGGCAAAGCGGTGCTGGCTTGCCGCACGTAGCGCGCTGAAGTTCCTGGGAACGAAAAGCCAACGGGTTTAGTCTCGGAGGGGACACAGGCTGGCTGGGAGGGAGCACAGCCAGGGGGGGCTGACCCAGACTGGCCAAAGGGCTATGCCAGACCATATGACATCATGCTCAGCATATAAAGCTGGAGGAAGAAGAAGGAAGGGGGGGACGTTTGGAGTGATGGCGTTTGTCTTCCGAAGTAACCGTTACGCATGATGGAGCCCTGCTTTCCTGAGGATGGCTGAACACCTGCTTGCCTATGGGAAGTAGTGAATGAATTCCTTGCTTTGCTTTGCTTGCGCGCGCGGCTTCTGCTTTACCCATTAAACTGTCTTTATCTCAACCCATGAGTTTTCTCACTTTTACTCTTCCGATTCTCTCCCCCATCCCACCGGGGGGGAGTGAGCAAGCGGCTGTGTGGTGCTTAGTTGCTAGCTGGGGTTAAACCACGACAGTTTTTTTTGGCGCCCAATATAGGATACAAAGGGTTCGAGATAACGACAGATTTAATTGGAACGTGCTAGATCGAAGTTATAGCTGGTATTGCTGTTTAGCTATTAATCGGCAGGTTTCTGTGCTTGCCACGGGGCTTGCTTGCCTTACTGTATATTAGAGTCTAATGCTCGTTAGTGGCTGCTTTTTGCTTTTGCTGCTTGCTGTACTGCTGAACTGCTTATCATCTTACTCCGCTGTGCCTGGGAACGTTTTGATAACAGCAATGGCTATGTGCCTGGGCTGGCAGATGGCCAGGGCATCTCTGCTGTTTTTCTGTACTGCTGTACTGGACAGGCTGGAACTCCAGTGTGAACTCGAGTTGAAGGGGTGGCCTGTGGGGCACAGACGGGGCCGTCGTTACTGGGGACTGAGCCAACGGAGGAAGGGGAGGCGCAGGGAGGCTATGGCGCAGCGGGAACAAAGGAGTCGGGAAAGGTGTTCCCGTTACGAGTGGGGAGTCTAGAGCAGCCACCCACGGAACCTTCGGCACCTTCTGCACCAGCGGATCCGCCACCTACTCAATACCCCTGGGGCGAGTTGCAACAATGTGTGGAAAGGGAGCTGACTGATAGGTTGCTGGATTGGGTCCCGGGGGCCAATGTGGGATCCCAGCGGTATTGCGAACTACGTGAAGGAAGATGGCGGGAAGGAGAAAAGGAGGGCAAGACACCATCACCTTCTGAGGACGCCCCGTTGCATCCCAGTGATCGACGGGTGCTGGACACACAGAGTGCAGAGCGCAGGAAAAGATCTGAGGAACAAGGAGAACCGGCGTCACGGCTGACGACATCTAGGGGGGGTGGTAGGGCTCCCCCGGCACTGCCAGTGATACCTGAGCTACCAGAGGGACCCCTTACCCCTGGGGCAGTGGGAAAGCGAACTGGTATTACTTTGCAAGATGCTCGCTCTGAGATTGCTGCTTATCCTGTGTGTTCCAAAGGTCCCCTCTGGGAGGCAGGGGTAAACCCTCGAGGGTTGCAGCCCAACCAAATATGGCAGTCTGATGTTACGATTTATGAACCCTTTAATCCACGTAAGTATCTGCATGTCACAGTTGATACCTGCAGTGGAGTTATTTTAGCCACTATGCATGCTAAACAAAATGCTCTCGCAGTTATTTTACATTGGCAGGACTGTATGGCGCAACTTGGCATCCCACAAAAAATTAAAACAGATAATGGAGCAGCATATGTCAGCAAGAAGACAAAGGACTTTTGCGCGCGCTGGGATATTCAGTTGAGTCATGGCATTCCCTACAACAGTACGGGCCAAAGCATTGTGGAACGCGCGCATCGCACATTAAAAGGGTTACTCGACTGACTTAGGGAGGGGGAAAATATAAGCCCAGGAACAGGGGTTCCCCCTCCCCTTGACCCTCCCTTGTTTCGGGCACAGCGTCTGTTGACGACGGCACTAATTACCTTAAACCATACCATTTGAGGGAACACCTATAAAACCCAGACTGCAACCCAGGCACATTTCCGGCTCGACGAGAACGAAGGGCCTTACCCTTTGGTTCAAGTACGGGACCTGCAAACCCGTGACTGGGGGGGGCCTTATTCCCTCCGTTGCCTGGGACGTGGGTATGCGTGTGTGCAAACCGAGAAAGGGACGCTAGAATGGGTACCCAGTCGAAATATTCGACCGTATAAACATTAATCAATTTATTGAGTCTTATCTTGACAGGTTACCATTTCCCTATGCATCCTGATGGTGTGGGGGAGCAATGAGGGAGCCGCGATGAACTACTGGCTGGACTGGGCAAAATCCATGAACGTAACGGATGCGTGTCTGTATATGCCGGCTATTGGACAAGCCTCTACCTGTCTATTGTTCACCCCCTACTTCACTAGTGATAAGGAGGACAGTTGCTGCCACAAGTCAAACCAGAGCTCCACTATCCCAGGCTTAAAAAACTGGAATGTTAATAACGCCCAAACTTTTAATAACCGGGCTCATAGTCTTGTTACTTGTTCTTGACCTTGTTGTGCTATTACCCTGTCTGTTACGCTTAATTATGCGTTCTATGAGTCGTATATTAAGAAGTCTTACCACATATCGATTATTTTACGCGCAGCTTCCCCAGCGACATCCAGAGCTACTGGAGCTAAGGGAGGGGGAAATGTAGTAAAGATAAGGGCTGGCGACCGGAAGATCACGCGCTGTACAGAAAGAGTTAAGGGTCGACCCTCCCTTGTCTCCGCCCCTTATAACATGACACGCCTACTGCTGGGAGTATAAAGGTAAACTACTGCGCAGTAAACATTGAAGCTGAACACCCACACTGCGTGTGTTGACTGTTTCTTCCCCAGCCCGGGTCGGCTGGAGATCCGCCGGTATAACCTTGATATGTAACGAACGCTACATTCTTCCAGGAAATAGCAGTGGAGTACAAGAGCATGGAAAAGGTAAGGGGGGGGAAATATTGCATTGTGACATTCAGGAGGAAAAAACACATGCTATTCTTGGACCAATGCTGTTTAGGAATGACCTTGAAATGAGAACCATAAATCATGATGATAAGGTCATAATTTTTAGAAGATTACTATCGCTTGAGCCAAAAAGGTTGTTTGGAATTAAACATTGCACTGTCTTGAGAGGAAACAAGGTGGCTTGTTATGGTGGTGATGTATGCTGGAAACTCTTTTCTCAACCATAAAAAGCACAAGACAAATGTACTTAATTCAGTGTATCAGATAATCTTTAAAAATTAATTTTAAAGCTAAGAAGTTAGGAAATCTTAATTGGAGTGCTGAATAAGCAGAGGCAGGAATTTTGTTCTCTGGCATTTTGCAAAGAATAATTAAACATTTTCTGCATTTTTTGTTAATTTCACAATAGTTTTCTGACTAAGCAGTCAGAAAACCTGACCAAGGTCACAAAGATGGAGGGCAGGAATAAAAGCCCAGCAAGATTTGCATAATTTTAATTGCTGAAAATACAAGACTCGGAGCAGGCAGCATGGGTTACAGGGATTGTGAATATAAAATGTGCTTTTGTTTGGGGAGATAGGAAGCTAAGTAGTCTGCATGGAAATGAGGTTTTATATGGGTTAAGAACAGATCTCCTGAAGGATTTATGGCTATTGCATGTCACAGCCTTATCTTTTATAGCACACTGTTCCAAAGCTGAATTTTTCTGTTTCTTATTTGTCACAGATTATGGAAACATGGGATTAAATTAAGCACCTTGCTGTGTCATTTCAAATGTCATAAAGGCAGAATTCCAATAAAGTCTTTCACGTCAAACAAACACTTAATGTTCTCCATTATTTTTGCTCTACTTCTTCCAGGTAGTTTTTCCAAGGGTGGCTCAAGTTTGCAAAAATGACATAGGAGAATCTCAGAGAATGCTGGAAAAACAAGTGGACTTCCTATCTCAAGGCTCATTTGAACTGCTCGGTTCCTGGCAATTCACACTTCGACTTTAACATACTGCAGGCAGTTGCAGATGTTATCCATTTCAGTGGCCAGGATGTTGTTTTAGCAACCTTCTCCACTCTGTCTAATAGGTAATAGGCACAGTAACCTTTTACTTTCTGTTTCCCTTATGTTTTGCCTTTCATTGTAGTTTCTTTTTACTTTATGGAACTACAAGTGATTGCTCATACAATGTAATCATTATGTATCATGCACTTATGGATACTTGGTGTATCATTTTAAGATACCCTGGCATTGCTTACTGCATTTTATATTTGATAATTTAGAACAGCCTTCAACCATTTACTATCTGGACATGTTCCTTGGACATATTTTTCTTTGTGTGGGAATAATTTAGACAGGACACCAAGCAGCTTTGCAGTGTGTAACTTGCAGAATGTTATTCCAAAGAGAAAATATGATTTTCCTTTCTCACAGAGAAAGGACTGGGTGTGTCCCATTTATGTCAGGACCCCCAAGAACTACTTCAAAACTCCTTCCCTGTATTTCACATATCCCTACTGACTCTTATCCTTTCTCCTGAAGGAGCCAAGATCCTAAGGTTTCGTGCTGGCTCTAGAGAACAGGGCTCAAGAGCATGAAGAGGGAAGCACTGGAACTGAAGAGTTTCACAGTCTGTGAGTTCCTGCTTTGTTCATTTATTGTCTGTGGTAGGTTCACTCTGCCTAGATGCCAGGTGCCCACCAAGCCCCTCTATCACTCCCCCTCCTCAACCGGACAGGGGGAGAAAAATACAACAAAAGGCTCCTGGGTCGAGATAAGGACAGGGACATCACTCACCAATTACCGTCACAGGCAAAACAGGCTCGACTCGGGGAAATTAATTTAATTTATTGCCAGTCAAAGGTCAGAGTAGGATAATGAGAAATAAAACTAAATCTGAAAACACCTTCCCCCCACCCCTCCCTTCTTCCCAGGCTCAACTTCACTACCGACTTCTCTACCTCCTCCCCCCTCCCCCCCCCAAGCAGCACAGGGGAATGGGGAATGGGGGTTGTGGTCAGTTCATCACACGTTGTCACTGCTGCTCCTTCCTCCTCACACTCTTCCCCTGCTCCAGTGTGGGGTCCCATCCACAGGAGACAGTCCTCCACGAACTTCTCCAACGTGGGTCCTTCCCATGGGCTGCAGTTCTTCATGAACTGCTCCAGCATGGGTCCTTTCCATGGGGTGCAGTCCTTCAGGAACAGACTGCTCCAGAGTGGGCTCTCCACAGGGTCACAGCCTCCTTCGGGCACATCTACCTGCTCTGGCGTGGCGTCACCATGTCTTCACTACGGGCTGCAGGGGAATCTCTGCTCCAGCGCCTGGAGCACCTCCTCCTTCACTGACCTTGGTGTCTGCAGAGTTGTTTCTCTCACACATTCTCACTCCTCTCTTCTGGCTGCTGTTGCGCAGCAGGTTTTTTCCCCCTTCTTAAATATGTTATCATAGAGGCCCTAACCAATATCACTGATTGGCTCAACTTTGGCCAGCAGCAGGTTCCTCTTGGAGCCAGCTGGAACTGGCTCCGTTGGACATGGGGGAAGCTTCTGGCGTCTTCTCACAGAAGCCACCCCTGCAGCCCCCCAACTACCAAAACCTTGCCATGTAAACCCAATACAGAGTAAGCCCAGGCCTGTGCTATATAATCACTGCTTTCGACATCAAAACAAGAGGAACTGTATTGGAACAATTATGCCACCAATAGGGAATACAGTTTTAAAAATATTACCTATTTTTATGCAAATTGGTTTAATAAAAGCAAGCAAGCAAAGAATCAGCATCCGAAAATAGGCTATATGTTGAGATTATCTCTAAATTGAGATTTTCCTCCTGCTCTGCTAGTATTTCCTGTGATGTGTCATGAGTAATCCTTTTCCTTAAACCCTGCATTTTAAAAATTTAAGTACTCGATTTTAAAATCGAGGTGCTCTTTTATAGGCCCCATTTTTTGCAAAGTATTGGAGATGAGAGGAAGGTGCATAGACTTGGAGACATCTCATTAACAGATCTCCCCCTGGCATGGACAGATCTCTCTAATTCCTCCTTCACTGAGGAAAAGCTTAGAAAAATATATTTGATCTATGGAACAAGAAGTTCCTACTTGAGTGAGATGGAAAAGGTTCCTCAGTCTAACCTGAGGTCACCTAGGGTAGGATCTGGTGATGGACTGTACTCCAGTGGCTGATAGATTTTCTTGGATGTAACCCACAGTTCTCCATCTGTATTGGTTTATGACACTGTGGACCCACACATTGCCATCCTCAGTAGTCAAATCTTTTGCAGTCTTCTTGCAGTGATTCCTCCATCACTGTGGAGATGTGTTGAGTACAGCTCTCAGTGCTTTTAGTCCTATATGGTAAGCCTCAAGTTTGTAGGGTTCTTTTTTATTTATGGCTTATTTCGGCAAAGTACAAAATCTTCTATCTATCTGGAATGGGACTTGCAGCGTCTTTCAGGATTAGGTCTTGTTTCTCCAAGCTGTCTCTCAGTTAGATATTAACAGCAAAATATATTCCTGACCAAATCTTACCTCAAAATACATTTAGCTGCCTCCATTTACTACTCTTGCTGTGTAGTATCACATTAATATAGAGCTTTGAACTGAGTTTCCTTCCACATAAAAACCCAGCCTGTGGAGACTGAAGCAAGAATAATACCGTCTCCCTACTTGTTGTTTCTTTCAGTAATCATAATTTTGAAACCTTTTAATATTTATACAATTGTTTTCCTATCAATTTATATCCCCTTATGGGTTTAGTTTTGTTCTCTAATGGTATTATTGTTCCTACATTTTTTTTCTTTGGTGTATAATAGTGTACTAGGTAAAAGCATGACTGAAAGCCTCAGCTAGCAAGGTTCATGCAATTTATCTGATAAAATCAAGTGTTGAAAGTCAGACATGAATACAGTAGATCATGTGTATGTAAAAAAAAAGGTGGATAAATGAATAATTCATGCTTCCAAGTTACTGACCATGGGAAAACCCTAAGCCTTTCAGAAAGTATGTAGGCAACAGTATAATTATGTTTAGACAATGCTACCATACAGTTGCATGCAAATAACCAAAAAGTTGCAATTTACATTTTTAGCATCTAAATATAAAATTAAATTTGCTTCTATAAGCTCTTTAAGCCTCATTGAGTTAAGCAAATTCTTGAGCATAGTTAACGCATTTCCTTTGGGAAAACCTGATGGAGATGAGGCTCTGGGAGGATGGGGTAATAATGTGCAAATCCCAGGCTAATGGCACATTGCAGCATGCTCCCAGTTTGATTGGCCTCAACTCCTGAACTGTCTGCAGAGTGAATTTTTGAGGCACAGCAGCGACTGTGAGGATTAATACTGCGAGAATGTTGAGATTTACAAGAACTTAAATTTCCAAGTAATGGGCTCTAAATTAGATGATTGGCTATTACTCCTCATGCATCACCAATAGTATGCAGTGTTTCCCAGATTCGTTCCCTTCTTCAAGATTACTGCAATTGTCTTTCTACAGAAGCCTTGAAACAAATTGTGCTGTCAGGAGCTGTCTGCTGATTGGTACATTTCAGTCTTTTTCCACAGGGCTGGCTTTTCCTGTCAATACTCAGAGGTTACAAAGTTCAGGACTGAGTAGCCTGTGACAGGAAGACTTCGATACAGCATGTTTTTCACTCAAGATTTTATGCATAACTGCAGAATGAGTAACAATTTCCAGGAAATGTTATTTTGCAGTATCCCTGGCTCTGCAGTCTGTGCCTATGACATGCTTGACATTGGCAATGTATTTAGTGTGAGATTCAAAGAACAAAAGTCTCCAGATTCTACATGGACACCAGTTCCTGATGAACAAGTGCTCAAGCCCAGGCATGGTTCATATAGAATCATAGAATCATTCAGGTTGGAAAAGACCTCTGAGATCATCGAGTCCAACCGTTAACCTAACTGCCAGGTCCACCTCTAAACCATGTCCCTAAGCACCACATCCACATGTTTTTTGAACGCTTCCAGGGACTGTGATTGCACCACTTCCCTGGGCAGTCTGTTCCAATGCCTAACCACTCTCTCCGTGAATAAATTTTTCCTAATATCTAATCTAAATCTCCCCTGGCACAACTTGAGGCCGTTTCCTCTCGTCCTATCGCTTGCTACCTGGGAGAAGAGACTGACCCCCACCTCGCTACAACCTCCTTTCAGGCAGCTGTAGAGAGCAATAAGGTCTCCCCTCAGCCTCCTCTTCTCCAAACTAAACAACCCCAGATTGCAGTGATAGATTGTTCTGTTCCTGCACTGGGCTTTTGACAATTTGAACAGCCTTGTAAAGTACAGATGCAACTGAAGATATATATTGTAACAGTGAAGTAGGAACTGAGTTTCATTTGGATCTAAGGTATTGGTGGAAGTAAGATGTTGTGGTTTTGTTTTTGTTTTTTTTCATTTAAGCCAGATATAAATCAGTAAAGGATCAGATCCACTTGGTCACAAAATAATTGTTAATTTAAGAGTGGTATGAGTTACACACCTGTTAGAAATTGGTTCAGTAATGGATGTATCTGATTGATAGCTCTTCTTCTCTTCTCTTGATTGATTTGCTCTTCTAGGGTTAACATGCAGTTTATGTGCCACAAAGGATGCAACATGGGGGAAAAAAATCAGCATTCTATCAAAATGGAGATTTGTTTTACCTAATTTCTCTTACAAGTTGTTTTTCCTGCTTCCACTTCCCTCCTGTTTGTATTTGGCTCCTTTATTACACTCTCTTCATATTTCCTACAAGTTCCTACTGACAGCCATTTGTTAACTCAGTTATATCCATGGCCAAAGAATTTTGCTGCTTCCTGTTTAAAGATGACCTGTCCAGGCAGGAAGGTTAGGTTGCTTTAGAGGAGCAGGGCAGTTTTTAGGAATGCAGTGGGCAGATTTGCATTGAAATTGTCCAAGAACAATTAGATAACATCGCAGTGAAAGTCCTCTATGTGCTACAATACTGAAGTTTTCCTATCCAAATGGGAAGGGTAAAACCAATGTTTACATGGATGTTGATGGATTGTCTTCTCCAGTATTCCTCTTTCTACCAGACAGTACTGGAAGCAGCATTATTTCACCTGCTTTTATTCCAGGAAACAGCAGTAAGGCAGGCAAGTTAAAAATCAGAAAGCATCTGCGCCAATGAACAGTATCAAGCCAAATACATATATACAATAATTAGGTTCTACGTGAGTGGATGAGCTACAAACTCTGTGCGTCAAACATGCTAAAGAAATATCTTTGTGCTTTTAGGTGACAACACATGGAAGTTCTTCTGAGTGGAGGACAGAGCAGGATTTTAGGCTCCCCTGAAGGACTGAGCAAATCCAACAGACATGAGTCTTTCATTTAAACTCTTTTAATGTACTTCAGATTTCACTGAGGGCCTCTGTCACAGAGTTTTAAACCCAAACAAAGGACAAGCTCAAACGACTTTATTTCACAAAACAGCCAAAAACCACACGACAGAAAACAATGAGAAACGGGGGTAAACTGAAATCAATCAACACTCCGATAACATTTAACACATAACAGGTTCGAGGGTGTCAGTCAGAGTATTGTTACTACACATCAATACACACAAGAATGATGATCCAAAGCGTGCACATACACTCACTCACTCACGGGGGGAGGGGAGAACTCTCTCGTGGGTACCCAGAAGATATAACTGCTCACCGGAGGGGGGGTGGTGTGAGGGCTCACTCACCCAAAGGAGGTGAGGGCACTCAGTCCCGGGAAATTTCCTCAGGTGGCATCCCAACCCGAGGGGAGAGCTTTCAAACACAGACCTACTGCTCTGAGAAGACCACTCAAAGGAGGGTCTCTGGCGGCACCCCATTTATACCCTGGGTCGGATCTGAGCTGTGGTCATAATTGGTCATGATCCAGAAGCTTCTCCGAGCCAAGGCGCCTCATTGGCTGTGGACCCTGCCTGTTGACCGAGGGGCCCCGCTCCTCCTGCTCCCCCTACCGACGGGTGTACGGGCCTGAGGGCACGGCACCCTGGTGGGTGCGTGATGGTCGGCACTTGACCAAGGTGTGCACGTGCCGGCAGGCACAGTAGAGCATAAAAGGCGCGAAAATGAGGCGCGAAAAGCCGGTGATTACCATGTTAAAAGCCCCGATCTTGGGCGGGGCGGGGCGGAGTGTACCTGTCCCAGCCGCGTCACAGATGTTACAGAAAAGAGATTTTTCATTTAGGCATCAAATCAGTGTCCTGGCTTCCCCCTCTTATTTTATTTAGGCCAGGTTGCTGTGCTGGCTCTATATCATTAGAAAAATATGTAACCTCTAATGAGTTCCCGGATGATACTCTCAACTTCATCGAAACACATCCGCTGATGGATGAGGCTGTACCTTCCATCATCAATTGACCTTGGTTCCTGAGAACGATGGTCAGGTAAATACCTCCAAATGGACTCTTTTCCTCAATTTAGCATGCTGTCAAGTTGTGCTAATAACTGTCGTGGTTTAACCCCAGCCAGCAACTGAGCACTGCACAGCCGCTCGCTCACTCCCCCACCCCGGTGGGATGGGGGAGAGAATTGGAAGGGTGAAAGTCAGAAAACTCGTGGGTTGAGATAAGAACAGTTTAATAATTGAAGTAAAATGAAATAGAATAGTAGTAATAATAATAACAATATAATAATACAATAATAATATACAAAGCAAGTGATACAGTATACAATTGCTCGCCACCCGCCGACCAATGCCCAGCACGTCCCCGAGCAGCGATCGCTGCCCCCCAGCCAACTCCCCCCAGTTTATATACTGAGCATGACATCATACGGTATGGAATAGCCCTTTGGCCAGTCTGGGTCAGCTGTCCTGGCTGTGCCCCCTCCCAGCACCTGGCAGAGCCTGGGAAGCTGAGAAGTCCTTGACCAGTGTAAGCACTACTTAGCAACAACTAACACATCAGTGTGTTATCAACATTATTCTCATCCTAAATCCAAACCACAGCACTATGCCAGCTACTAGGAAGAAAAATCAACTCTATCCCAGCTGAAATCAGGACATAACCATGCTTAGAATACTTTTAAATTCTGTAAACATCCCTGGTGTGCTGGGCATGAATCCAACTAGGCATGATGACAGTGCTAAGTAGATGCCACGGAACTCCCTGAGCAGCTTTCAAGATTGGAAAAAAACTGAGTCATTTCTGACCATGCTGTGCTGAAACTGGATCTTGGAGGAAATTAAGAGTAAGTTGCCCTGTCTGTTGGCTTATAGATTACTGTTTGAGACAGCTCTGCAGAAAATTTTGGGCAAAGATCAACAGATAGCCCAGGGATATGTACACAGGATACAAACATGTCTGCCAGGATATGTTCACAGGATATAAAGTCGTCTGTTGGGATATGTACTAGTATGTTTCACTGTTTACACAAGCATAAAGCAGAAGTAATCACATAATTCATATCTGTTCTATGACAACAAGAGGAAAATAATAACAACCCTTGAATACACCATCCCCTTCCTCTGAAAATACATTCCCACTCTTGTATAATCCTATGGTCACTATACTATTTGTCTACCCTCCAGTTGTGAATGAAATGATGTGGCTAACTTCTGTCATTTTTTCCCTCTCTCCCTCTGTACAAGGACAGAGTTTTGTGCCAGGCAGTGTTTAGCTTTGGGAGGGTTTGACTTAGTTTTAATAATGTACATTCTGTTAGGTGATTATGTCAGGTCAAAGAAACTCACTGTTGACTTAGGGCAAAAAATGGTGTCATCTGATGGTCCCTTGCTCTTATGGAAATTGGTTCTAGGATCATAGGCTAGTCCTGTAAAAGCTGCTTCCCACATGGGTCATCTTTAACTTCCAGTGGCATTATGTCAAAGACCTCACTTGGGAGCAGATGGCCCAGAACTGGGGTGCCTTGAGATTAAAGCAGAGACTCTAAACTTAATTCTGTGCTCTGCGGACAGCTGGTACAGAGAGGAGAAGTGAGTTGTCATTAGGTCACAGTAAACCATGCTGCTGAGGAGATGTGCTCGAAGACTGTAATAAGTGGAGTATCCAAAAGGCCGATGGTTTAAAGCCCGGGACTATTGTCTTGCTGTATTCTAGTTATGTACCTCCAACCAAGGGAGAGAGCAGCAAGCTCTACAGAGCACTTTCCTTTGATCGCCAGTACCAGATAACTGGTACCACATAACCAGTACTCATTTTCAATTAGTTATGAGATCTCAAGATTCAATATCATCTCAGTACTGAACTCAGTGGCTGTTGTGCAATTATTATTAGTCAGATAAAATAGCATTTAGTTCCTCAGTACTGCACTGGCACAGCTTTTCCTGCCAAAAAGTTGAATATGGATCTGTTATCACTATTGCTGCTTTTAAGATGACAGAGCTTGAAATGAAAAAAATTTCACTGTGCTGATTTTCTTTCCCTGCCTATATGTACTGGTTTTGGCTGGGACAGAGTTACTTTTCTTCATAGTAGCTTGCATGGAGCTATGTTTTGGATTTGTGATGAAAACAGTGTTGATAACACACTGATGTTTTAGCTATTGCTGAATAGTGCTTATACAGCATCAAGGCCTTTTCTGCTTCTCACGCTGCCCTGCCAGCGAGTAGGCTGGGGGTGTGCAAGAAGCTGGGAGGGGACACAGCTGGGACAGCTGACCCCAGCTGACCAAAGGGATATTCCATACCATATGATGTCATGCTCAGCATATAAAGCTGAGGGAAGAAGAAGGAAGGGGGGGACATTCGAAGTGATGGCATTTGTCTTCCCAAGTAACCATTACGCGTGATGGAGCCCTGCTCTCCTGGAGATGACTAAACATTTGCCTGACGATGGGAAGTAACGAATGAATTCCTTGTTTTGCTTTGCTTGTGCGCGCAGCTTTTGCTTTCCCTATTAAACTGTCTTTATCTCAACCCACGAGTTTTCTCACTTTTACCCTTCCGATTCTCTCCCGCATCCCACTGGGTGGGGGAGCAAGGGAGCAGCTTTGTGGGGCTTAGTTGCCTACCGGAGTTAAACCACAACACTATAGAAGCCGTCAGGCTAGTACTTTGCTTTTGATTAGAAGGATAATTTCTAAGTGGATTCAGACTTAGCACCCCTTCAACATTCTGCTTGAGGTTTACTGCTGCAAATGCATCTGTTAGCTATTTGACATATGGACATGCACACAAACACATGGAAATTTCCTGCCATTTGGGGAGCCCAGCTGGTACAGTCTGTGTTGACTTGCAGTGTTATCCAGCTAGAAAAAGCGCTTAAATATAGAATCATAGAATCATTAAGGATGAAAAAGACCTTTAAGATCATCAAGTCCAACCGTTAACCTAACACTGCCAAGTCCACCACTAAACCATGTCCCTAAGCACCACATGCACACATCCTCCAGGGATGGGGACTCAAGCACTTCCCTGGGCAGCCTGTGCCAGTGCCTGACAGCCCTTTCGGTGAAGAAGTTTTTCCTAATATCCAACCTAAACCTCCCCTGGCTCAACTTGAGGCTGTTTCCTCTTGCCCTATTGCTTGTTATTTGGGAGAAGAGACTGACTCCCCACCTCGCTACAGCCTCCTTTCAGGCAGTTGTAGAGAGTGATAAGGTCTCCCCTGAGCCTCCTTTTCTCCAGGCTAAACAACCCCAGTTCCCTCGGCCGCTCCTCATAAGACTTGTGCTCCAGACCCTTCGCCAGCTTCGTTGCCCTTCTTTGGACACGCTCCAGCACCTCGATGTCCTTCTTGGCCAGGATTCGAGGTGCGACCTCACCAGTGTCGAGTACAGGGGCGCTATCACCTCCCTGGTCCTGCTGGCCACGCTTTTCCTGATACAAGCCAGGATGCCATTGGCCTTCTTGGCCACCTGGGCACACTGCTGGCTCATATTCATCTGGCTGTCGTCCAACACCCCTATGTTATATGGTTGCTAGAAGGCTACCACTCAATTATTAGAAGTGAAAAAAAAAGTGGTAAAATAAATTACAACCTGACCAAAGTAGTTAAAAATTGCTGTATTGGTATTCTAGATACCACTTGACCAACATTACTGTAGACTCTGCTGCTGGGCCATATCAGAACTACACTCTGGTTTTCTTGGGATCAGAGAAGGGAATCATCTTGAAGTTCTTGGCCTGGAAAGGAAACAATGATTTCTTAAATGACAGACTTTTCCTGGAGGAGATGAATGTTTACAGTCTCGAAAAGTTTGTATCTGTTTCTTTGTACTCATGTACGGGCAGCTTTGACACTTCCGATTTCCCAGAGAGCACATTGTCCCATTAAAAGGGAAATAGCTACAGCAGCCAATTTTTCTGAGTAATTTTAAATTATTTGAGGGTATGTCTGGTGATGAGTCTCTACATTGAAATAAAATATTTTTCATTCAATATATGTAGAAAATAGCCCATCCTATGCAGCAGTTGATAGATAATTAAAAGTGAAATTCAGCAAAGAAAAGATTAATTTCCTAATCCTATACAAAAATTGATTCCTCTTCAACTAACTCACCAACCAGCAAGCCACTCTCCAAGAGAAATGTCCTACATTTCAGCCTTCCTCAAATATGCCTAAGGAAGCTCTGAAGTGTGTCATAAACATGCAGAAATTTCAGCTACTTTGATTGCTTTGATTGCATAAACACAAAAACTGAATGGTCATCAGAGAGCTTCTCTGGTGTGCAATTCCCTCTATGCTTCTCATTCCCCTATCCCATGCATTTTTAATACTTGCTTATATATCTTTCTATCAGTGTTGTAATGGCTATCGCGTATTCTTTTTCCTCGACTTGATCAGTTCTCCTTTTCTCAGTTATTTTTCAGATTAAGGAATCTTAACATTGTCATCTGGTTTCCCAGTGGAACTCTTTTATAATATTATCTCACTTTGTCAAATCAGGTGCAGTTATGACGGAATGGAAAACAAGAGGGTTATGGGTATGCAGCTTGACAAAGTAGTGCCCTTTATGTTGCCTTCTTTACCTTTGTCATAAAGGTTCCCCTGGGACATTGTAAACATCATGGCAAATGTAAAAAGTATGTGTTTTGTGGTAGCACTTGCCCTGGTGTCAGAAGCCCTCGTGCCAGGCATACATAATGCTAGAGAACTCAAGAATACCTCCTTGTGCTCTTCTTTCTTAAGGGCCTGCATAGCATCCAGAGACCCATACTGTAGCTGGGGGAAGGAGAGCAGGGCGTGCATACAGCTGGTGCTTGATGCGGTTGGCTTTCTGGGCTGCGAGAGCACATTGCCGGCTCATGTCCAGCTTTTCGTCTACCAGTACCCCCAAGTCCTTCTCAGCAGGGCTGCTCTCAATCCCTTCATCCCCCAGCCTGTACTGATACCGGGGACTGCCCCGACCCAGGTACAGGACCTTGCACTTGTTCTTGTTGAACCTCACGAGGTTCACACAGGCCCACTTCTCCAGCCTATCCAGGTCCCTCTGGATGGCATCACGTCCCTCAGGCATGTCACCTGCACCGCTCAGCTTGGTGTCATCTGCAAACTTGCTGAGGGTGCACTCGATCCCGCTATGTCATTGATGAAGATACTGAACAGCGCTGGCCCCAGTACGGACCCCTGAGGGACACCACTCGTCACTTATCTCCATCTGGACATCGAGCCATTGACCATTACTCTCTGAATGCGACCATCCAGCCAGTTTGCTATCCACCGAACAGTCCGCCCATCAAATCCATATCCTTCCAATTTAGAGTGGAGGATATTGTGGGGGACCGTGTCAAAGGCCTTACAGAAGTCCAGGTAGATGACATACATCCGTAACTCTTCCCTTGCCCACTGACGTAGTCAGTCCATCATAGAAGGCCACTAGGTTGGTCAGGCAGGACTTGCCCTTGGTGAAGCCGTATTGGCTGTCTCGAATCCCCTCCCTGTCCTCCATGTGCCTTAGCACAGCTTCTATGAGGATCTGTTCCATGGTCTTCCCAGGCACAGAGGTGAGCCTGACGGGTCGGTAGTTCCCAGGGTCCTCCTTTTTACCCTTTATAAATATGTGAACTCTCAGCTGATTGGAAGAAGCGAGAACGAAAAAACCCCAAGTGATGCAAAGGCAGTTACTCACCACCTCCCACGGGTAGACCAATGTCCAGCCAGTTTCCGAGAAAAAGATGGCTAATCTCTCTAAACCCACTCCTCTCCATTTTATTGCTGAGCATGATGTTATACGGCATGGAATGTCTCTTTGGTTAGGGAGGTCATCTGCCTTGTTGTGTCCCCTCCCAACCTCTTGCACATAGTTAGAGCAGTCTGTGGTTCTAAAAGCTTATAAAATGCCAGCCACAGAAGAACTGAAAGATGCAAGAGACATGTCATTGTATGAAGTAGTTTAATTAACTCCCCATGGTTCAGTATTGGGGCTGGTTCTGTTCAACATCTTTATCAATGATCTTGATGAGGGGATTGAGTGCACCCTCAGCAAGACTGCAGACGATACCAAGTTGGGTGGAAGCGTTGATCTGCTGGACGGTAGGAAGGCCCTATAGAGGGATCTGGACAGGCTAGATCGTTGGGCCGAGGCCAGCTGTATGAGGTTCAACAAGGCTAAGTGCTGGGTCCTGCACTTGGGTCACAACAACCCCAGGCAATGCTACAGGCTGGGGGAGGAGTGGCTGGAGAGCTGCCTGGCGGGAAAGTACCTGGGGGTGTTGGTTGACAGCCGCCTGAACATGAGCCAGCAGTGTGCTCAGGTGGCCAAGAGGGCCAATGGCATCCTGGCTTGTATCAGGAATAGTGTGGCCAGCAGGACCAGGGAGGTGATAGTGCCCCTGTACTCAGCACTGGTGAGGCCGCACCTCGAGTACTGTGTTCACTTTTGGGCCCCTCACTCCAAGAAGGACATCGAGGTGCTGGAGCGTGTCCAGAGAAGGGCAATGAAGCTGGTGAAGGGTCTGGAGCACAAGTCTTATGAGGAGCGGCTGAGGGAGCTGGGGTTGTTTAGTCTGGAGAAGAGGAGGCTGAGGGGAGACCTTATCGCTCTCTACAACTACCTGAAAGGAGGTTGTAGTGAGGTGGGGGTTGGTCTCTTCTCCCAAGTAACAAGTGATAGGACGAGAGGAAACGGCCTCAAGTTGTGCCAGGGGAGATTTAGATTAGATATTAGGAAAAATTTCTTCATGGAGAGAGTGGTTAGGCATTGGAACAGACTGCCCAGGGAAGTGGTGCAATCACAGTCCCTGGAAGTATTCAAAAAACGTGTGGATGTGTTGCTTAGGGACATGGTTTAGAGGTGGACCTGGCAGTTAGGTTAACGGTTGGACTCGATGATCTCAGAGGTCCTTTATAACCTTAATGGTTCTATGATTCTAAGTTTAATTAACTCAAGTTTCTATATGCTGTTTGGACTTTTATTCACAAAGGCTTTAATTTTGTTAATGTACAAGTGTTAATGTATAACCATAATTTAATTTTTGATAAATACCAGGATCCTTTGTTCACTTTAAAAAATGTTTTTCAAAAATGGAGTGAGCATTTGTCCCTGAAAAATAACTGTCTATCACCCTCATTCAGACCTTTTCAGGGGTCTTTGATAGATTTTTTTTAAGAGCAAATTTTGTCTTCCTTTCTGCCAACTGCAGCAGACTTTGCCTCCTGGAAGAACCATCTGTTGGTGGAGTAGATGAAAGCAACAACATGCTGGCCAGGTACATATATGGACTGTTCCTCAACTGGGCCCTGTTCTACTCTGTCAGTCTGTTCTCTTTTCCTGAAAACTTTCTATCTCTTAATCCAATCAGGCTGTAGCAGCAAATCCATGTGGCAACAACAGGGCACTCATAAAAATGCTGAATTTGATGAATCAGGTGTCACCACAGACAAAAAAATGACAATTTCTCTTAATTTCTCTCAGACTACATGCAAGTCAAAAGTTTATACTCAACATTTCCAATGGATTGATGCCATATTTTCCTATTTAGTTTCAATTTGAATAGTGTTTTCCTAAAATAAGAAACAGAAAGACAAATATTTCAAGATTAGCAAAGAGCAGCTAAATATTTGATTTAAAATTTTTTTAACATTTTGCTATCAAAAGCCACATACAACAATAGTCTCTGTAATTGACCCCAAACCCTAGTACCTAAGAAATTGGCATAAAGTTGCATTTCATTTTTCTTTTCTTCTCCTGATATTTTATTATCAGATAGTATATTGGTTCACTTATTTTATTTTCAATTTTGCTTTCTATATAAACCAGCTTGGATGAGGAAAATATCATTTAACATTTAATCAACCATAGTTATTCTAGCGACACTGGTTCTGCAACTATGTTGTCAAGATTACTTCTGAAGATATTAAAAGAATTTAGTTATAGCAATTTTTGAAGTTATTTCCTTAATATTTATTTCATTCTTGAAGCCTTGGCAATGAAAGCATTATTGTCCTCATATATGCAGCTTCTTAGGAGGTACAGTGTACAACCAGCGTGTTTCATTTATCATCAGGAAAGAGACATCTGCTCTATTCATTCATCTAAAATACATGCTTCCAGTATTGGACAGACATGGAAATAATCTGTTTTTAATATATTAGAAGCGAGCAATAAGCCATACAGAAATTGCAGCTGTTTTTCTGATTTTGAAGTACATATAATTTTTGTCACATCAGTTTAGATTCGCAGACTTTGCCCTTTCTGTAAAGCTATCTTGATTTATAGTTAAATTGTGCAAGAAAAGAATTATGTCAATGTAACAAAAACAGTACCCTTTGTGACATCTCCAAAATGCAACAGGGATTACTTTAAGACGTCGTGAGACTCTTTTTCTTTACAAATATTTTACAAGACAAAGTTGTACCTTTTTTTGAAAATACATCTGTTTTAAATCATTCCCTTAAAAAAAAACCCACAACAAAAGAGAGAGAAAAACAAGAGAGAGAGAGAGAAAGAAACACTGTTTCCAGTCCCCCTGCACCTTCTCAGCTTAAAGGAAATTTGTTTACATGTTCTGAAGCAGGCATAGACAAAAAGCAGAGGAAAGAGGAGGTGGTTATAAGGATCAGGGTTCGGCTTTGCCTAAACCAATTCCACATACACCACAAATTATTAACTGTTTTTATTTCCTGCTCCAAAGATTTGTGGAGAAAATAAACTTGGCTAGGGAAAAGCTGCACTTATTTTCTTTCAGCAAGATGCTGTGTTAACAAATACAACGTATGAGCCACCTTGAGTGAATCAAGGTTCCTAATAATCCATTTTTTCAAACAATACCGGTATTTCCTTTCACAGATATCATCTCCATGCTCTCTCCACAGTTAGTGTATCCGTTTCTGTGCAATACATTGTTGCCAAGCTGTTAGAATATGATGCTGGGGTGTTTTGGACCACCTTCCTCCACATGGCCCATATACACAGGCTGTCATCTGGATCTTTGGAGACCTCGTCGTTGTCTAGGTCACCATAGAAGACTTCCAGCACTGCTAATTCTCTCAGGTACTGGATGCCTTCCTCAGCAGTAGTCCACTTCCCTTGGTAATTCACAAGATCTTCCTTGAAAGGATATCTTGCCCTCACACTTGAGAGGAGCCGTCTCCAGAGACTGCAAATTGCTGCCTCTTTTCCAATTCCTCTCTCAATTCCCTGGTTTCTAGCAAGGGATCCCAGGTTCCTTACCTTCCAGTTGCTGACTGTTGGCCCCACTATCCCAGCATTGGAGCAGCCAGGCAGCAATCCGCTCACCTGGCTGGCGGCTGTAATCTTTCCGCATGTCTCAAAGATCTGACTAAGTCAGGGACTGGGTAGTTTCCGTGTCCTGTCTGATTTGTCATACTTCTTCCTCCTGTTTCTTTGCTGAAGGACTGGCTTCCTGATCAGACCCTTCCTCTTCCTCTTTCCTCCCTTAGTAATAAATAGTATGAATCCGTTGACCTCTTTGTCCACTCAGTGGGACAGGGGGAGAAAATAAGATGAAAAAAAACCCAACCTCGTGGGTCAAGATAAAGGCAGTTTAATAAAGAAAAGCAAAGGCCATGCACGGAAGCAAAGGAAAACAAAAAGATTTATTTTCTACTTCCCATCAGCAGGCAATGTCCAGCCACTTCATGGGAAGTAGGGACTCAGTATGCATAGCGGTTGCTTTGGAAGACAAACATCGTAATAACGAATGCCCCCTCCTCTCCTCCTTTCTTTTAGCTTTTATTGCTGAGCACGATGTCATATGGTGTGGAATATCCCTTTGGTCAGATTGGGTCAGCTGTCCTGGCTATGTCTCCTCCCAACCTCTTGTCCACCTCCAGCATGCTGGCCTTTGGGGGCTGGGGTGGTTGGAGAGACAGCCTTGATGCTGTGCAAGCACTGCTCAGCAGTATCCAAAGCATTGGTGTGTTATCAACACCTTTCTAGCTACAAATACAAAGCACAGCACTATGAGGGCTGCTATGGGGAAAGTTAACTCCATCCCAGCCAGACCCAATACACAGAATCATAGAATCACAGAATATCTCAAGTTGGAAGGGACCCATAAGGATCATCAAGTCCAACTCCCTGCTCCTCACAGGACTACCTAAAACTAAATCATATGACTAAAAGCATCATCCAGATGCTCCTTGAACTCTGACAGGCTTGGGGCCGTGACCACTTCCCTGGGGAGCCTGTTCCAGTGACCGACCACCCTCTCAGTGAATAACCTTTTCCTGATGTCCAATCTGAACTTCCCCTGGCGCAGCTTCATTCCATTTCCACATGTCCTATCGCTAGTCACCAGAGAGAGGAGATCAGCACCTCCTCCTCCGCTGCCCCTCTTGAGGAAGTTGTAGGCTGCAATGAGGTCACCCCTCAGCCTTCTCTTCTCCAAGCTGAACAAGCCAAGTGACCACCTCAGCCGCTCCTCCTAAGTCTTGCCCTTGAGACCTTTCACCATCTTGGTCGCCCTCCTCTGGACACACTCTAATAGTTTGATGTCCTTCTTATATTGAGGCGCCCAAAACTGCACACAGTGCTCGAGGTGGGGCCACAACAGTGCAGTGTAGAGTGGGACAATCGCCTTTCTCGACCGGCTAGCTATGCTGTGCTTGATGCACCCCGGTTGCACGGACAGGGTTGGCCCTTTGGGCTGCCAGGGCACACTGTTGACTCATATTCAACTTGCTATCACCCCAGACCCCCAGATCTCTTTCTGTGGGGCTGCTCTCCAGCCTCTCTGAACAGCTAAATATGAATATATCTTTTTCTAAGCTAAATGAAATGCCTCCGATGGTCCGTGTTAAGCAGAAGAGCAGCACTTCATATCATGTTCAGATGAGTTAATTTGGCATTTCCTGTTTCATCCTTGTGTTCTGGCCCAAGGTAGGCTGAAAGGTTAGGGAAGGCAGAAATCTCAAATAGATGTCTAGCAAGCCAAAGGGAATCTTGTGTATAGGAGCTGAAGTGTTTCTAGTTTCTTACTCTCAATGCTTCCAAAGGAGTATTTATCTTCTTGGTGCCTACATCAACTCAGAAGTTGAAAAACTGCTCTTATCGCTTGAAAGAGCACACAACATATGAAGTTGGCACCTTCAACATGATTACAAACCAGAGAACTGAATTATTGAAATATATATTTAGAAACTAATGCAATGACAAATAAAATTGTGTGGTGATAAATATGTAGACTAAACTGTATTTATTCTCAATATGCACTGTTTAAAGGACAAGAAAACAATTTCTGAATGCCAATATTTTCCAATGACTTTTAGATACATCTGTAGCACGCGCAATTTTGAAACTTAACTGATAGATACATGGCACCTTTGCTACAGTCAGAAAAGTTTTTACACAATTACTACTGTTCTTTACAACTGTACTGGGTCTGGCTGGGATGGAGTTAATTTTCTTCATAGCAGCTCATATGGTGCTATGTTTTAGATTTGTGACCAAGACAATACTGATAACACACTGATATTCTAACTATTGCTTTTAAGGGATAACTTATATTGTCAGTACTTTTCTGTGTTTATGGTCACGAAGCTGCTCCATGATGGAAACAGACAGGTTAGTTAAAAATCACAAGTGAGTAAAGATTTAGGCCCACCTACAAAATGCATTTTTCTTGGCTGGCATTCTAGACTTCATCATACTATAAACATGTAGCCATGAGGACTCTTCATATATCAAACTGTAGCTTTGTTTAGATATTACTCTGATTCATTTTCACCACTTATATACAGAGACATTCCAATCTATATACTGCATTTAGAACAATATGCATTTTTACTGCAGTACTTTATGTTGTGAAAGCATATGTAAACATAGCAACAAGAAACCTGTTTAAAGGGTTACCTTTAGTCTGACAGAAATGTATATATAGTATTTGGCCATTTGATAATGAACAGAAACTGGAGGGGGGGGGAATGAGGGAGGACTGTGATCAAGTTAAGCTCTTACTAGTTATACTTATATTTATTCTTTATACTGATTTTAAACAGCTACCATTAGCACATCTGTTGTAAATAATGCTCTAAGTTTTCATTTGCACATTTTTAATAGTCCTACATCACAAGCAGCTATGCCCTTATTCAGTAGTGTAAACCTGTGAACTGCCTCAGTTAAATCTGCGTCTAGATTTTCTTTCTGAAAAAGAGAATAATAATCATGTCTTTGCAAAAAAAATCAAACTCAAGAGACAACATAAAAACACTGAACTGACTTTGAACAGTATATCTTTTATATATCAGTCAGTATTAGTAATATTCTTACAGTCTTTACAAATAAATGTAACAAAATATACAAAATGGAGAAGGAACAATAAGCAGGATTTGACAACAAAAAAAAATCTATAGAAATAAAAGAAGCAAGTGTATGAGCTTAGTGCCTTTTCCTGTCTTGGAATTTCATTTATTCCCCACATACCCTATAACCCTAGGGTGCAACCCAACCTCTTAGTTTGTTCCCAGAATTGCATTTTTACTAGTATACTTGGTCTATGTCCCTTTTCTAGTGTCCTTTTTCACTTCTTCCTCCTGTTTCTTTGCTGAAGGACCAGCTTCCTGATCAGACCCTTCCTCCTCCTCCCTTAGTAATCAATGATATGGACCTGTTGACCACCTCGTCCACTGTTTCTTTTTCACTATTGGGGCAAGTACTGTAACTGTTGTTGTTTGGGTCCCTATCTCAACCATGGTGTCCTCAGATGCAGTTTGGGTCCCTGTCTCTACTATCATGTCTTCAGATATAGTTTGTATCTCAGTCTCAGTGATGAGATGAGCCGGCACAGGCAGGATGCAGGACCAACCACAAAACTACGGATGAAATGCAAAAAGTAAATTTATTTTCGTTACCTCGCCAACCGGGGGATCTCTGAAGCAGCATCTGGGCAGAGGCACACAAGCGGGGATGCAGGCACTGCAGAGCTCGGTCCATGCTAGAGGATCACCGAATCTGCTGTTTTCACCTGTTTCGCGCAGGCGTAGTTTACCACTGTGCTTTGATCTTTCCCGCAGCAGGGCAGGAATCTCAAGCATGTTTGATAGGGTGCCATCTAAGCACAGATGTTCTACTTGTCCAATACACAAGGCTAAACAATTAGTATGATATATATATGTTTTTCTACACCCCAGCTGCAAGTCACTTGAGCACGTTTGCAGTCTTCGTCGCCAATCTTCTGTTATTATCCCACAGTATTCTCAGAGGTGGTTTGGGTCCCTGCCTTAACCACAGTCCTCTGATAGTACTGAACTGTGACTTGGTAGGTGCAGGCCAAGCCCCAGTACAATGCTAGAAGCTGCTGGTTTTCATTGGGGTAGGCAAGGCACCTTTCTATCAGGTGGTGTGTTAGTTTACCAGGGTTACTTGCCTGTTCAGGCTATGGGAGGTGATAACCACCCTAGGAACCTGCCCAGATCCTTCCACACACTTTGCCACCCAGGGACTGGCCACCTCAGGGCACGTTTCAGTATCGCCTCACCCAAAAATTGTCTTTTCTTACGCCAGGACAACACCAGATTCCAAAAACCCCACAATATGCCAACAGTGTTAATTAGTAGTATTAAACAGCTCATGTAAGGGTGAACAAGGACCTTGGGAGCCTGCATAATAAAACCATCCACATCAATCCCGGATAGGAAGAGGGAGATGTATTCCCTCATCCTCTCCACAAGATAGCTCCCCCAGCACAGTAAAGGCATCAATGCCAGGGCAAAGCACATACCCATTGTTTGTACTAGCATGTTCCCAAGCTCAGCCAAATAAAGAGGTAAGCAGCGCAGCCAACAAACTCCATGATCCCCACAGGAGCTTTCCACTTAATAACTACTATAGCAATAGCACGCTTAATACAAAACTGCCGTTGTCTCGTGCCCCACTTTGGGCACCACAAAGGACTGTGGTGGGTTGACCTTGGCTGGCTACCAGGTACCCACTAAGACACTCTATCACTCCCCCTCCTCACCAGGACAGGAGGGAGAAAATAAGATGAAAAAAAACTCGTGGGTCAGGATAAAGACAGTTTAATGAAGAAAAGCAAAGGCCTCACATGGAAGCAAAGGAAAACAAAAGATTTATTCTTTACTTCCCATCAGCAGGTGATGTCCAGCCACTTCCTGGGAAGTAGACCCTCAGTACGCATAGCGGTTGCTTTGGAAGACAAACACCTTAATAACGAATGCCCCCTCCCCTCCTCCTTTCTCTTAGCTTTTTATGCACAGACAATGGTAAACAGGACATACATTGAGATTTGATTTAACACGCGCATGAAGAACATGCTGTGTACATGGAAATCAATTGTGCAGTGCAAAACATTTCCAGTATCTGGTTTCAGATGTTCATCCTTGTTTGAATCTAGTCCTAATACACTTCTATAAGAATTGAAGGAAAATGAAGGCAAGGAGCCTCCATTCTGTCTAACGGCTACCTTGTTTCAGAGCTTAGAATAAAAAGAAACACTAGAAACACAAAGAAACAGTAAAAAGTTAATATGTTCACTACAATAGCACAAGGAAGAAGCATCATCCAAGCAAATAATGAACAATTAATCTTGAATTCTTTCCTGCAAAGTAGAACCTTCTGCAACCCAGAACAATCTCTGACCTGATGCCAATCTTTACAGGAAGAAGGCAGATGTATATGTGAAACCCCTCAGGCTGAAGAAGGAATCAAACCTGTGTTCTAGCCACTAATTGTAAAAAAGAAGCCTCCCTCACCAGTTTTGCCTCTGTTTTCTGTTTAAGTCAGCTCTGCTCCATTTCTTAAAGAAAGACAATCAGAGACAATGATCAGAGTTCAGGACTGTGATGGGTGGGTCACACCTTTTAGCACTGAAAGAGGAAAATGCTGAGAATATATTGTTGAAATGCTTGTTAGCTGTCTTTATACAGCTCCTGGCTAGGTCAGTGCACCATTTTATGGATCCCATTTGGAGGTGCCTGTGGATGTGGTTTATTGCACCTTTCTATGGAATCAAAGACATTTTCAGTTTCCCATACACCTGCTTCAACTACTTTTTCCTCTCCTCTGTTGTAGATAACTGTCATCTTAATTGTGCTGTTCCAAGTCTTTGTGGAGCTGAGCTGTAAACCACATCAATGGAATAATCAAGTTCTTAATAAAAAAATCCACCCTAAAATTTTTAACTTGGTTCCCAGTTTACAGAGCAGCTCTTGCTCTGCATCAGCTCTACTGAGAGCTTGCATCAGGTCTACTTGAGACTTGCATCAATGCTACTGAGGAAATGTTGAACTGAGAACAGAGGATGAAAACAAGCTGTTAAGGGCTGCAAAGAGACGGAAACCTCTTAAATAAGTTTTTCCATACACAAAAAAGTCTATAATTGCATCATCAGATGACTAAAGGCCAAGGTATAAATCTGAATCTGTTGATTCAGATACTGCCTACTCCTGAAGCTGAATAAACACAATAGGTCTCTTACTTTTCAACATTAATATTCCCCAGACACTTTAAGATCTCTTTTATATATATCCAGAAACTCCTTGTCTTGACAGAGCTGAACATTAGAATGCCTATCTCAAGTTAGTGCTAAAGTTAGCATGGAGACAATTAGTTGAATTGGAAACCTCTAAAAATTATTGCAAATAATGGCACCTCACTAAAATAACTTACATGACAATGCCCATTCTAAATTATCTGGATAATAATACTTCAAACTCACATTTTTCCTCATCTAACAATCTCAAACTACTTTACAAGCTTCTACAGAGTGACAAAATTTTAATTTGTTCAAAGGACACGAAAAATCCTTTGAAATCCCTTGATGCCAAGGACTGAGCCCAGATTTCCAGCTCCTCCATTCCATTTTTTAATTCAAAAGCCACTACCAATATATGCTCTTGTTCTAGGTTTGTCATATCATCAATTACAATAAGCTTTAGAGTATCAAATTGTCTGCAAAATAAAACTAAATTCAATTATCGTAAAAAACCAAAATGTAGTAGAAGTGTTTCCATGTCCAAGATGCATAAATTATTATTTAGAATATATGAAACATAGTCCAAGCTGCCATCATCTTGAAATTCAAGAGTTAAAAAAAATGAACATTCAGACAGTAATGACAAAATAATATAATTGATTAAACCACGAAGACCAAGTGTTTTCAGAACTTTGATACAAAAATTGAAATAAGGAAAGTAGATTCTTCATAATCATATGATATATGAAGAATTGGTATGCTGAAGCCTTATAAAAACTGTATACTAAAGTACATTCTATTTTTGCAGAAAAAAAAATCAAGGGTTTGCAAGACAGGTATGGTGAATCTGAGCAACAGATTTCAGTTTAACATTATACTTAAAATACTATAGAATAATGCTATAGAAAATACTATAGAAAAAATTCACAACGGATTTTTTTTTCTTTAATTCTGGCTTTCCAGAATTAGCTGCTTCACCACCTTCCCAGGGATCAAGGTGAGGCTGATCAGCCTGCAGTTCCCTGGGTCCTCCTTCTTAACCTTCTTGAAGATAGGAGGGACACTTGCTTTCCTCCAGTCTTCGGGCACGTCTATCCATCACCATGATCATTCAAAGATTATCAAGAGTGGCCTCGTGATGACATCAGCCAGCTCCCTCGTGGGTCCATCCCATCAGGGCCCGTGGACATATGTATGTCCAGTTTGCTTAAGTATTCACTGACCTGAGCCTCTTTCACCAAGGGTATGTCTTCCTTGCTCCAGCCTTTCCCCCTGGTCTCTGGGACCTGGGATTCCTGAAGGATGGTCTTTCTAGTAAAGACTGAGGCAAAGGCGGCATTCAGTACCTCAGCCTTTTCCATGTCCTGTGTCACCAGGTCCCCCATCTCATTCAGCAGCAGGCCCACATTTTCCCTAGTCTTCCTTTTGTTGCCTAAGTACTTAGTGTAGACCTTCTTGTTGCCTTTGACATCCCTGGCCAGATTCAATTCTATTTGGGCTTTAGCTTTCCTAACCTCATCCCTGGATGGTCAGACGATGTCTCTGTATTCCTCCCAGGTTACCTGTCCTTGCTTCCACCTTCTGTATACTTCCTTTTTTGTTTTTGAGTTTGGCCAGGAGCTCCTTGTTCATCCATGGAGGCCTCCTGGCACTTTTGCCTGACTTCCTACTCATTCAGATGAACTGCTCATCAGTTACTCAGGTACTTCAGTTGCTCAGATTGGGATGGACTGCTCTTCACTTACTCAGTTCCTTCAGCTACTCGGGCATTTTATTTTACACACTGAAATTAAGTTCTGCTCATCAAAGCTTGTCTTTCTGATGCAATGTAAGCTTCTAAAATCATATTTGAAAATTAACATTTTGTATCTTTTTGCCCTTCCTTTATGGAGTTATAAAGTAAAAATGACCCTAGAAGACCTCATTCTAATCTCATTCACAGCACCATAAGTCAGAAGTAATTCTAATGAAATTAATGAAACTACTTTGGAAGAAAACAAATGTGGGAGAATGTGACACGGAAAAAAATGTTTGTGTGCTCAGAAATGTGTCTGCTTTTCCAGACATTTATTGATCCAATAAAAAATACCCCTTTTCCTGGCAAACCTTGCCCCACAAAGAGCTTAAACATCTAAGAACTAAACCTATCCCTCAATATTTTACCATGTAACAGAAATGGTTCCCTGTGAAGAATCTCTGCTTCATTTGAAAAATCCCAATTTAATCTCAATCTCAATTAATGTTTTTTTGCATCTAAACTCACTCAAGAAGCCACTCAGAAGCATTTTGCCACAGTACTTAACAGATGTTTGGTTTTTAAACAAACTAGTATCAATTTTGAGATGAGAAGAGTTTAATTATACCTTTGAAATACTTGATCATTACCTAAAGACATTTTATTTGTTAAAGAACATATTTCTTATCTAATAAAGACATTTTAGATGAACAAACATTCTACATCAAATTAATAGGGGAAAAAACGATCAGTGCCATGAAAGACATGCTTGGAAAATAGGAAAGAAACATTAGAAGATCTGGATGTAGAAAAGAATTTTGATCTCAAGGCAGACAAATCTATTACAAGCTTTAGATTCAACATATGGAAAAGTCAGAGGTAATAAGGAGGTTGGTTACTTATTGTGAATTTAGTTGAGAATCATGAGAGTTTGAATGTGAAGGAAGCACGAAAGAGATTCAGACTGCCTAAATATTGTCCATATTTTAGACCTAAGATCCTATGTCTGAGAGTAACCAAAAAAATTTGTTTTCCAAATACTGCAGTATGTATGAGAAACCTGAGATTTAATACAAATAACATCTATTTGGAGATTCCAAGTATTTCCTATTTGTTATTAAGCAAAATAATCCACTTAAAACTCTTATTGTACTATTAGTCTTCTACTACAAGGAAAAGGGGAAGATTTCCCCCTTCTATTCAAGATCCTTTATGCCACTCCAATCAACTGTGGAACTGGCAAACACATGATCTTCTCATAGTTACATACTCTTTCCACATACAGACTTCCAGACCTCCTCAGACACTGTGGGACTATATCAGCAGCAGTTCCACAGATAGTACAATGATAATGATTTTTTTAGGACAGCACTAATATACAATGATGACCATGACAAGATCTCAAATTTTTCAGTAGGATCTAATGTAGAAATAATGGTGCTAAACTACTCAGAACACAAACTTTCAAGGGAGATCAATGAAAAACAAGAAAAACAACAGACAAGGAAAATTCATTGTTCTGCCTTATATATTCTATTCTAGCTCAGATGCTTGGGATTTCCCAGAGCCATTCACCTGTTTTAGTATAGGAAAGATTATCATTTGACAGCTGCCAGAGATATCCTTCTGCCAAAGGCTACATCTGAGAAAAACTGTATGTCAACTCTAACATTTGGCAGAGGCCTGGAAGGATGCCCAGATTACCACCTGCAAATTTCTAGTAAAGACATTTCTCCTCTCTCAGCCCAAGAAAATCATATTGATTGAGATAACTTTGCCTGAAGGTCTCTAGAGCACCTTTCTCCATTGAAACTTGATTTCTTCTGGACAGTTCCTCTATCCGCACTTCTAAACTTTTCTTTCAGTCACTGCCTGACCCCTTTGCTAAGCTTAAATACAGAATAAGCAAGCACTGCAATTCCCTCAAGATCCCTATCCTGTCTAGACAGGCTCACGGTATTCTACAGTCAAGAAAGGAATTTCTAAGAGAGGTTTGGGTTTAAGCAGAATGTGGATAAGATGATCTCTTGTACTAGATGGTGACATGCATCCGAATATGGTAAAAACTGAGGCATAGCCATGTCCTGGTAAGGGATTAGATACTGCTTTATCTAATTCTGTGACCCTTTGGAAAAGGTAACCTACAAAAATGAAGATTTTAATTTTAAAGATGGCATTCACATATCTTTCTCCATAGATTTCTTCTAGATTCAGCCCTTCAGCATTCTGAACCTAGACAAAAAGATAAGGTATTTGCTTATGGAAAGCCTATGGTATTGGTAATAACTGATACCTTGAAGCTCCCAACGCTTAGTTCTAACAGGGCTGAGACTTTGACTAGGAATGAAGCTATACTTTCTGTATGACATATCAAGATACCAATTTATCAAGGAAAATTTTTCTGTCCTTAATTGTATATAGGAAGATAATGGAAGATTTAATTGCACCATTACTTAAATTCATTTAACTATTTTCAAGTTTCATTTTCAATGTCATAGAATCATAGAATGGTTTGGGCTGGAAGGGACCTTTAAAGATCAACTAGTCCATACCCCCTACCATGGGCAGGGACATCTTTCACTAGATCAGGTTGCTTAAAGCCCTGTCCAACCTGACCTTGATCACTTCCAATGATGAGGCATCCACAACTTCTCCAGGCAACCTGTTCCAGTGTCTCACCACCCCCACTGTAAAAAATTTCTTCCTTATCTAATCTAAATCTATCCTCTTTCAGTTTAAAACCATTGCTTCTTGTGCTGTCACTACAGGCCCTGGTAAAAAGTCAGGAACCTGACTGGTCAGTAGTTTCCAGAGTCTTCCTTTTTACCCTTTTTAAAAATGGGTGTGATGTTCCCCTTTTTCCAGTCACTGGGGACTTTGCCTGACTGCCATGACTTTTCAAATATCATGGAGAGTGGCTTGGCAAGTATATCAGCCAACTCCCTCAGGACCCTGGGATGCATCTTGTCAGGTCCCGTGGACTTGTATATGTTCAGGTTCCTCCGGTGGTCTCGAACCTGACTTTCTCCTACGATAGGAGGGACTTCATTCCCCCAGTCCCTGCCTTGAGGTTCAGGGGCTTGAGAGATGTGGGAAGAGTAATTAAGCCCTTCTTATTATTCTTCACATCTCTTGCCAAATTGAGCTCCAGCTGTGCCTTAGCTTTCCTGATCCCATCCCTACACACCCAGGCAGCATCCCTTATATTCTTCCCAGGATACATGTCCCTGGTTCAACTGCTAATGCATTTCCTTCTTACACTTTAGTTTGACCAGGAGGTCCTTACTCAGCCATGCTGGTCTCCTGCCTTCCTTGCCTGATTTCCTGCACATGGGAATCAAGAGCTCTTGCGGTTCAAGAAAAATGTCCTTAAAGAGCTGCCTGCTCTGTTCTGCTCCCTTATCCCTGAGGTCAGTTTCCCAGGGGGTTGTCCTGGTTTCAGCTGGGATAAAGTTAATGATGTTCTTCACTACAACAACTTTTCAATATCTTGAACATCCTTGGGTAGTTAAGATATATCTATTGGTAGTTCTTGGGAATATTGTTTTGGTTTTGTCTAAGGTTAATAAGCAGTTTAAGAATGTCATCCAGAGATCTGCCCCAAGGCTGGATAGTTATGAGTGGCAGGGTGTGTGGGAGAGCATGGGCAAATGCCTAGGATGGTGGACCCCTCCAGTATTTTGGAACTTCACCCCTAAACAAGTGCAGAATCCTGAAAAATTAGTAGAATATTTGGAAAAAGTATGCTGTCACCCTGGCAATTCTAGGGAGACACAAATCACCGCAATGTGCTGGGGCCTGGCCCATGCCTACTGAGCCCTGTTCAACGCTATTCAGAACCCTCAAGGGGAAGAGAAGGTCTCTGGATCTGACGACAAAACGACAGGTGCTGCAGCTATGCCAGCCCCGGAGACTTGCGCTGCGGCTATGCCAGCCCCCACAACAGGTGCTGCGGCTAATCCAGAGAACCAACCCGTGCCAGTATCAGTCGCCCCTATACAGAAGAAAAAATACACAAGATCAGCTCATTTAGTAAGAGATGAAGATGAACCAGGGCCATCGTGAGAACAGGAGGAGGAAGAGGCAGAACCCACAAATGAGATGGTAACCACCCGATCCCTGTCCCTGAGTGAGCTGCGAGATATGCGAAAAGATTTCAGTCGTTGTCCAGGCGAGCACATTGTCACCTGGCTGCTCTGATGCTGGGATAACGGGGCCAGTAGCCTGGAATTAGAGGGTAGGGAAGCCAAACAGCTGGGATCCCTTTCTAGGGAAGGGAGCATTGACAAAGCAATTGGAAAAGGGGCACAAGCCCTCAGCCTCTGGAGTTAACTCCTGTCAGGCGTGAAGGAAAGGTATCCCTTCAAGGAAGATGTTATATGTCACCCAGGCAAGTGGACCACCATGGAGAGAGGTATCCAGTACCTGAGGGAATTAGCTGTGCTGGAGGTGATTTATGGTGACCTGGACAACGAGCAGTTATCCAAAGATCCAGGTGAAGTCCGGTGCACACGACCCACGTGGCGGAAGTTTGTACGGAGCGCACCATCATCATATGCAAACTCTTTGGCAATAATGACCTGGAAAGATGTCTCCACCAACCAGCAAAAGGAAACACAAGGTTTCTTGGGCATTGTGGATTTTTGGAGAATGCATATTCCGAATTACAGTCTGATCATAAGCCCTCTCTATCAAGTGACCTGGAAGAAGAATGATTTCAAATGGGGCCCTGAGCAACAACAAGCCTTTGAAGAAATTAAACAGGAGATAGTTTGTGCAGTAGCCCTTGGGCCAGTCTGGGCAGGGCAAGATGTCAAAAATGTGCTCCACACCGCAGCTGGGGAGAACGACCCTACCTGGAGCCTCTGGCAGAAAGCACCAGGGGAGATTCAAGGTCGACCCCTAGGGTTTTGGAGTCGGGGATACAGAGGATCCGAGGCCTGCTATACTCCCACTGAGAAAGAGCTATTGGCAGCATATGAAGGGTCTTGAGCCTCTTTGGAAGTGGTTGGTACTGAAGCACAGCTCCTCCTGGCACCCCGACTGCTAGTGCTGGGCTGGATGTTCAAAGGGAGAGTCCCCTGTACACATCATGCAACTGATGCTACGTGGAGTAAGTGGGTCGCACTGATCACACAACGGGTTCAAATAGGAAACCCCAGTCACCCAGGAATCTTGGAAGTGATCATGGAGTGGCCAGAAGGCAAAGATTTCGGAATATCGCCAGAGGAGGAGGTGACGCCTGCTGAGGAGGCCCCACGGTATAATAAACTGCCAGAAAATGAGAAGCAATATGCCCTGTTCACTGATGGGTCCTGTCGCCTTGTGGGGAAGCATCGGAGGTGGAAGGCTGCTGTATGGAGTCCTGTACGACAAGTTGCAGAAACTGCTGAAGGAGAAGGTGAATCAAGTCAGTTTGCAGAGGTGAAAGCCATCCAGCTGGCTTTGGATATTGCTGACCAAGAAAAGTGGCCAGTGCTCTATCTCTATACTGACTCATGGATGGTGGCAAATGCCCTGTGGGGGTGGTTGCAGCAATGGAAGCAGAGCAACTGGCAGCGCAGAGGCAAACCCATCTGGGCTGCTGCATTGTGGCAAGATATTGCTGCCCCGATAGAGAACCTGGCTGTAAAAGTACATCACGTAGGTGCTCACGTACCCAAGAGCGGGGCCAGTGAAGAACATCAAAACAGTCAGCAGGTGGATGAGGCTGCTAAGATTGAAGTGGCTCAGGTGGATCTGGACTGGCACCATAAGGGTGGATTATTTCTAGCTCAGTGGGCCCATGACACCTCAGGCCATCAAGGAAGAGATGCAACATATAGCTGGGCTCATCATCGAGGGGTGGACTTGACCATGCACACTATTGCACAGGCTATCCATGAACGTGAAACGCGCTGCAATCAAGCAAGCCAAGCGGTTCAAGCCTCTCTGGTATGGAGGACGATGGCTGAAATATCAATATGGGGAAGCCTGGCAGATTGATTATATCACACTCCCACGAACCCGCCATGGCAAGCACCATGTGCTTACAATGGTGGAAGTGACTACTGGATGGTTGGAAACATATCCCGTGCCCCATGCCACCACCCGGAACACTATCCTGGGCCTTGAAAAGCAAGGCCTATGGCGACATGGCACCCCAGAAAGAATTGAGTCAGACAACGGGACTCATTTCTGAAACAACCTCATAGACACCTGGGCCAAAGAACATGGCATTGAGTGGGTATATCACATCCCCTATCACACACCAGCCTCCGGGAAAATCGCATGATACAATGGACTGTTAAAGACTACACTGAGAGCAATGGGTGGTGGGACATTCAAACACTGGGATACACATTTAGCAAAGGCCACCTGGTTAGTCAACACTAGGGGATCTGCCAATCGAGCTGGCCCTGGCCCATCAAACCTTTTACGTACTGCAGAGGGGGATAAAGTCCCTGTAGTGCATGTAAAAAATATGCTGGGGAAGACGGTCTGGGTTACTCTTGCCTCGGGCAAAGGCAAACTCATTTGTGGGATTGCTTTTGCTCAAGGACCTGGGTGCACTTGGTGGGTGATGCGAAAGGATGGGGAAGTCCGATGTGTACCTCAAGGGGGTTTGATTTTGGGTGAGAATAGCCAATGAACTGAATGGTATGATGTTAATTGCTATATAATACTGGATGTCATAACTTCTATGGTGGCTATATGCCATATCAATGGTATTACAGTAAGAATCACCCAGATTAATGAAGAATGAACTTTGAAGAAACCAAGCAAAGTGCAGTGGTGATGGAACCAGAACTGGCTTCAGCATGCAACAATCCAACACCACACACCCTCTCTCCTGCCCTGAAAGACTGTTATGACAGATGGAGCCCAAAGTCATGGACTGGATGAACTCAATAGGCATTTTAGAGGGATGGCCCATAGGCTAAGGGAATGATATCTATGTGTGTGTATATATATATTAAAGGACTGGAAATGTGGTGGTGACTAATTGGAATGTATTGGAAAGTGTAAGACCTGGGCATGATGTGTATGGTACAGAATAAGAGGTGGATACTGTCCTGGTTTCAGCTGGGATAGAGTTGATTTTCTTCCTAGTAGCTGGTATAGTGCTGTGTTTTGGATTTAGGATGAGAATAATGTTGATAACACACTGATGGTTTAGTTGTTGCTAAGTAGTGCTTACACTAGTCAAGGACTTTTCAGCTTCCCAGGCTCTGCCCGGTGCACAAGAAGCTGGGAGGAGGCACAGCCAGGACAGCTGACCCAGACTGGCCAAAGGGCTATTCCATACCGTATGATGTCATGCTCAGTATATAAACTGGGGGGAGTTGGCTGGGGGGTAGCGATTGCTTCTCAGGGACTGGCTGGGCATCTGTTGGCGGGTGGTGAGCAATTGTATAGTGTATCACTTGCTTTGTATATTATTATTGTATTATTATATTGTTATTATTATTACTACTATTACTACTATTCTATTTTATTTTACTTCAGTTATTGAACTGCTTTTATCTCAATCTTGGGGCAGTTTACATGGCACCAGGGCGGGTGGCACCGGGGTGGGGGAGTGAGCGAGTGGCTGTGTGGTGCTTAGTTGCTGGCTGGGGTTAAACCACGACATTGATCCAGAAATGAAAAATGCAAGAAATGAAAATCCACATTTGAGGAATAAAGGGAAGGAAATCCTTCTCTGGAAGTTGTTGTCACAACCTAAAAGGTTACCTGGCCTACAGGTGAGTAGAGATCGTTACCATGGGTTTGTAGGATTCCGTAATACACAAGGACATGGAGGCTTTATGCTCTAAATTCTCTACTTTATTACAGATTACTACAAATACCACAAAAATTACCACTAGCAAGTATACCTATGATTAATAAAGCAAATATATATATCAAGTTATTACAAATTACTATCAATAATCAATAATATAGTATCAATCAGTAGTATGGCAGTGATCAGTTGTATAGCAACAACCAATAACAGCAACAACCAAGCAGGTATATACTATTACAGGTTAGTAGAAACTTATCATTAGTGAAGCAACTTATCGACAGTATAACAGCAGATATATTTAAGGTAGATTACTTATATGGATATATAATACTGGTATCAAGTGATTTCAGAAGGGGCCAAACCATCCCAAAGGGGAGGACAAACTGATCCCAGAAGGGGACCCAAACATCCCAGAGGTGGGAGGACAAACTGAACTGACCCCAAAGGGGGAGAAGGGGCCAAAAGGGGGGACCATTAAGATAACAGACAGAGTCTCATTTCAAAGATGATCTGTGTTACAGAGTCTGGAGTCAGCCAGGCTTCCCTGGTGAGAGTCAAAGATCTCATAGAAAGTTCGTGCAGAATTCAGCCTGTTTAGGAAAAAGAAAAGTACATGCAGCACAGGAAGTTCTCATATAGAGAAGCTCCATTTTGAATAAAAATTAAGCCCCTTTTATATCATAGAGACATCAGAGGGCGTAGGACATACTACTTCTAGCAGTCAATAGATGCTGTTATTTTCACCTGTAACAGCCAATAGATGACGTTTTCTGTTCTTTCAGAAAAATTTTATTTTAATTATTTTATTTTCCCAGGCTGTTTTCCACCTTTTCAGATGATAAGTTGTTGTTACAGTCCCTTGTTTTTGTGCTTATCGATGGTATCTCAGAATGTCTCCAGTTTCTAGGTACCCAGCCGTACTTCAAACATGCCAGCTGCACTTTCCAGGGATGCTTATGGTTCACAGGCCTAGTTCCCAGGCTAGCAGTTCCAAGGCTGGCAGGCCTTTCTCTGTCAGTATTTTTTAGCAGACATTCTTCTGTTCAGTAATTTTCCCCTTCTAACCATGTCACGTCCCACCTGGGGAGGAGGGGGAAGGAGTGACAAAGATTCGCAAATCCTTTCGGTGTGGATTAAGGTGGGCCAACACTCAAGGCCCATACACAAACACCAGCTTTAATAGAAAGCTTCTATAGAGACAAATATTGAGTACAAATATTTGATACCCGCCAACCCTCTCACAGTTATATTCACCCCAGCTATGCGGTTTTACGGAAAGTCAAGGTAGGCTATGCAGTACTTGACTTCAATTTAACAACTCTAACAACTTAATCGCCTTAGGAAAAGTGATACAAAAAAGAGAGAGAGAGAGAGAGAGAGAGAGAATCACCAGTCCTGGATCCAGCGTTGGTCCTGCCAACAAGGGTATTCGGTGAGGGAAGAAGAAGAGTGAGGAGAAGTGAAGGTTCTCATAGAGATGTTGATTCTGCGCAGGGTGCTCAGTGAGAATAATTCCACAAATCACGCACGCACGAACATGAGCACGAACGTAAACACGAGTACCGGCACACGCATGAGCACACAACACACACAAACTACAGCACATTTATCAGGCTACATGATTAGTATAAACCCGCCTAAATTTACACTTATTGGTTAGTGATTAACATTTCGTACACTATTGGTTTACTGTATTTAAATTAGCCTCGCTTGCTGTGTAAATTAGCACGCATGCTCCTTTCGGGTGTGGGGGGCAAGTCTTTTCGGTCCCGAATTGAGTCGGTGGTCGTGATCTCCCCTCGCCACATTTACCTTTCACCTACTTTCTGCAGTTTTATCTTCTCTGGCCACCGTCCAGTCTTTGGTGCCAAGATGTTCACTTTTGTCGGCTTGTTAGCTCTTCTTCAAGGTTAGAGCCGTTAGTTTTCCACAGTTTGTTATCTTTTAGCTCCCTCCCAAATTCCTTTCCCAAGGCACAAGTGGTTAGTAGTTTTGCTAATTGGAAAATTACATCAGTGACCAGTCAAACCAAGAGGAGTGATACCAGGACTGTCCCCCAGGCAGTAGGGGTGTGTGGGGGGGAATAAGAGCTTCACAGACCACGGGGGATGGGGCCGAGGCAAGGCCGTCCTGTCTCCACAGGACTCCCTCCCTCACCCTCACTCCAGGGTACTGCCCGGTCCTGGGTCCTAGCGACCGTCGCTCTGCATTGTGGTTTTAGCACCAGGCTGTTTGAGACATCTTGTTGTTTTACATTAGCAGTTCTCTACAAACCAGGCACCTTTATGGCTGCTCACATCAGTTGTATAACCATTTCTGTAATATATGTGCATCTTACTGTCTTTTACTTGATTCTGAAATATGAGTTTTGCTCTACTCCAATTAAAAGATTTGTACTTCTTTATGACTAGAATAACATTATAATCAGTATTTTATTGTGAAAAAAATTATCAGAAAGCTATAACAAAACAGAAAACCTGTAGTTTGTGACAGGAGTTATGTTTCAAGCAGGCAATTGCAGTAAAATATGGGTCATTTGAAGTAAAGGATTTCTCTAATGAATCCTCTATCATGGAAAACTGGTTTTCATTGTGCAGTTTGTTTTTCTTTAAGTTCTATGGTTTATAATGAAAGTGCTATGATTTTTGTAGTTTGGCTTCTTTCTCTACAGGGTAATGTAGAGGCTGCACTTTGACCAGACACTCTCCAGACCAAACAGTGGCACTTTCTTTTCTTTTTTTCATTTTTTAAAAAATTTTTTAGGTAGTTGACACTTATAACTAATGCCAAAAATGTCAAATACCAGGAAGTTTAAAGCCAAGGGTTTTTTTTATCTTTTGATTTAAGTTATGACAGAGCAAAGGGAGAGGTGAAGAGAGGATCCAGAGTCATGCAGTGAGTTTGCACCAACCTGTCATTGGTCAGAAACTGGGCTCATATATTATTGAGGATACAGAGAATTGTGACCTTGATTTTTACTAGCCCTGTAGCCACAGAAGCTCTGTACAATTGACAGTAATCAAGATGAAAAGATCAGAGTTATTACAAATGAGGCATAAGGTACACTTATATTTATGTGAAGAGGTTTATATAACATCTGCTCTGCTACCCTGTCTCAAACTGGTGCATTAGTTCATTGCTTTTTGTGAGCATTAATTTAAATGACCAATTTAAAAATGGAAAATAGCAACTATATGAACTCTCAGCCTTAATTTTGAATTTCCTGGGATTTCTCTGTCTCAGCCTGAATGTTAAACCCTCTTTTTGCTTTCAATACACAGTTGAGGAAATGTGATATATGCCACTGTAACTATTTGACAAGTTCTGAGCTTTTAGAAATATCAGTTAGTATACTGATAATTTATTTTAGTTCATTTGGACAGACCCCTACAGAGTGAACATTCAGCTCTGCTGTTGAACAATAATCTTTTCCCTTACATTTTATATCCATGTAACAAGGAAAAAAGATGCATCTCAAATTCTCTCATCTAGTGCCTAAATTCAATTATGAGAAACATGAAAATCCCTGTATTATTTCCAAATAATTTGTTTCTAAAATAATTTCTCAGTCCTTAAGTTGAGCAGTGAAATGTATTTGACTTCTTGTCTTTTAAATGAGCACAGCTAACACAGGCAGCCAACAGATGCAGCAGTGTCTGGGTTCTGCTTTGGGAGCTTCTGGATTTTTCTGGGGACAAGGTCCAGGGTTATCGGGGAACTCCTGGGAACCCTCTGAGAAACTTGAGTGTGCTTGCAGCTGCCAGGTAAGGACAAAGGAAGCCACAATGGTGTGGGCCAGAGGAAGCTCTAGTAGCTTCTAACAAGCATGATCAGCTGCCCTTGACCTAGGATGCCTGGAGCCTTTGTTGCAGCTGCCCCCTGATTAGGGAAGGTCAAGCACCCTTTTAGCTGGTGCCAGAGAGGCCTATATAAAAGCCAGACCCAGAGCACAGTTCCTAGATGTAGCCAACAAATACAGAAGTTTGTGCAGAAGGATGCAATAAAGGGGACCTCAGCTGAATTCGTACCAGCATAAACAGTCTTGGATATGGGAGTGACATGCCACAGGGCAATTTCCCTAGCAGGTGCTGGAGCAGCTGCCCCTTCTAGGGTAGAGACTTCAACTCAGGCTGAGCTTTGGATGGTGGATGCAGCCCTCCAAGTCCCAGGCTGCAGGGAGTGCCTGGGGCCTCCCTCTGACACCAGGAGAGATGGTCTTCTCTCCTGCAGGAGGTGTGATGTCCTGGAGGAGCTGTGTCATCAAGTGGAGGAGTTACAGGAAGAAGTGAGCAGGCTGTGCAGCATCAGAGAAGATGAAAGGGAGATAGACAGGATCGTCTCTGAGACTCAACAGTTTGAAGAACCCCGGATGCCAACTGCAGTAGAGACCCAGGCAGTGTCCACCCCTAATATTAAGATAAATGCAACCTCTGGAGAAGGGGAAGGGTGGAAGCTGGTGGTTTCTGGCACCAAGAGGAAGGCTCCTGACCCACCTAAGGGCTAATAACTACAAACTAGGTTCACCCACCCTCTAAGTTGAAGAGGAGCTAGAGGTGCCTTCAAGCAAAGAACCTGGTCCACCAACCCAAAACCGTGCAAGACCACCAGGAAGAAGTGGCAAATGATCATAATGGGTGACTCCCTGCTGTGGGGCACAGGCACCCATCTGCTGACCTGAACTATCCTTGTATTTGGTTTGCATGGCAAGGTTTTGGTAGTGGGGGGCTACAGGGGTGGCTTCTGTGAGAAGATGCCAGAAGCTGCCCCCATGTCAGATAGAGCCAGTACCACCTGACTCCATGATGGACCCGCCACTGGCCAAAACTGAGCCAATCAGCAACGGTGGTAGCGCCTCTGTGATAACATATTTAAGAAGGGGGAAAAAACCTGCTGCACAACAGCAGCCAGGAGAGAGGAGTGAGAATATGTGAGAGAAACAACTATGCAGACACCAAGGTCAGTGAAGAAGGAGGGGGAGAAGGTTCTCCAGGCACCAGAGAAGAGATTCCCCCGAAGCCTGTGATGAAGACCATGGTGAGGCAGGTTGTCCCCCTGCAGCCCATGGAGGTCCACAGTGGAACAGGTGGATGTGCCCGAAGGAGGCTGTGAACCTGTGGAGAGCCTGCGCTGGAGCAGGCTCCTGGCAGGACCTGTGACCCCATGGAGAGAAGTCCACACTGGAGCAGTCTGTTCCTGAAGGACTGCACCCCGTGGAAAGGACCCATGTTGGAGCAGTTCATGGAGGACTGTATCCTGTGGGAGGGACCCCACACTGGAGCAGGGGAAGAGAGTGAGGAGGAAGGAGCAGCAGAGATGTGTGATGAACTGACTGCAACCCTCATTCGCCATCCCCTTGCACTGCTTGGGGGGAGAAGGTAGAGAAATCAGGAATAAAGTTAAGCCCAGGAAGAAGGGAAGGGTGGGGGGAAGGTGTTTTAAGAATTGGTTTTATTTCTCATTACCCTACTCTGATTTGATTGGTAATAAATTAAATTAATTTCCCCAAGTTGAGTTAATTGGTGAGTGATCTCCCTGTCCTTATCTCGATCCAAGAGCATTTTGTTATATTTTCTCTCCCCCTGTCCAGTTGAGGAGGTGGAGTGATAGAGCGGCTTGGTGGGCACCTGGCATCCAGCCAGGGTCAACCCACCACAGTCCTCTGAAAAGGCTTGCTGCTTGCCGGGGGCCCGAGACCGGGATGCTGTGGAGGGATTGTTGAAGCTTGTCTGATCTGCTGACTTCTACCCCTTGCTGTTCTTCCATGTGGGCACCAATAATACTGCTAGGGGCAACCTGGACAGTATCAAAATTTACTACAGAGCTCTGGGGGCAGTAGTCAGGGTCATGGGGGCCTAGGTGGTGTTCTCCTCAATTATGCCAGTGAGGGGAAAGGGTGTGAGGAGGAGGGTGCTGACAATGCAGGTCAATAATTGGCTGCGGAACTGGTGTTGGCAACAGGGATTTGGGTTCTACAATCATGGGATGCTATTTGCACGTCAGCATCTCCTTGGGAGAGATGGGATTCACCTTGCTAAGCATGGCAAAGGTATCTTTGCCAGCAGGATGGCTGACCTGGTAGGGAGGGCTTTAAACTAAGATGGGGGAGGGAGAGAGTAATCAGCAGTCCTGTGAGGGAGTGACAGACAGGGTTGACAAGCAAAGGGCCTGGAGTATTGTGACAGGAAGGGATCACAAAATTGACAAAACAGGGCTTAAGCAGGGTCCTGCATTTGCATGTAAGTAAGGAAGTGCCTACAAGGCGCCATTAAGGAGAAATCCCCAAAACCCCTTCTGGGAAATCAGCATACTGGGGTGCCTCTCTGAAGTGCATGGGGAATATTAATTCTGACGCTTGCTGACTTTTGACATCAGTGTTTCCTGATGTTCAGATGGAACCTCCTGTCTTTCCATTTGTTCCCATTGCCTTTTGTACTGTCACTGGGCACTACTGAAAAGAGCCTGTCTCTGTCCTCTTTGTACTCTCCCTTCAGGTATTTATACACCTTGATAAGATCTTGTCTAGGCTACAGCCCCAGCTCTCTCAGCCTTTCCTCATAGGAGAGATGCTCCAGTCCCTTAATCATCCTTGTGGCCCTTCACTGAACTCCCCAGTATGTCCATGTCTCTTGTGAACTGGGAAGCCTTCCTTTTGTTGCCTATGTACTTATAGAAGGCCTTCTCATTGTCTTTGACATCCTGGGCCAGATTAAATTCCAACCGGGCTTTAGTTTTTCTAACCTCATCCCTGGATGCTTGGACAATGTTTCAGTATTCCTCCCAGGTTACCCGTCCTTGCTTCCACCCTCTGTATGCTTTCTTTTTGTGCTTGAGTTTGGCCAGGAGCTCCTTGTAAATCCACACAGGCCTCCTGGTATTTTTGCCTGGTTTCCTGTTCATTGTACTTGAAATTATTTTAAATAAATAAGTAGGATGTATTTTCCTGTCACCGCTCACACTATTATTCCTAAATAGCAGTTATCACAATTATGATATGGTCCTTTCTTAAGCTAATGACCAAGATAATTGTATTCTTCAAAGACCATCACATAAATTTGTTCAGTATTTATGAAACTTAATGCTGAAATATATGATTATATAGAGATTTACTGATCTATTTTTACAAGCTATGGTAAAAAAAAAGATCCAAAAAAAAAAAAAGGAAAATCCTTAGCACTGCCAGTGGTGCTGATTGGCTGTCCTGGTTTCAGCTGGGATAGAGTTAATTTTCTTCCTAGTAGCTGCTATAGTGCTGTGTTTTGGATTTAGGATGAGAATAATGTTGATAACACACTGATGTTTTAGTTGTTGCTAAGTAGTGCTTAGTCAAGGACTTTTCAGCTTCCCGTGCTCTACCAACTGAGAAGGCTGGAGATGCACAAGAAGCTGGGAGGGGGCACAGCCAGGACAGCTGACCCAGACTGGCCAAAGGGCTATTCCATACCGTATGACGTCATGCTCAGTATATAAACTGGGGGAAAGCTGGCCAGGGGGCCACTGCTTGGGGACTGGCTGGGCATCAGTCATCGGGTGGTGAGCAATTGCATTGTGCATCACTTGTTTTGTATATTCTTTTCTCATCATCATCATCATCATCATCATCATCATCATCATTATTATTATTATTATAATATTTAACTATTTTATTTCATTTCAATTATTAAACTGTTCTTATCTCAACCCACGAGTTTTTTCTTCTCATTTTTACCCTTCTGATTCTCTCCCCCATCCCACCGTGGGGGGGAGTGAGCGAGCAGCTCTGTGGTGCTCAGTTGCCGGCTGGGATTAAACCACGACATTGGCTCAGCTACGGCCAGCAGTGGGTCCGTCTTGAAGCTGTCTGGAACTGGCTCCGTCCGACATGGGGGCATCTTCTGGCATCTTCTCACAAAAGCCACTCCTGCAGCCCCCCCTGCTACCAAAACCTTGCCACATAAACCCAATACAGAGACTAAGGTAATCTTTATTTTCATTAACGAGTTTGGAGAATATAGTTACAATGCATATGGTGTAAAATGCAGAATAAAAACATTAACATATTTTGGGAAAAAATGTGAAATTCTTGGTTAATTTCATATTCAGCTGATCAAGATAATTGTGAAAACTGTAATATTTTTATTTTGACCAAAATAACTTTAAAATCTTTTAAAATAAATATTTATAATGACATTGTATTTAAAGCAACTATTAAGAAAAACACTACAAACTTCATATGGACTCAAGATAGTGGATAATTTCCCTAAACCACTGTAGCATAAATGTACTCACCCTCATGCTAAAGTAGCAGCTTGTCAATATTTACATGTCCATTTGATAGTGCATCACACAAAGGAATCATCCTGTCCACTTGACTGAGCAGATCTACCTCTGGACAACGTTTCAAAATTTCACATATGCACACTGCGCCACTATGGCTACAAGCTTCGTAGAAAGGCATCCAGCTAGCATAGTCTGAATCCAGGGAAGTTTTAAAATGGAAGTAGTAGTACTAAAATGTTAATAATGTAATTCATTAGACAGCAAAACACTTATTTTTAAATATTCATTATGCTTACAGTGGCAACTTTTGATTTCAAAACAAGAAATTGTAGTGAAAAAACTTTTGAAAAAAAAGTCTTTTTTTAAATCAATAAAACTGTGATGAGTGCTACAACTTCAGTTCTAAATTAATTTTTATCAATTTTGCTTTAAAGTCCTGATTTTGTTCTTTAAAATTATAAAGATAGTTTTCATAGTATAAATATGAACTGTATTTCCAAATAGATTTGAATTTTTTTTCCTTTATCTGTCTTAATTTTTTAATTCTGTAGAGGAAAATAACTTGCCTTTAACATTATCATTCCTTCCAGAGGAAGAGAGAAGCTGAATCAATCTCTCCACTTTGCTTCTTATGTCAGCTTTATGCAGGGCTGTCTCTCCTGCCATAAAAAATTAATAGATTGCACTAGACTAGGCAAGATAGCAACTAAAGAAAATACTCAAATATGCCAGAATTCAATAACAGATAAGATTTTTCCTTTATCCTATTTAACTATCTTTTAAGAAAATTTAAAAAACCCACAGAGCTGTTGTTCCACCATCATATATATGAGATGGAGGATGAGGAGCAAGGGTAAACCCCAGCCCAGAGGTGTTACAGGTTTACAGTGGAGCTTTCTGTCAGTTGCAGTAATTTGTAGATAGCAAAACAGGTCACATAAAGTTCAAGAAATATGTCAGGTCAGAAGCTGTCCCCCAAAGCAGAATAAAACTGGTGATGTTACAGGTATTACTTATGGTAGATCAGGCAGCACTTTGACTTGGTTCTGCTCATGACCATTTAGCATCAGTAATGACCTCTGAGACTCAGGGCATGGCCACTGACCTATGTTATTTTTCTTTGTTTTATCTGTCTTTCTTGTCTCATGCATCCCTACCTTTCCTAAAGCAGACAAATAGGAACAAGCCTGTTGCAAAAGTAACATTTTCGACAGTGAATTCACTGTATACAGTGAATTAAGATGTAGTCATTTTCTTGCACTTTATGTAAAGCAGTCAGACACGGCCCACAGCTTGCTGTACCTAAGTTTTTAAAAATATGTTTGCATATATAGATTGTTTAAAGTTGTCTTCTGCAATTTTTTATATGTACCTTACTCAATAATTCACTCTCATATGCTGGCGTGAGAGGTGAGTGGGCTATGTCTGAGCCAGAAAGTGGGAAATTCTAGACCTCTCTCTTAGGGTTTTTTGGTAGCTGAGAAAATTTTGATATGTTTAGTCGGACATAAGACTGAAGCAAAGCTAATTGATTCTCAGGTAATTAACGGAGGTATTTACAAGCTTTTCTGTACCCAACACGGAGCAATTTGGCAAAGAAATACCCCCCTCCCTCATCTCTATAAAGATGAGGGTTATATTAAGCCTTTGGGCATTGTGGAGGCAATAAGCTAGTAACATTTTAGGTGTTTTCTCACTATTAGGATAGTATGGTGGGTTAACCTTGGCCAGTATCCAGATGCCCACCCAACTGCTCACTCACTCCCCCTCCTCAAGCAGGACAGGGGAAGAAAATAAGATGTAAAAGCTTGTGGGTCAAGATAAAGACAGAGAGATCACTTATCAGTTACTGTCATGGGCAAAACAGACTCAACTCGGGGAAAATTAATTTAATTTATTGCCACTTAAAATAAATTGGATAGTGAGAAATAAAAATTAAAACAGCACCTCACCCCGCCTCTTTTTTTTTCCCCAGGCTCAACTTCAGTCCTTTCATTCCTGACTCCTCTACCTCCCCCCTCCCCGAGCCACGCAGAGGGGATGAGGGGGTTATGGTTAGTCCATAACAGTTCCTCTCTGCTGCTCCTTCCTCCTCACCATTTTCCCCTGCTCCTGCGTGGGCTTCTTCATGGGCTGCAGTCCCATCAGGAAAAATTGCTCCAGCATGGGCTTTCCACAGGCTGCAATTCCTTCAGAAAATATCCAATTGCTCCAACGTGGGCTCCTCCACAGGCTGCAAGGGAATATCTGCTCCAGTGCCTGGAGCACCTCCTCTCCCTCCTTCTTCTGACCTTGGTGCTCGCACTGCTGTTTCTCAACTTTTTTTTTCTTTCCTCCCCTGCCTGTCTGGTCTTTTTTCCCTTTCTTAAATATGTTTCTCAGTGGTGTCACCAGCTTTGCTGATGGGCTCATCTTTGGCTTGTGGTAGGGCTGTTGCAGAGCTGGCTGGAACTGGCTGTGATCCTGCCCTCTTCCCTACAGCGCTGCCCTCTCCTCCTTCCACTACCAAAACCTTGCTACGTACACCCAATACAAATAGCCTTGAATGTTGTAGATGTTTTTGCTTCTTTCCAGCAATTCACACTTTCCAACTGACCTATGCACTTCTCTCTTTAAAAAGTCATACAGGTTGTTGCAGTTTGGCAAAAACAAAGAAGACAGTTCAGTAAGGGGTCTCATTCAATGATTATCCAGAAATGGAAGCAGATTAAAATTCATCATATCCAAAGGAAGATAGTTAAAGAAGGCTTTGAGAATTTAACAGATCACCACAGAGTCTGCAGGCTGCTTGCAATGGGTGAGGGATACCTTACTTGGGCCCTCACTGTACAATCATCACCAACTGAGAGTAAGAGGGCACTATCTGAACCCATAGAAAAGCTTAGCTGACAAAATGCTGTATGAGAAGAGCTAGCAAAATTTGACCACAGTTAATATTTATTGTATGGAACAAGAAAAAGGGAACAATAAAGTCAAGGAAAACCACAAAAACACATGAACTTGTTTTAACCATTACAAAAACTTTTCATTTAATTAGTTGCAGAGACTGATCAGTAGTCATGGAAATATTAACATTAGTGAATGCTACTGGATATGTGTTGGCAACCTACATTAAATGTTATACAGTTGATTTATTTTTAAACTTCTGGCAGTCTTTTGTTCAAGCTCTGTTTAAACATTATATATCATAAACAATGATCTTTGTTCATAATAAATTCCTATAAAATTCAGGGAAACTTATGTATATTGCATCTGTATACTGCATGCATTGTTGCTTAGAACAAACCTTCTTTTCAGTTGAGCTCTAGATCTATGGCCTACTAGGTTAAAAAAAATTCTGTGGTGAGTTGACCTTGGCTAGCTACCAGACCCCCACCCAGCCACTTTCTCACTCACCCTCCTCAAAAGGACAAGGGGAGAAAATAAGATGAAAAAGCACGTGAGTCAAGATAAAGGCAGGGAGATCAATTAACAGTTACCATTATGGGCAAAACAGACCTGACTTGGGGAAAATTACTTTAATTTATTGCCAATTAAAAATAGATTTGGATGGTGAGAGATAAAGAAAAAAAACCAAAAAATTTCCCCCCACTGCACCTCTCCTTTTTCCTAGGCTCAACTTCATTCCTTCGTTCCTGACTCTTCTACCTCCTCCCCCCACTCCGAGTGGCACAGGGGGAATGGGGGGGTTGTAGTCAGTTCATAACACTTTGTCTCTGCCACTCCTTCCTCCTCACACTTTTCCCCTACTCCAGCATGGGTCCTATCCATGGGCCACAGTTCCTGCCAGAGAATCTACTCCATCTGGAACTGGCTCTTTTCGACACTGGGGCAGCCCCTGGTCTCTTCTCACAGAGGCCGCCCTGGCAGCCTCCCTACTACCAAAACCTTGCCATGTAAACCCAGTACAAATTCATACAAATACTGTTTCTCAGTGTAATGAAAAAAATTCTGGACTGACTCTTTCACAACATTTTGAGCACTACACTCATATGGTTTATAAATGAATAAATAATTTAAATATATCATTAAAAATCAGTAAATACACTATCAGTAGGAGGATTATAATATTTCAGTTTTTTCATTTAATATTTATAATACTTAAACCTTCAGCTCTGACCAACAGTATATGCTCTATAAGAGAATGAAGAAGTTGCACAGAGTATAGAGTACTTTTGACCAGCAGCATCAGGAAAGAAATTCAGTCTGTGAGCAGAGTATGGATCTAGAGAACACGGTCATGAAAATAAGAATGAAAATTTAATTATGTGTATTGTCACAGTCATTTAACTTTAGTTACCTGCCAATATCAGAAAATTGAATAGGAAAATTAAATACCTCACTGTCAAAAAGTAATAACAGTGCACTGACATTGTTCTTTGGAATCTACTAATTACTTTGCTTTTTCTGGTTCTTTTTTTCTTATTATATGTTAAAAGGTAGTAAGCACTTCCTTGGAAAGGGGAAAGGAAGCAGAAGAAACTCCTGAGAACAACCCTTGATGGGGGAGGAGGGAACATGGACAGAAAGATTAAAAGAGGTGAAAACCCCTTCAATTAATCAAGTTATATGAAAGCAAGGTCATTCAAAATTTAAAATATTTAATTCTAGTTTCCTTATTATCATAGAATCATAGAATATCCTGAGTTGGAAGGGACCCACAAGGATCATCGAGGCCAACTCCTGTCCCTGCATAGAACAACCCCAAAATTCACCCCATATGTCTGAAGGCATTGTCCAAATGCTTCTTGAATGTTGTCAGGCTTGGCGCTGTGGCTACCTCCCGGGGGAGCTTGTTCCAGTGCTCCACCACCCTCTGGGTGAAGAACCTTTTCCTAATGTCCAGCCTAAACCTCCCCTGGCATATCTTCCTGCCGTTCCCTCAGGTCCTATGATTGGTCGCCAGGGAGAAGAGATCACCGCCTGCCCCTCCTCCTTCCCTTGTGAGGAAGCTGTAGACTGCGATGAGGTCTCCCCTCAGTCTCCTCTTCTCCAGGCTGAACAGACCAAGTGACTTCAGCCACTCCTCATGCGGCTTCCCCTCTAAACCCTTCACCATCTTCGTGGCTCTCCTCTGGACACTCTCTAGTAGCTCTGTATCCTTTTTGTACTCTTTACAACACTTTAAAAAGTGTTTGTATCCCATGAGCATGGGTGCAATGGTATAAAACCTTCAATTGTTTTGGAAATGTTCTAGCAGCAGGATATTCAGATTTAAATCTATGAAACAGAAGAAAAGAGTTTAAAAATAATTATGAAAGAAATGTCAAAGAAATAAATTAAAAGCAAAGTTTCTGTCCAACATTCAAGAGTGAAAATGGCATACATTTCTGACATCTGGTGAATTACCTCAGACCTTTCCATCATAAAGAAAATGTCACTGTAGTGAGGAAATAAATACATACTTATGACCAGAAAAATTACCAACAAAGTGGATAATATCATTCAAATAAACCCGTATGTCTAAAGGACAGTCTCCTGTTGATTGCTCAGCATCACATCTCTATTGTACAAAAAGTTTTGACCCAAGATAAATCTCAGTTCTCTCCCTCTGATCTCAGTCCCCTCAAACAGGAACTTCAGCCAGTTCTAGCATAAAAAAAACTTCGTTCTTTAGGGTCCAAAATATTTCCTTCACTTATAATAATATATGTACTGGTTTTGGCTAGGATAGAGTTTATTTTCTTCATAGTAGCTTGCATGGAGCTATGTTTTGGATTTGTGATGAAAACAGTGTTGATAACACACTGATGTTTTAGCTATTGCTGAATAGTGCTTACACAGCATCAAGGCCTTTTCTGCTTCTCATGCTGCCCCGCCAGCGAGTAGGCTGGGGGTGCACAAGAAGCTGGGAGAGGACATAGCCAGGACAGCTGACCCCAACTGACTAAAGGGATATTCCATACCATGTGACATCATGCTCAGCAATAAAAAGCTGGGGAAAGAAGGAGGAAGGGGAGGACGTTCAGAATTATGGCATTTGTCTTCCCAAGTAACCATTACGCATTATGAAGCCCTGCTTTCCTGTAAATGGCTGAACACCTGCCTGCCGATGGGAAGGAGTGAATGAATTCTTTATTTTGCGTTACTTGCGCACGCAGCTTTTGCTTTACCTATTAAACTGTCTTTATCTCAACCCATGAGTTGTCTCACCTTTTCCCTTCCGATTCTCTCCCCCATTCCACTGCTGGGGGAGTGAGCAAGCAGCTGCGTGGTGCTTAGCTGCATGCTGGTGTTAACTCACAACATATAGTAGCTAAAACCTGAACCCATTCAAACATTTCAGAATACAAGAAGTCAAAGATTTATAACTTTCTTTAGTCAAAGCCACATTATTATTTTTTCTTGAGTTTTGAAGTCTTTATAGAGCAGAAGATATGAATTGCTTATTTAATGAAAACAAATTTTCTTGCAACAAGAACAAAAATTATTAAAAACACCAGTACAACTCACAAGAACTCACTGTCAAAGTTCCCAGACTTCCACAATCTACAGATAGCTGGGGTGTCCTATGAAATTATTAGTAAAATCAAAGGTATCACATAGATCTAAATCAAAAACTTGTTTAGAATAAATCACTGGAAGCAACGTATTTTCCTTCAATTAGTATAAGGATGCATGGTTGAATGCATACTTTTTTCTAGGTCCTACATTCCTGCAATTTTCCTCACTGCAACTGTACAAATGGATATTGTATTGTGTATACATGGAAAGGTTCTGGTAGCAGGGCGGGGGGGGGGGGGGGGGCGAGCTGCGGGGATGGACTTTAGAGAACTGCTAGTGCAAAACAACAAGCAGCCTGGGTGCTAAAACCACAATGCAGAGCGACGGTCGCTAGGACCCAGGACCGGGCAGTACCCTGGAGTGAGGGTGAGGGAGGGAGTCCTGTGGAGACAGGACGGCCTTGCCTCGGCCCCATCCCCCGTGGTCTGTGAAGCTCTTATTCCCCCCCACACACCCCTACTGCCTGGGGGACAGTCCTGGTATCACTCCTCTTGGTTTGACTGGTCACTGATGTAATTTTCCAATTAGCAAAACTACTAACCACTTGTGCCTTGGGAAAGGAATTTGGGAGGGAGCTAAAAGATAACAAACTGTGGAAAACTAACGGCTCTAACCTTGAAGAAGAGCTAACAAGCCGACAAAAGTGAACATCTTGGCACCAAAGACTGGACGGTGGCCAGAGAAGATAAAACTGCAGAAAGTAGGTGAAAGGTAAATGTGGCGAGGGGAGATCACGACCACCGACTCAATTCGGGACCGAAAAGACTTGCCCCCCCACACCCGAAAGGAGCATGCGTGCTAATTTACACAGCAAGCGAGGCTAATTTAAATACAGTAAACCAATAGTGTACGAAATGTTAATCACTAACCAATAAGTGTAAATTTAGGCGGGTTTATACTAATCATGTAGCCTGATAAATGTGCTGTAGTTTGTGTGTGTTGTGTGCTCATGCGTGTGCCGGTACTCGTGTTTACGTTCGTGCTCATGTTCGTGCGTGCGTGATTTGTGGAATTATTCTCACTGAGCACCCTGCGCAGAATCAACATCTCTATGAGAACCTTCACTTCTCCTCACTCTTCTTCTTCCCTCACCGAATACCCTTGTTGGCAGGACCAACGCTGGATCCAGGACTGGTGATTCTCTCTCTCTCTCTCTCTCTCTCTCTTTTTTGTATCACTTTTCCTAAGGCGATTAAGTTGTTAGAGTTGTTAAATTGAAGTCAAGTACTGCATAGCCTACCTTGACTTTCCGTAAAACCGCATAGCTGGGGTGAATATAACCGTGAGAGGGTTGGCGGGTATCAAATATTTGTACTCAATATTTGTCTCTATAGAAGCTTTCTATTAAAGCTGGTGTTTGTGTATGGGCCTTGAGTGTTGGCCCACCTTAATCCACACCAAGAGGATTTGCGAATCTTTGTCACTCCTCCCCCCTCCTCCCCAGGTGGGACGTGACATGGACTCTGCAAGAAAAGGTCAGAGGCTGTTCTGTGCCAGACAGCCAGTATCAGTCAACTCTGCAAGGGACCCACTGCAGGTCAAAGCTGAGCTAATCAGCGAAGCTGGTGGCACCTTGTCATGGTTTAACTCCAGCTAGCAACTAAGCACCACACAGCCACTCGCTCTCTCCCCCCCAGTGGGATGGGGAGAGAATTGGAAGAGTAAAAGTGAAAACACTTATGAATTGAGATAAGAACAGTTTAATAATTTAAATAAAATATAATAATAATAAAAACAACATTGTAATGAAAAGGAAAATTAAAAAAAAGAAACAAATAAAACTCAGGATAAACAAGTGATGCAACTGCTCACCACCCACCGACCGACGCCCAGCCAGTCCTTGAGCAGCAATCACTGCCCCCTGGCCAGATGCCCCCAGCTTATATACTGAGCATGACGTCATATGGACAGGGGAAAGAAAATATAATGAAAGGCCAGCAAACCTGCTCCAGCGTGGGCTCCTCTCTCCATGGGTCCACAGGTCCTGCCAGGAGCCTGCTCCAGCGCGGGCTCTACACAGGGTCACAGCCTCCTTCAGGCACATCCACCTGCTCCAGCACGGGGTCCTCCACGGGCTGCAGGTGGATATCTGCTCCACCGTTAACCTCCATGGGCTGCAGGGGGACAGCCTGCCTCACCATGGTCTTCACCACGGGCTGCATGGGAATCTCTGCTTTGGTGCCTGGAGCACCTCCTCCTCCTCCTTCTTCACTGACCTTGGTATCTGCAGAGTTGTTCCTCTCACATATTCTCACTCCTCTCTCCTGCTGCAGTTGCGCAGGTTTGTTTTTTTTTTTTCCTTTATGGGGAAAAATCCCTTTATGTTATCACAGAGGTGCTACCACTGTCGCTGATGGGCTCGGCCTTGGCCAGCAGTGGGTCTGTCTTGGAGTGGGCTGACATTTGCTCTATTGGACATAGGGGAAGCTTCAAGCAGCTTCTCACAGAAGCCACCCCTGTAGCCCCCCTGCTACCAAAACCTTGCCATGCAATCCCAATACAGACAGGGAGAGCTATATGAGAACTTGTAATAAAATGGAACTGTTCCTTTTTAAAATTCTTGTTGGGCTGATTGTGTGAGTAGTGTTCAGGAAACAAAACTTGGATTGCTACAATGTGGAAACGTTTTGCATAAAGTCTAGGTTTTATTTCCACAATAGGCTTACACCACTTAGTATTTGAGCATAGCAATTACTAAGCTGTATTACACTCCCATTTCAAAGAAGCAGGCTGAAACACTGGAAAACTAACAGTGGGGAAATATAGTACAAGTACAATATAGTATAGTACAGTACAAGCTGACTGAACCCTTTGGAGCTGAGTTTATTGAATTAAATCTCAAGATGCAGCCTGATATTTGAGTTCATGAAACACAGTCACTGTTGGGATTAGGCTGCTCTCTCTTGGGGCTCGGCTTTTTGCAGTGGCATGGAGGGGCATAGCAGCCCCAGAGTGACCTTTCTTTGCCTGTGAGGGGCTTTAACCATGACCCTGAATCACTTCATACTGAGTAACCATTCCACTGAATTCTTTAGTTACCAATAAGAATTCCCAGTTCATGGGAACATATCTGATGTTACACTCAGACACAAGGTCTGACAAGCTCTCCTGTGATCAGCCTCCTCTGAGGCCCACAGACATTGGTAACTCTGGGGACATAATTTGAATATGGTAAGGAGTAGGAAATTGGTGCATTGTATTAGATTCCTGGCTCAACATATATCTTCAGTGTACCATTTGAATTAATTATCTGGAGGAAAACTTTTAAAAACCAGTTTTAAGAGAGTAGTCGGGCTTATATGTTTCCATATTGTAATTCAAATGCAGATGTTCATTTACTTAGAGATCAGAGCCTTGATTTTTCTTATTTGTTTTAGCTTCAGTTTTTGCTACTAAGAAGAGATGGCACATGAGCCTCCTTTGATATAGAAACCACTCATTGGCTGTGGTGCTCTTCATACAACCAAAGTGGAAATTTGACAATGTTTCTTCATTTTCAAAGTGACCACTCTCCCTTCATCTGCATTTAAATAGGAGTATCAGCCTGGAGGTGCTTTTGTCATTCCTGCCTGTGGGGTTTGCCATGTAGGGGAGCAGAGGAGCACCTTATATCTATCTTTTTCTCCTTTGTATGGACATTAACCTGGGCTTTAAATTTAAGTAGGTGTTTCTTTCATCTCAGCCCTCCATTATAACACAGAAGTATGGAAACCAGAAGAAAGGGTATGTACTATTATTTGTTTACACACTAGAAACAGGGATAATATGTCCATGAGTAGAAAATTAAAACCAAACCGAGTATCAAAAGCACTTAAAAGCATTAAAATTTAAACAGTCTTTTTCCCATGTAGTACTAGCCATACATGGTACACTCAAACAGAAGGACAATGAGCAGGCTTATTTTATTCTGAGTGTAGGAAAAAGCATTAAGAGACAAAACCAAGCAAATCAAAGCCAGGGGCAGATATCTGAAAAGGGAGAGAATAAATGCATGTTCATCAGTCAGCAATTATATTTATTTATTTTTGAGAGGAGTTCTGTCAGTGTGGAAGGACATTTATTATTTACAGGTTTTCTGCTGGGCCTGCTGCCCTCGATAACAAGTATTGTTACAGGCATAAATAAATAAATAAATAAATAACCCAACTGACTAGGAAGAATTGGAGTAAGCAGCCAGAGAGGGCACTTCAAAAACTTGTTAAAGGCTCAGCAACTGTATTCCTGTGGTTAGAGTGCTTTGCCATTTATTTCTGGCAGCAGCCAAAGCCAAGGCTGGGGCAGTGGCCCAAGACAAGACCAGGGCAGAGACAGGACAGCGGCGGGTACTGTAGCCAAGGCCAGGGCCACAGACAGAGCCTGGACTGGGGCGGAAGCCTGAGTTGGGGCTGGGGCTGTGGTCCAAGCCCAGGCCAGGGCTGGAGCCAGGGCAGCAGCCTGAACTGGGGCAGCAGACTGGGCTGTGGAAGCAGCCAGAGCTGGGATTGGGGCTGGGGTTGGGGAATTGGCTAGAGCTGTGGTCTGGACTGGGGCTGGGGCCAGGGCACTGGCCTCAGCTGGGACCACAGCCTGGTCAGTGACCTGAGCCTGAGTTGGGGCAGCAGCCTAAGCTGGGGATGTGGGCTGGGGCTGGGACAGCTTCCTAGGCTGAGTCTGGGACTGTGGCAGTGGCTCAAACCGCAGCCAGAGTTGGGGCCAGAGCCAAGGTTGGTGCTGGGGCCAGGGTCGTGGCCACAGACTGAGCCGGGTTTGGAGCCAGAGATGGGTCAGTGGCCGGAGCCTGAGCCGGGACTGTGGCCCAGGCTGGGGAAGTGGCCCAGGCTGAGGCCAGGACTGAGGCTGGGGCCGGGGCCCTGGCAGCAGCCCAAAGCAGGACCCAGGCTATGCCAGCAGCCTGAACTGGCTGAGGCCGAGTAGTGGCCCAAAACAGAGCCAGGGCTGGGGCTGGGGCAGAAGCCGGGGCTGGGACAGAGGCTCAGGTCAGGGCAGCAGCCCCAGCCAGGGACAGCGTAGGGGCAGCTGCCCAAGCCAAGGCCAGGGCCAGAGTTTGAACAAGGGCCTGAGCCAGCGATTGCACCAGGGCCTGGGCAGTGGCCCAAGCCAAGGCTGGGGGAACAGCCTGAGCTGGGGTCAAGGCCAGGGCTTGGACAGGGGCCTGAGATGGGGCAGTGGCTCGAGCTGAGGCCAGGGCAGCAGCTGGAGCCGGGGCTGGGGCTGGGACCTGTGCCAGGGAAGCATCCCAGGCTGGGGCTGCGACTCAAACCAGTGCCTGGCCAGGAGCTGGGACCGCAGACCAAGCTGGGTTTGGGTCTGGGACAGAGGGTCAGGCTGTGGCCAGGACTGTGGCTTGGACAGGGGCCTGAGACGGGGCAGTGGCTCGAGCTGGGGCTCAGGCAGGGCTCATGTCAGTGGCCCGGGTCATAGAAGTGGTCCAAGCCGAGGACAGTGCAGCAGCAGCAGCCTAAGCTAGAGCCAGGGCCAGGGCTTGGATAGAGGCCTGAGCCAAGGCTGGGACCTGAGCTGGGGCCAGGACAGCGGCTCAGGTTGGAGACACAGAGTTAGCCAGGGTTGGGGACAGGACAGTGGATGGAGCTGCAGCCGGGGCCCGGGACAGGGCAGAGTTTCGAGCCGTGGCCAGTGCCAAGGCAGAGGCCTAAGCCGAGGCTGGGACCAGGGCTTGGAGAGGGGCCCAAGCCAGGGCTGGGACTGAAGTTGTGACCTGAGCTGGAGTTGGGGCAGGGGCAGTGGCTCAAGCTGGGGCTGTGGCCAGGGCAAGAGCAGTGGACTGAGATTGGGCTGGGGCAGCTGTGACCCAAGCTGGGGTTGGGGCCAGTCAGCAGTCTGGGTTGGGGCAGCAACCTGAGCTGGCGCTGGTCAGTGGCCTGGGCCAGGGCAGGTGCCTGGGCTGAGGCAGTAGCCCAAACTGGGGCCAAGACCAGGGCTGGGGTAGCAGCCCAAGTCAGGGAAGCAGCGAGAGCTGGGGCTGATGCAGGGGCAGCAGCGCAAGTGAGGGCCTGAGCCAAGGCTGGGGCAGCAGCCCGGATCAGACAGGGGTGCTATACAGTGCTTGGACAGGGGAGCAAGCCAGGACTGGGGTCAGAGCCATGGCCCAAGCTGGGGAAGGGGCCCAGACCTAGACAGTGCTGGGACAGCGGCTTGAGCCAAGGCCAGGGCTGGGGCAGCATCCCAAGCCAAAGCTGGGGTTGGGGCCTGGGCTGGGGCAGTGGCCTGAGCCAGGACTGGAGCAGCAGCCCAGGTCAGGGCAGCAGTCTGAGATGGGGCCAGAGCCATGGCTTTGACAGGGTTCTGATCCAGGGCTGGGGCCTGGACAGGAGCCTGAGCTGAGGTCAGGGACAGGGCCTTGGCAGCATCCTGAGACAGGGTCAGGGCTGGGGGAGCATTCTGAGATGAAGCCAGGGTAGCAGCCCAAGGCAGGGCTGGTATGGAATATCCCTTTGGTCAGTTTAGGTCAGCTGTCCTGGCTACGCTCCCTCCCAGCTTCTTGTGCACCTCCTCGCTTGGCAGAGTATGGGAAGCTGAAAAGACCTTGACTTAGTATAAGTACTGCTTAGCAACAACTAAACCATCAGTGTGTTATCACATTATTCTCATGCTAAATCCAAAACACAGCACTATACCAGCTACTAGGAAGAAAATTAACTCTATCCCAGCCGAAACCAGGACACACATCTGTGAAAACATGTTTAAGAAACAGCAAAACACTGCATGGCAGAGTAAAGAACGAAGAAAAAATGTGTGAGGAAAAACCAGTGTGAACACCAAGGTCAGAGAAAAAGAAGGGGGAGGAGGTGCTCCAGGTGCTGGATCGGGGATTCCCATGCAGCCTGTGGATGAGACCACAGAGTAGATATCCACACTGCAATCCATGCAGGACCCTGTGCTGGAACAGGCAGATATGCCCTGAAGGAAGACACAGCTCTTGGAGAGCCCATGCTGGAGCAGATTTTCTGGCAGGAACTGTTGCCTGTGGAGAGGACTCACGCTGGAGCAGGGAAAACTGGAGAAGAGGAGGCTGAGGGGAGACATTATTGCTCTCTACAACTGCCTGAAAGGAGGCTGTAGTGAAGTGGGGGTCGGTCTCTTCTCCCAAGTAACAAGTGATAGGATGAGAGGAAATGGCCTCAAGCTGCGCCAGGGGAGGTTTAGGTTGGATATTAGGAAAATCTTCTTCACCAAAAGGGTAGTCAGGCATTGGAACAGGCTGCCCAGGGAAGTAGTTGAGTCCCCATCCCTGGAAGTATTTAAAAGAAGGGTAGATGTGGTGCTCAAGGACATAGTTTAGTGGTGGACTTGGCAGTGCTAGGTTAACGGTTGGACTCGATGATCTTAAGGATCTTTTCCAACCTTAACGATTCTATGATTCTATGATTCTAAAAAGTGTGAGGAAGAAGGAGGAACAGAGAGGAACTGTTATGTACTGACCATAACTCCCTCCCCATCCCCCATCTTCCCTGCACCACTCATGTGGGAGGTAGAGGCATCGGGAATGAAGGAATGAAGGAATGAAGTTGAGCCTGGGAAAAAGGAGAGATGGAGGGGAAAGTGTTGTTTTAATTTGTCTTCATTTCTCGCCATCCAAATCTATTTTTAATTGGCAATAAATTTAATTAATTTTTCCTAAGTCGAGTCTGTTTTGCCTGTGACGGTAAATGGTAAGCGATCTCCCTGTCCTTATCTCGACGTACGAGCTTTTAATCTTATTTTCCTTCCTTGTCCTGCTTGAGGAGGGGGAGTGAGAGAGTGGCTGGGTGGGGGGCCTGGTAGGTGGCCAAGTTCAACCCACCACAGTCATTTTTGATACCCAAAGTGGGGTTTGTCTGGTTTGAGGAATTCGAGATAGGGACAGTAATTGGGAGAGTTAATGGGTAGAACTTCAACCGGACATTGCCAGGGAGTGGAAAAATTGTGGGGAATCTTTTGTTGTTGTAAAGTAGTTAAGGGATGAGGGGTGGAGTTTTATTGTTTGTGCATATTGTCCATCTTTTTGGTGTTGTGTTGATGTTACTTTGATTTTTGTGTGGGGAATTTTGTTGTTAATTTAAGTGCAGTTTGTTAAGAATGTGTGATGAAATTATTGGGTGTTGTCCTGGTTTCAGCTGGGATAGAGTTAATTTTCTTCTTAGTAGCTGGTATAATGCTGTGTTTTGGATTTAGTATGGGAATAATGTTGATAACACACTGATGTTTTAGTTGTTGCTAAGTAGTGCTTACACCAGTCAAGGACTTCTCAGCTTCCCATGCTCTGCATGGCATACAAGAAGCTGGGAGGGGGCACAGCCAGGGGGGCTGACCCAGATTGGCCACAGGGCTATTCCACACCGTATGACGTCATGCTCAGTATATAACTGGGGCGAGTTGGCCGGGGGAGAAGGGATTGCTGCTCGGGAACAGGCTGGGCATCAGTCAGGGGGTGGTGAGCAATTGTGTCGTATATCACTTGCTTTGTACATTATTATTGTATTATATTATTATTATTACTACTACTACTACTATCATTCTATTTTATTTTACTTCAATTATTAAACTGTTCTTATCTCAACCTAGGAGTTGTCTGACTTTCACCCTTCCAATTCTCTCCCCCACCCCGCTGGGGGGGAGTGAGTGAGCGGCTGTGTGGTGCATAGTTGCTGGCTGGGGTTAAACCACAACAGGTGTACGTGGCAAGATTTTGGTAGTGAGGGGGCTGCAGGTGTGGCCTCTGTGAGAAGAGGTCAGGGCCTGCCCTGGGCTCTGTGGACATGGGTGGTTCCAGATGGCTTGACAATGGAACCACTGCAGGCCAAAGCTGAGACAATCAGCGAAGTTGGTGACACCTCTATGAAAACGTCCTGGTAAAAATGGTAAGCGATCTCCCTGTCTTTATCTCAACCCATGAACTTTTTCATCTTATTTCTCCCTTTTCCTGTTGAGGAGGGGAAGTGAGTGAGTAGCTGGGTGGGTGACTGGATACTGGCCAAAGTTAACCCACTACAGATATACAGAAATGCAAACTTTCAGATCTACAAATACAGATTCCCATCAAATATCCCATACTAAAAAAGCACATTTACTGGAAAGAGAACACAGACGCAAACAAAAAAACCCCACCACCAATAAACATCCAGGAATCAGCAACTGATTAATCTGTTGGTGACTGGCCTCTGTTGTCTTGGGTTCTGACTAGCCTCCTGCCCACCTGTACCCCTTATTCAACACATTCCCACTTTCCCCTGCAGAATTAAACTGGGCATACATCATCCATTTACTTAGGTTCTTCAGTAAATTTTATTATTTAATACATAGAATCATAGAATGTCCTGAGTTGGAAGGGACCCACAAGGATCATCGAGGCCAACTCCTGTCCCTGCATAGGACAACCCCAAAATTCACCCCATATGTCTGAGGGCATTGTCCAAATGCTTCTTGAACATTGTCAGGCTTGGCGCCGTGGCTACCTCCCAGGAGAGCTTGTTCCAGTGCTCCACTACCCTCTGGGTGAAGAAGCTTTTCCTAATGTCCAACCTAAACCTCCCCTGGCATATCTTCCTGCCGTTCCCTCCGGTCCTATCATTGGTCGCCTGGGAGAAGAGATCAGCACCTGCCCCTCCTCCTTCCCTTGTGAGGAAGCTGTAGACCGCAATGAGGTCTCCCCTCAGTCTCCTCTTCTCCAGGCTGAACAGACCAAGTGACTTCAGCCGCTCCTCGTACGGCTTCCCCTCTAAACCCTTCACCATCTTTGTGGCTCTCCTCTGGACACTCTCTAGTAGCTTCGTATCCTTTTTGTACTGTGGGGCCCAAAACTGCAGACAGTACTCAAGATGAGGCCGCACCAGTGCGGAGTAGAGCAGGACAATCGCCTCCCTCGACCGGCTAGCAATACAGCGCTTGATGCACCCCCGGACACGGTTGGCCCTCTTGGCTGCCAGGGCACACTGTTGGCTCATGTTCAACTTGCCGTCGACCAGAACCCCCAGATCCCTCTCCGTGGGGCTGCTCTCCAGCCTCTCGTTCCCCAGTTTGTATGTACATCCAGGGCTGCCATGTCCCAGGTTCAAAATCCGGCACTTGCCCTTGTTAAACTTCATACGGTTGGTGACTGCCCAGCTCTCTAATTTGTCCAGATCTCTCTGCAGGGCCTCTCTGCCCTCAAGAGTGTCAACGGCTCCTCCCAATTTTGTGTCATCAGGAAACTTTGATAACAAACCATCCAGTCCTGCATCCAAGTCGTTTATGAAGATATTGAAGAGCACTGGCCCCAAGATGGACCCCTGCGGAACCCCGCTAGTGACTGGTCGCCAGCCCGATGTAACCCCATTTACTATAGGCCTTTGAGCTCGACCCGTCAGTCAATTGCCCAGTCTCTCTCTAGTGGAAATAAGAAATTGTGACAAATTAAAACAGAGATAGGAAAATAGAAACCTAAAAGGAGAGGAACAGAATGTTCTTTGGCATTGTTTCTTATATCATCCTCATATATTCACTTGCCTGAATTTCATAACTGTGGAGGATGAAACAGAAGTATTTTTCTCTGTATGCCCTCAGCTCACTGAATAGGACTTTTTATAAAAATAATTCAGAGACCAAACATCAGAAAAAGGAATAAACTAAGATATAGCCACAAGAGGACAGTGAATCTTGCTGTCTTGCTTGCTCTCTTGCTCTGGATGTTTTCTGTATGCAGATGAAGGACTTTGCTTATATTTATATTTTAATACTAAATGTAAACACCTCTCTCAAGGTGTTCAGACAATTGCCCATACATCTTCATTTGTATTACGCTCATGTCTGTGAGCACTAACTGTATTAGAAGGAAGCATTTAACCTCCTCTAAGAGGAGATTATTAAAATGGCAGAAAATTGCATTTTAGAACAGCTGCTTATACCAGCAAAGAAATTCTTCTGATCTTTGGACAGTTTTCCAATAACAGACTGCTGCTCCTTTAATCTTCTAGATCTGAAAATGGCAAGACCCCCCCAAAAAGCTTTATTATCTAAACAAACCAGATGGCCAGAATAAAGTAACAACTTTGTGTTTAAAAAGGCATCAATATAACTATTCACACACCTTTAACCATTGCAGTTTGCCTATCAACTCATTCATGGTTTTACCCATCATTACTGGAAAGTTTAAGTTTAGCTTCTGCTCAACTATGTATGCTGCCAATTTTGCACTGATAGTTACAGCATTACTGCAAGTCGAAGCGCTAGTGGTAGTCCCTACTGTCGACTACAAATCCATGTCCTGCGCTTGTTGACACTACTGCATTTTATTCTACCTGCCATAAATTTTGCCTTAAACCCGATGGCATTTTATCATTTCCTGTCTAGCATTTAATCCCTGATTTTTCCGCATGGGCTTCTCCTGACCAGGAACGCCTAATCACCAGGCTCCTGGGCTTGTGCTGCCAACTGCCACTACCTCAACACTAGAGATGAAAACCAGGGGGATCCCTAAGAGAAAACCCTTATGCCCCACAGCCTGCCACCTATTACACTTCTCTTCTTCTAACAGTCATTGCTGCCCTGGCTAACTTGAGTAGCATGATGAACCTGAGGGGCACTGAATGCTGTCAAAGGCACATTCCCACTTAGCTCACAGGACAGGGGCACACCCTTGCATTGCTCCTTGAGCGTTTCTGAGCTTGTCTAGGACTCCTCACAATGTAAAGTCTCAGTATAGAGGAGGGAAGTGGACCTAAAAGAAAGATGAAGACCTAGAACTTGGCAATAAAATCATACCTGAAGCAAATTAAGTTGAAGAGCAACTACAGAAAAGGAAATTATATAAACAGGTTTATATAAAAGAGCTGGGATCATAAAGAAAGATGGGAAACACATCTGAGGAAAGGAGGCATACCTCTGGCGTAGGAGGAGAGTATTCAAACACGAAAAACTAACAAAGTAATCCTACAAATAGTATGAGCCTACCCATATGTTCCCAGGAATAATGAAACAACAAAGCAGGCTTCTGCTTCCTGCAATTGTAGCTTTCTCTGAACTTGTTTAATGGCATTAGTGAATACTGTAGCTCCAGCTCATTCTTAATGAGTATTTGAAAGGAAATTTGACCCCCCTTCTTAATTTGATGCTGTTAAAGCTCTGCAGTGCTGTTTGGAGTGGATACAACAACTTGAGTCACAGTATTCACAGGAACTAGGACCATTGCTGGGTGAGATATGAGAGTAGACTCAAGCCTCGATAAAGCAGCTCTGTCATTGTGGGAAGGCTCTAGAAAGGGCAGGCTCTGCTTCACTTCCCTGTTCTCCCTCTACTACTGTTCATTTGCATGGTGGGGTTTCTCCCCCTATGTCTGCTTGTTCCCTCCCTCCCTGTTTTACTGGGGATACAGATCTTTCTCTTTTTGCATTTCTTATGGAAGTCGTCTTGGAGGGTTGGTATAGTGCTTTTCCCAGTGATCACGCTAAGGTTAGCTTTCTTTTGTCCCATTTGGGGAGGCAAGGCTTTGCAGTGGGCTCAGTCTTTGCATGCTCAAGGAGATGGGGTTTTGGATGATTCTACCTCCTTGCTTGCAAAGTTGCTGGATTTCCTTGAGGGAACTTGTGCTTCAGCCATGTGTTTTAACCCTCTGCTCAGTCTGCACCAGAGGGGACAGAGGGTGGCAGAGTACACCTGGATGTCCTGCACATGTCGTCAGAGCTGAACTGGGGGGATGACCTTTTATAACCCCTCTATATCCATGGCCTGGCTGGCGATGGTCATAGGGAGGTAGCCTGGGGGTTGGTGCTGGCGGATTTGCAGGCTGCCATTAAACGTGTGTCTGAAGCGGCACAGATCCTGCACTTGCCTGGTTCTGATTTGGCTTCTGGCCCCTGCTCTCCGCCAGTGGTACCCCCTGCAGCGAGGCAGGTACCATGCTGGTGGTGCCAGGGATTGGTCCCCTCCCCGAATCCAAGTCTGCTTGCCCCAGTCTGCTGCTCACAGCAGGGAGGAACCGATGCAAATCGGGGCAGGGTTGACCCGGTCCCCTTCTCCCCCTGCTGAGGACTCTGAAGAGGAGACAGTTGGTTTGACTACTTTGGGGATGGTTGGGATTTTCCACCGTTTTCTGAATTGTTCCTTTCAGTGCCCTCTATTGTGAAGTCTGGAAATGGCTCTGGCCTGCGCAGGAAGGGAGACCACCACCGGTGTTAGATGAGGCAAGCCCCGGCACCCCTTCTCCTTCCCCTCTACTCACGGTGTCAGTCTTGCTTCTGCTCCCAAGGGCAGAGTGGTCACTGCTGAAGCACTGGTGGACTCTGACTCTTGTAGGAATTTGATTTCTGAAGAGTTTGTAAAAAAGGCTTTTGTGCCAGCACAGCACCTATCTGTCCCTGGTCCTATTTTTGCCATTGATTTGAAATCTGCTGGTGGGATCCCACTGAGTGGCAGACCCTGCTCCTGCAGCTTTCTGTCACCCCAGGATTTTGGGAGTTTATTTTTTTTTCTGTCCTCTCATCCTGGGCATGCCTTGGTTAGTCTGACATGTTCTGGTGGTTCATTGGGCACAGAGATGAATTTATCTTGAGGTGGGAGGTGCTTCTGCCTCCCCACTTCCCTCTGCAGTCTGTGGGTTACAGCAATCTCTCCCAGTGCTGGCAGCAGTGGCTGGCCCCGGGTGCTGGGCAGGCACTAGTGCCTGCTGGGCGTCCTGTGCCAGCAGCAGCAGCAACTCCCCCTGAGCCATCTGCTGGCCTATTGGGGGTGCTGCCACCAAAATTTAGGGATTTTTTTGGACGTCTTCAAGCAAAAGGAATCAGAGACCTTGCCTCCCCCCCATCAGGCGTATGATTGTTCCATCGAGCTGTTCCCAGATGCTCCTCTCTCCTCGGGTTGTATCTATTCTGTGTCATGGCCAGAGATGGTGGCCTTGAAGGCTTATACTGAGGATGGTTTAGACTAGGGTTTTATTCAACACTCCACTTTCCCCCTTGGTGCCCCTATATTTTTTGTAAATAAGAAGGATGGAGTCTTGAGGCCATGTGTGTACTATCAGGGACTAAATAATGTTACCATCCAGAAACGGTACCCCCTGCCCCTCATTCCTGAGTTGTTGGAGCATTTGCAGGGGACGCTCTGGTTTAGTAAACTGGATTTGAGAGGGGCGTATAATCTTAGTGTTCGTCAGGGTGATGAGTGGAAAACTACCTTTTTTTTGCAAGTATGGCCATTTTGAGTACCGTGAGATGCCCTTTGGACTGTGTAATGCCCCTGCCACCTTTCAGCACTTTGGGAACGATGTCTTCCATCACTTGTTGGACAATTATGTCATCACATATCTGGATGACATTTTACTTTACTCAACTGCATGGAAGGAATATGTTGTTCATGTTCAGGAGGTTCTTTCCTGCCTCCCTCTGCCATCATCTTTATGCAAAGATGGAGAAGTGTGCCTTCCTCCATGTATTGGGTTTATGTGGCAAAGTTGTGGCAGCGGGGGAGTGGGCTGCAGGGGTGCTGCCAGTTCCAGCCGGCTCCAAGACAGACCTGCTACTGGCCAAAGCTGAGCCAATCAATGACCCTGGTGGAGCCTCTGTGATAACATATATAAGAAAGGGTAAAAAATGCTGCACAGCAGCTGTGAAAGAGAGGAGTGAGAAAAATGTGAGAGAAACAACCCTGCAGACACCAAGGTCAGTAAAGAAGGAGGGGGAGGAGGTGCTCCAGGCACCTGAGCAGAGATTCCCCTGCAGCCCATGGAAAAGACCATGGTGAAGCAGGTTGTCCCCCTGCAGCCCATGGAGGACCACGCTGGAGCAGATATCTACATGGCATCCTGTGGGGAGCCCACATGCCGGAGCAGGTGGATATGCCCTGAAGGAAGCTGCAGCCCTTGGAGAGCCCACACTGGAGCAGGCCTTCTGGCAGGAACTGTGGCCCGTGGGGGACCCACGCTGGAGCAGTCTATTCCTGAAGGACTGCACCCCGTGGAAAGGACCCACGTTGGGGCAGTTCTTGAAGAACTGCAGCCTGTGGGAGGGCCCCCACGCTGGAGCAGGGGAACAGTGGGAGGAGAAAGGAGTGGCAGAGACAAAGTGTTCTGAACTGACCACAACTGGCATTCCCCATCCCCCAAGCGGTCACTGCTGAAGCACTGGTGGACTCTGGCTCTTGTAGGAATTTGATTTCTGCAGATTGAGAGTGAGTGACTGGTTGAGGGTCTGGCAGTCAGCCAAGATCAATCCACCACAAAATGGAACAAAATATTTTTCCTTATTTATTTTGGTTCCCATTGTGGTGGGTTGACCTTGGCTGCCTGCCAGATGCCAACCCAACCGCTCTCTCACTCCCCCTCCTCAACAGGACAGGGGGATAATATAAGATGAAAAGCTTGTGCATCTAGATAAAGACAGGGAGATCACTTACCAATTACTATCACGGGCAAAACAGACTTGACTTGGGGAAAATTAATTTAGTTTATTGCCAATTAAAATAGTTTGAAGGTGAGAAATAAAGACAAAAGCTAAAACTCCTTACCACCCCACCTTTTTCCCATTAACTCCATCCCAGTCAGACCCAATATAATCTCCACTGCTTATTCCATGCCATTTGGAATAATGGCGCCCTTCCGCGTGAACCATCACGAGCCCATATGTATGTTACATCTCTTCCTAGATGTCTTGATGCTTCTGGGCCCACCGAACTAAAAATTACTCACCTTTATGGTCCCAGTACAGTTTCTCCTGAGCCACTTCAATTTTGACAGCCTGGTCTACCTGCTCATTTGTTTCAATGTTCTTCAGTGGCGTGCCTCTTGGGCATGTGAGCATCTGCATGACATACAGCAATGTTCTCTACCTGGCAGCGATGTCTCGCCACAGTGCAGCAGCCCAGATAGGTTTGCCTCTGCGCTGCCAATTGATCTGCTTCCACTGCTGTAGCCACCCCCATAGGGCATTTGCAACCATCCAGGAGTCAGTATAGAGAGAGTACTGGCCACTTTTCTCGTTCGGCAATCTCTAGGGCCAGCTGGATGGCTTTCACTTTTGCAAACTGATGAGACTTGTCTTTCTCCATCAATGCCTTCAACAAATTGTTGTGTGGTACTGATGGGAGCAGCCATAAAGGCGACCTGCTTATAATGAGAAAAATACTGACAGAAGAAGATGTCTGTTAAAATACTGACAGAGGAAAATGTCTGCTAGCCTGGGAACCTGGAGCATCCTTGAAGTGGAGCTGAGTACCTGAGAACTTGAGATGTCCTGAGATACCCTCAATAAGTGCGAAACCAAGAAACTGCAACAACTTATCATCTTGCAAGGTGAAAAATAGCGTGGAAAAGTAGATAATAGCCTGAGAAAATAGAAAAAAGCATCATCTTTAGCTGCTCAAAGTGGTGTTGTCCTATGCCCCCTTATGTCTCTAATGATATAAAAATAATTCACTTTCTACCCAAAATGGAACTTCTCTCTGTGAACTCCCCTTACAAGCTTTCCACTTCCGATGGTCTCCTACAACATGACTGAATTTTTCAGTAAACAGAATACAGCCTTTGATTTTCTGCTGGCTCATTATATGCTGGATCCTCTTGGGCACAGGTCACCTCCTTCAGCGATGCTCCGAAATGTCTCCTTTCTGGCCAGTCCGTCATCTCTTCCAGGATTCCTGAGCGGTTGGGTTTCCCCATTCAGACCCCTTGCGTGATCAGTGCTACCCACCTACTCCACGTAGTGTTGGTTGCCTGATGTGTAGAGAGGACCCTTCCTTTGAACATCCAGGGCAGCAAAGGCAATTGTGACAAGAGGAGCTGTGCTTCTGTGTCAACAACTTCTGAAGTGGCTTCTGGCTATAACCTGGAATATGCATTCTCCAGAATACCACAAGCCTAGGAAAGCTTGTGGTTTTTTGTTGTTATCTGGTGAGGACATGGTTGTTATCTTATTGATCACATCCATTGGGTTGTGACAATGTCCATCCTGCCATTTTATTCCCAAGAACTGGATCTCCTGTGCAGGTTGCATGACCTTACTTCTTTTTATGGTGAAACCAGCTTTCAGAAGAATCTGAATTACTCTTTTTCCCTTCTCAAACCCTTCTTCTGCTTTGTTGCTCCACACGATGATGTCGTCCATGTACTGCAGATGGTCAAGGGCATCACCCTGTTCCAGTGCAGTTTGGATCAGTCCATGACAAATAGTAGGGCTATGCTTCCACCTCTGGGGCAGTCGATTCCGGGTGTATTGGATACCCCGCCTCATGAAAGCAAACTGTGGCCTGCACTCTGCTGCCAAAGAAAAACACATTGGCAGTATGAATTGTGGCATACCACTTGGCTGCCTCTGACTCCAGTTCGTATTGGAGCTCTAGCATGTCTGGTACAGAAGCACTCAATGGTGGCATGACTTCGTTCAGGCCACGGTAGTTCACCATTAACCTCCACCCTCCATCAGACTTTTGCACTGGCCATATGGGACTATTAAAGGGTGAGCAAGACTTGCTGATCACTCCTTGGCTCTCCAAGTGATGAATCAGCTCATGAATGAGAACCAGGGAGTCTTGGTTGGTACGATATTGCCACCTGTGTGCAGTCATGGCAGCAATCGGCACTTGCTATTCTTCAACACACAGCAGCCACGCGACAGAAGGATCCTCTGAGAGGCCAGAAAAGGTATACAGCTGTTTAATCTTCTCTGTATTCATGGTGGCTACACCAAAAGTCCATCAATACCCTTTTGTACCCTCTCCTGAGGTAGTCTATGCCAAGGATACATGGGGCCTCCGGGCCGGTCACAACAGGATGCTGTACTGGTTTTGGCTGGGATAGAATTAAATTTCTTCATAGTAGCTTGTATGGTGCTATGGTTTTGGATTTGTGCTGGAAACAGTTATGATAACACAGGGATATTTTAGCTATTGTTCAACAGTGCTTAGACAGTGTCAAGGCCTTTTCTGCTTCTCACACCACCCCACCAGTGAGCAGGCTGGGGGTGCACAAGAAGTTGGGAGGGGACACAGCTGGGACAGCTGACCCCAACTGACCAAAGGGATATTCCATACCATACGACGTCATGCTCAGCAATAAAAGCTGGGGGAAGAAGGAGGAAGCAGGGGATGTTCGGAGTTATGGCGTTACCATTATGTGTGCTGAAGCCCTGCTTTCCTGGATGTATTGGGTTTGGCTGGGACGGAGTTAACTTTTCCCATAGCAGCCCTCATAGTGCTGTGCTTTGTGTTTGTAGCTAGAAAGGTGTTGATAACACACCAGTGTTCTGGCTACTGCTGAGCAGTGCTCCACAGCATCAAGGCTGTCTCTCCAACATTCCCCCCTCACCAGTAGGCTGGGGGTGGGCAAGATCTTGGGAGGGGACATAGCCAGGAGAGCTGATCCAATCTGACCAAAAGGATATTCCATACCATATGAAGTTGTGCTCAGCAATAAAAGCTAAGAGAAAGGAGGAGGAGGGGAGGGCATTTGTTATTATGACGTTTGTCTTCCAGAGCAACCGCTACAAGTTCTGAGGCCCTACTTCCCATGAAGTGGCTGGACATCACCTGCTGATGGGAAGTAGAGAATAAATCTTTTGTTTTCCTTTGCTTCCGCATGAGGCTTTTACTTTTTCTTTATTCTTTATTTCTTAAAGCAGGCATTTATGACAGCCCCAGTTTTGGCCCACCTGGATACTAGTTGTTCTTTTCTATTGGTGTTGAGGGTTAACTAGAAATTCATTATTGTTACCCTAGAAGAAGAAATAGAAGCAAGACCACTGCCAGTGAATACATCTGCTCAGAAGGCTGAATTAATCGCTTTAACTCAAGCCCTGGAATTATCCGAAGGAAAGCGGGCTAATATCTATACTGATTCAAAATATGCTTTTGGAGTAATACATGCTCATCGTGCAATTTGGGAAGAAAGAGGACTGTTATCATCTCAAGGAAACCCTATAAAATACAGCAAAGAGAATATGAAATTACTTGAGGCAGTTAACAAACCGAGAGAAATAGCAGTAATATACTGCAAAGCACATCAATCCGGACAAACTGATGTAATTAAAGGAAACTGAAAAGCAGACGAGGCTGCGAAAAGAATTGCCCTATCAGCAACAGTGGCAACCTTAGTTCCAGAAAGAATCTTAAAAATTTATACTCCTAAATATACAGAAAAAGAAAACAAGTTGGCTGAATTATTGAAGTGCATAAAGACTGCTGAAGGACGGTGGGTAACTCCAATTGGACAATGTGTCATAACTCCACAGATAATGAAGGAACTAATGGAGCGAATGCATAAGAGTACACATATGGGAACTGAAGCCCTAGTTGAAACAGTGAGGATATACGCTGTAGGAATTAACATGGTGCCGATTGCTAAAAGTGTTACACAGCGATGTGAGATCTGTGCCAGAAATAACCCTAAAATTCAAAGGAGACCCCCTCCCGGAGAGGTAAAAAGAGGTTTTACGCCCGGGGAATATTGGCAAATTGATTTTTCTGAATTACCTAATTGTAAAGGATATAAGTATTTGTTAGTAACTGTTGATACTTTTTCAGGTTGGCCTGAGGCTTTTCCGTGTCGCACCAATAAGGCAAGAGAAGCGGTGAAAATTTTTTTAAAAGAAATTATACCAAGGTTTGGGGTACCGGAAGGATTTTCTTCAGATCGAGGACCCCATTTTGTTGCAGAAATAGTTCAAGGGGTGTCAAAATTTTTACAAATCAAATGGAATTTGCATACTCCATGGAGACCCCAGTTCAGTGGAAAAGTGGAGAGGATGAATCAGACTATAAAGAGGCAAATTGGAAAACTATGTCAGGAGACTCAAATGAAATGGGTGGGAGTTTTGCCTCTAGCATTATTAAGGATTAGAATAACTCCTAGAGTTAGAGAAGGAATTAGTCCATTTGAAATTCTGTATGGGAAACCCTACACTGTAAATTTAACAGGGAAAGAAGTTCAAATGCACCTTAAGGGTAATCAGATTTTGAGTGATTATCTTTTGTCTATGTCAAGAGTTCTTGCTTCTCTCCATAGGTATGTTATGTTCAGCTAAGAACCCCTGTGCCTCTGGATTCACCTGTACACCCATTTAAACCAGGGGACCAAGTGTATCTACGGACTTGGAAAGAAGACCCATTGACAGAAAAGTGGAAGGACCTTTTACCTTGTACTGTTAACCACAAACACTGCTGTGAAACTCCAGGGGATTGATTCCTTGATCCACTACACCTGAGTAAAGGTGGCACCCCCAGAAATGTGGAAAGTGGAGCAGAGAAATGCTGATTCCATATGGCACTCTTGATAGCTGAGATGCCGGCACGTATGAGTGAAGAAGAAGACATACTCTCTTTGAATTGCCTGACCTGTTGGGACAGTTCCTCCACAGAAGGCCTGTAGGGTCAGGGAGAAATAGAGATTTTCTTAGAATTGCCAGATCTGCTAGGCCAGTTTATCCACAGTTGGTGCCTCAATGTCTGTCCAGTCCATTATCGCCTGGGTGCTGGCATATGAGTCAGTGCATTTCAGACCAGCCTCCTCCACATGGCCTGTGTACTCTGGATGTCATCCAAATCTCTGGAGATCTGGTTTTTGTCCAGGTCACTGTAGAGGACTTCCAGCACAGCTAATTCTCTCAGATACTTAATACCTTCCTCAGCAGCTGTCCACTTCCCTCAGTAATTTTCAGGATCATCCTTAAGGGGATACCTCTCCTTCACACTCGACAGGAGATGCCTTCAGAAGCTGCAGATTGTCACCTTTCTTCCGATTTCTTTGTTAATTCCCCCATCCGTAGCTAGGGATCCCAGCTGCTGGGCTTCCTTACCCTCTAATTCCTGACTGCGTGCCTTTGTATCCCAGCATCAGAGCAACCAGGCAGCAATCCGCTCACCTGGCTGGTGGCCATAATCGTCCGCATATCCTGAAGCTTGCTCAGGGTTATGGATCGGGTGGTTTCTGCCTCTTGGGTGATTTCTCTCACTTCCTTCTGTTTCCTTGGCAAAGAACCATCTTCCTGATCAGACCTTTCCTCCTCCTCCCTTACAAAGCAATGGTATGGACCCATCAGCCTCCACGTCCAGTGTTTCCTTTTGACTACTGGGGTGACTACTTTAGTTGGGGTTTGGGTCCCTATCTCAGCCATGGTGTCCTCAGATACAGAGACACTATTTCCACTGCTCCCCTGATGGTGATGGACAGAGGCTTGATAGGCACAGGCCAAGCCCCAAAACAGTGCTAGGAGCTGCTGGTTCTCATTGGGTTAGGCAAGACACCCTTTTGTCAAGTGGTGGGCCAATTTTATGGGATTACATGCCTGTTCAGGCCTAAAATACCAGGCTAATGGGAGGTGAAAACCACCCTAAGCACCTGCCCAAATTCTCCCACACACCCTTCCACGAGGGATTGACCGCCTTGGAGCATGTTTCTCTGTTGCCTCACGAAGTTGTTTACTATTAAGCCAGGATCAAACCAGGTTCCACACACACAGCAACAAGCCAGCTATGTGTGGTCCGAATAGTAATGGAGTCTGACAACCAAACTTTATTGAGGCAGTAAGAAAGATGAGCAACAATACACCCACACAACAACTCACCCGATCACTGATAGCAAACACAGGATCATAAACGATACCATTGCTCCGGCGGACTGCCAGAGACACTTAGTGTCTGGGTCATCTGACAGCAACAGCCAACCATGCAAATGCCTTTTGAATGTGGGTAAGAGTCACGCCACCCCTTGGCTCCACCAATGGTCATGTGATTTGAGAGAATCATACCTTACATGGCAGTAGCGTGCCCTACACATCATCTTGGATGATGTGGGTGGCATTCTGCCTATGTGATGATGTTGGTCAAGGGGCAGGGTGTCAGGGGGCAGGGTGTCACCATGTTAGATAATAGGATCAATCAGCTTATATAAGGACATACAAAAACCTTGAAAACCCATGCAACAAATCTGGATACGTGAATCCCAGAGGAGAAGAGGGAGGTGTAATCCATCATTCTTTCTGCAAGATAGTTCTCACAGAACAGGATCAGCCATGTGCCAGCCCAAGCGCATTGCCATTGCTTTTATCAAAATGCTCCCAGACACAGCAAAATAGAGGAATAAGCAGTGCAGCAAACTGCAAGAGCTGAAAGCAGCTACTAACAAGCTCTAGACTCTAATATACAGTAAAGTAAGCAAGTTCCACGAGCAGCACAGAAGCCTGTCAATTAACAACTACAGCAGCTATAGCACACTCAGATCAAAACTTTCATTATCTTAGGCCCCACGTTGGGCACAAAAAAAGGACTGTGGTGGGTTGACCCTGGCCGGCAGCCAAACACCCACCCTGCCTCTCACTCACTCCCCTCTCCTCCAGAATGGGGAGAAAATACAAGGAAGAAGAGAAGACTTGTGGATCAAGACAATGACAGTTTAATAGGGAAAGCAAAAGCTGCACGGGAAAGCAAAGAAAAAAGAGGAATTCATTCATTACTTCCCATTGGCAGGCAGATGTTTAGCCATTTCCAAAAAGCATAGTGGTTACTTGGGAAGACAAACGCCATATCCACAAATGTCCCCCCTTCCTCCTCCTTTCCCTGAGCTTTTATTGCTGAGCACAACATCATATGGTATGGAAAATCCCTTTGGTCACTTTGAGACAGCCATCTTGGCTGTGTCCCCTCCCAACCTCTTGCCCACCTCCAGCCTACTCACTTTGGGCAGGGCAGGAGCAGAGTGGGAAAGAGAGAAAGCCTTGATGCTGTGCAGCACTGTTCAGCAGTAGCCAAAGCACTGATGTGTTATCAACACTGGTTTAGCCACAAATGCAAAGCAGAGCACTATATGAGCTGCTATGAGGAAAGTTAACTCCATCCCAGCCAGACCCAGTACAGAACACTACATTGGAAGTCTTAGTCTTCAAGATATGTTTCAGATGACAAATTTAGCTTTAAATGCATACTGTTTCAACGATTCCAATCATTGCGATTTGCACTATGACAGTTTAGGTGAAAAGTGAGATGGCAAGGCTTCAAAATGTTCAAAATGAACCTAGGATTTCAAGACTGATTTTGTATATACTGCCATAAGACTTCACAACAGTTTACAGACCAGTAAGCAGAAATGCTGCTGTCTTGAAAGAGCTTACTATCCACAGTCTTAAACCTAGAATGAGGCTGAGTGTATGCAGAGACATATTTAGCATGCTTTCCTTACATAGTAACAGGTTCCTAAAAATACATGCTGCTCAACCCCTTCCAGGTCAGGGTTCACATAAACAGTAGCAGTCCACTTCAGTAGTTTTATTAAGATGTACATCTTCCATTCATAAAATATATTCATTTTTTCTTACTTAAAAAAGCATAAATGGGATGAGCCTAATAACTAGCTTAGAAAGGGATATAGTTCATATAAAACAAGCTCACAAAATTATATTTTCTTTTTGTATGCATTTCTATACAGAAGATCATGTTAATTCCACTGCAGGATTTGTATTTCCTGGATTTTTTTAAGACTTTGTTTTCTGTTAGATTGTTTCTGATACATAGTGCAATTAGACTTTCTAATCATAGAATCATAGAATGGCTTGGGTTGGAAGGGACCTTTAAAGATCATCTAGTTCCAACCCCCCCTGCCATGGGCAGGGACATCTTTCACTAGATCAGGTTGCTCAAAGCCCTGTTCAACCTGACCTTGAACACTTCCAGGGATGGGGCATCCACAACTTCTCTGGGTAATCTACTCCACTGTCTCAAAATCCCCTACAACCTGACCTTGAACACTGGACTTTTGAGATAAAGACAGTTTAACAGGTAAAGCAAAACCTATGCACACAAGCAAAGAAAAATAAGGAATTAATTCACTCCTTCCCATTGGCAGACAGATGTTTACTCAGTTTTATTGCTGAGCATGATGTCATATGGTATGGAATATCCCTTTGGTCAGTTGGGGTCAGCTGTCTCAGCTGTGTCCCCTCTCAACTTCTTGTGCACCCCCAGCCTACTCACTGGCAGGGTAGTGTGAGAAGCAGAGAAGGCCTTGATCCTGTGTAAGCACTGTTCAGCAATAACTAAAACATCTATGTGTTATCATAACTGTTTTCAGCACAAATCCAAAACATATCTACCCGAGGATACTGAGGGAGCTGGCAGAGGAGCTTGCCAAGCCACTCTCCATCATTTATCAGCAGTCCTAGTTCAAGGTGACCTTGAACACTTCCAGGGATGGGGCATCCACAACTTCTCTGGGAAACCTGTTTGAGTGTCTCACCATCCTCAGCATAAAAAATTTCTTCCTTGTGTTCCATCTAAATCTACCCTCTTTCAGTTTACAACCATTGCCCCTTGTCCTGTCCCTACAAGCCCTGGTAAAAAGTCAGGAATGTGACTGGTCGGTAGTTCCCAGGGTCCTCCTTATTACCCTTTTTAAAAATTGCTGTGATGTTTCCATTTTTCCAGTCACTGGGAAATTTCTTCCTTATATCTAGTCTGAATCTACCCACTTTTAGTTTAAAACCATTACCCCTTGTCTTATCACTACAGGCCCTGCTAAAAAGACTGTCCCCATCTTTCTTGTAGGCCCCCTTTAAGTATTGAAAGGCCGCAATAAGGTCTCCCCACAGCCTTCTCTTCTCCAGGCTGAATAACCCCAGCTCTTTCAGCCTGTCCTCATAGGAGAGGCATTCCATCCCTCTGATCATTTTTGTGGCCCTCCTCTGGACCCGCTCCAACAGGTCCATGTCCTTCCTGTGCTGAGGACCCCAGAGCTGGACGCAGTACTCCAGGTGGGGTCTCATGAGAGTGAGGGAGAATCACCTCCCTTGACCCACTGGCCATTCTTCTTCTGATGCAGCCCAGGATATGATTGACTTTCTGGGCTGCAAGCGCACATTGCTGGGTCATGTCCAGTTTTTCATCCACCAGTATCCCCAAGTCCATCTCCACAGGGCTGCTCTCAATCGATTCATCCCCTAGTCTGTATTGATATTGGGGATTGCTCCAACCCAGCTGCAGGACCTTTTGTATGATGAGGGTGGTGAAACCCTGGCACAGGTTGCCCAGAGACGTGGTAGATGCCCCATCCTTGGAAACATTCAAGGACAGGCTGGACGGGGCTCTGAGCAACCTGATCTAGTTGTAGATGTCCCTGCTCATTGCAGGGGGGTTGGACGAGATGATCTTTAAAGGTCCTTTCCAACACAAACCATTCTATGATTCTATGATTCTATGATTCTATGATTCTATGATTCTATGATTCTATGATTCTATATATATTTATAAAGAAAAAAATATAAATATCTGTAAAAGCATAAGTATAAAATGGATAAAAGCTAATGGAATGAATAATTAAAGTCTAAATAAAATAATTAAAGTATTACAGTATTAAAGTAAAAAGTCTTAAAATAATTAAAGTCTAAAGTTAATAGAAAGAAATTCAGCAAAAGTAAAATACAGGTTTGAGGTCTCCTACGTTACAAGACTGCAGAACAATTCCTGACATGCCTGGGGTGGGGGAGAACTTCAAAAGGGTGGACAGGTTCAGAAAGGGTCAGAGGGCACAGACAAGTCGGAACATACCTGAGGGCTATGGACCCCTACTAGGAGGACCACCAAGGGGCCCCGGCACAAACCCTGTCACATGCAAAGAAGAGACCAGTCATGTGAGCCAGACTGAGAGGCCCCCGCATCCAGGCCCAGCCCAACAGAATGACCATGCAGGATGCTGAGGGAGCTGGCAGAGGAGCTTGCCAAGCCACTCTCCATCATTTATCAGCAGTCCTGGTCAACCGGGGAGGTCCCAGATGACTGGAAGTTACCAAATGTGACGCCCCTCTACAAGAAGGTTCGGAAGGAGGATCTGGGGAACTACAGGCCTGTCAGCCTGACCTCGGTGCTGGGAAAGGTCATGGAACAAATCATCTTGAGCGCCATTACGTGGCACATGCGGGACAACGGGGGGACCAGGCTCAGCCAGCATGGGTTTATGAAAGGGAGATCCTGCTTCACTAACCTGGTCCCTAGTAACAAGCGATAGGACGAGAGGAAACAGCCTCAAGCTGCGCCAGGGGAAGTTTAGGTTGAATATTAGGAAAATCTTCTTCACCGAAAGGGTAGTCAGGCATTGGAACAGGCTGCCCAGGGAAGTGGTTGAGTCTCCATCCCTGGAGGTATTTAAAAGAAGGGTAGACATGGTGCTCAAGGACATATTTTAGTGGTGGACTTGGCAGTGCTAGGTTAATGGTTGGACTCGATGATCTTAAGGGTCTTTTCCAACCTTAACGATTCTATGATTCTATGATTACTGGGGTAGACTTTCAGTTTTGCATGGTGCTGCAAGAAACAGGCAATGCTGTCTGAGAAAATGGGAAACCAAACCAAAACGTGAACACTCTCGCGAGAAATGCTGATGAAGCCTGGGTGTTGCCCGAGCAACGGGGACCACCCCCACGTTAATAAAAAGCAGCCTAGGGAGCGCTAGCGACCAGGAGCACTGCAAACAGAGCAGGCAAACAGAGTGTTGCATCAGCCAGGGCGTGGCGTGGCAGTTTGTGTAGCAGTTAGGAAGGGTGTGCAGGGAGGGAGCCTCTTCAAAGGAGGGGAGACTTGAAGCACACACAACCCAGCAACTGGGCACCATTCTGTGACCATCTGCACAGGTCAAGGGCACTCATCCTACCTGATCTTCAAGGCAGAATGGTGGGCACTCGTCTGAGAGCAAAGGCTACAGCTCTGGCTGGGGGGGTCTGCACCATCTACCCCAGCGGTGATGAATGCTCCACGCAGACGGAACTGCTGAAGGGAGAGGCCGCAGTGCAGACCTCAGACTGCAGGAAGTGCCAAGACCTTTCTCCTGGGGCAGGGGCAGGAGGCAGACCTGCCTGCAAAAGGTGTGCCCAGGTGGAGGACCTTCTGCAGCAGGTGGCTGAGCTGCAGGAGGCAGTGAGAAGGCTGCGTAACATCAGGGAGGCTGAGAAGGAATTAGATAGCTGGTTCCAAGTGCAGTCTGCAGTGGACCCACAGCCCATGGCCAAACAGCCAAAAACTCCCCCACCAGCACACACAGAAGGAAGGGGGGGCCAATAATGCAGAAGAATGGAAGCTTGCAACGGCAAGGACCATCAGGAGGAAGAGACTTCTCCCAAAGCCTGAGGTGCCCTTGCAGAACCGCTTCACCGCTCTGCAGACTGAAAAGGAAAGACTCGATACATCAGGAAAGACGCTGGAGCTCAGTAAGGCAGCCTGATCTGCTCCCCGTATAACATCCAGCGCAATTAAGAAAAGGCAACGGGTGATAGTAGTAGGCAACTCTCTTCTGAGAGGTACGGAAGCACCCATTTGCCAACCTGATGCACTCCCTAGAGAGGTGTGCTGCTTACCGGTGGCTCGTATCAGGGATGTCACTGACAGACTACCAAGCCTCATACAGTCCACTGATTATTATCCGCTGCTGTTGTTTCATGTGGGCACCAATGATACAGCCAGGAGCAGTTTGAGGAGTATCAAGAAGGATTACAGAGCCCTGGGAGTGGCAGTAAGGGACTCTGGAGTGCAGGTAGTTTTTTCATCAGTCCTCCCGGTCAAAGGGAAGGGGTTTGAAAGGGCCAGTCGAATCTGGCAAATCAACAAGTGGTTACAGGACTGGTGCCACAGCCAGGGGTTCAGCTACTTAGACTGTGGGACTCGCTTTGAGAAACCTAGTCTACTGGGGGCTGATGGGGTCCATCTGTCAGAGAAGGGGAAGAGCATTTTCAGTCATAGGCTTGCCAAGCTGGTGAAGAGGGCTTTAAACTAAAGTTGCCAGGGGAAGGGAACCTCGATCCATCCCACTCCTACCAGTTGGATGCCAGTGCCAGGAATAGATGCCCAGAGCCTGGAGAAGGATCACAGGTCAGCAGGAGTGCACCTGAAGAGCAGCACAAAGGAATCCCAGCCAGGAAGTTGGCTTCATCAGGGGCCCAACTTAAATGCCTCTATGCAAATGCACGCAGCATGGGGAATAAAAAAGAGGAGTTAGAGATGTGTGCATGCCTGCAGGGCTATGACCTTATCGGCATCACAGAGACGTGGTGGGATGGCTCCTACGACTGGAGTGTTGGAATGGAAAGGTACAGGCTCCATAGGAAGGACAGGCAGGGGAGATGAGAGGGGAGTGTCACCCTCTATGTCAATGACCAGCTGGAGTGCATGGAGCTCTGCCTGGGGATGGATGAGGAGCTGACAGAGAGCTTATGGGTCAGGATTAAAGGGAGGGCAGGGACAGGTGACATTATAGTGGGGGTCTGCTACAGGCCACCTGACCAGGAAGACCGTGCGGATGAGGCCCTCTACAGACAGATAGGAGCAGCCTCACGTTCACAAGCCCTGGTCCTCATGGGGGACTTCAACCACCCCGACATCTGTTGGAGGGACAACACAGCGGGGCATAAGCAATCCAGGAGGTTCCTGGAATGCACTGATGATAACTTCCTTCTCCAAGTGATAGAGGAGCCAACGAGGAGAGGTGCTATGCTGGACCTTGTTCTCACCAACAAGGAGGGGCTGGTGGGGAATGTGAAACTCAAGGGCAGTCTTGGCTGCAGTGACCATGAAATGGTGGAGTTTAAGATCCTTAGGGCACCAAGGAGGTTGCACAGCAAGCTCACTGCAGGAGAGCAGACTTTGGCCTCTTCAGGGATCTGCTTGGTAGAGTACCATGGGAGGTCCCAGATGACTGGAAGTTAGCAAATGTGACACCCATCTACAAGAAGGGTCGGAAGGAGGATCCGGGGAACTACAGGCCTGTCAGCCTGACCTCGGTGCCAGGAAAAGTCATGGAGCAGATCATCTTGAGTTCCATTATGCGGCACGTGTGGGACAACCGGGGGATCAGGCTCAGCCAGCATGGGTTCACGAAGGGAAGGTCCTGCTTGACCAACCTGATGTCCTTCTGCGTCAAGGTGACCCGCTTGGTGGATGAGGGAAAGGCTGTGGATGTTGTCTACCTGGACTTTAGTAAGGCCTTTGACACTGTCTCCCACAGCATTCTCGTGGAGAAGCTGGCTGCTCACGGCTTGGATAAGTGCGCTCTGCGCTGGGTTAAAAACTGGCTGGACGGCCGAGCCCAGAGAGTGGTGGTGAATGGAGTCAAATCCAGTTGGCGGCCGGTCACGAGTGGTGTTCCCCAGGGCTCAGTGTTGGGGCCGGTCCTGTTCAACATCTTCATTGATGATCTGGATGAGGGAATTGAGTGCACCCTCAGCAAGACTGCAGACGATACCAAGTTGGGTGGAAGCGTTGATCTGCTGGACGGTAGGAAGGCCCTATAGAGGGATCTGGACAGGCTAGATCCTTGGGCCGGGGCCAACTGTATGAGGTTCAACAAGGCTAAGTGCTGGGTCCTGCACTTGGATCACAACAACCCCATGCAACGCTACAGGCTTGGGGAGGAGTGGCTGGAGAGCTGCCTGGCAGGAAAGTACCTGGGGGTGTTGGTTGACAGCCGCCTGAACATGAGCCAGCAGTGTGCTCAGGTGGCCAAGAGGGCCAATGGCATCCTGGCTTGTATCAGGAATAGTGTGGCCAGCAGGACCAGGGAGGTGGTAGTGCCCCTGTACTCAGCACTGGTGAGGCCGCACCTTGAATCCTGTGTTCACTTTTGGGCCCCTCACTCCAAGAAGGACATCGAGGTGCTGGAGCGTGTCCAGAGGAGGGCAACGAAGTTGGTGAAGGGTCTAGAGAACAAGTCTTATGAGGAACGGCTGAGGGAGCTGGGGTTGTTTAGTCTGGAGAAGAGGAGGCTGAGGGGAGACCTTATTGCTCTCTACAACTACTTGAAAGGAGGCTGTAGTGAGGTGGAGGTCGGTCTCTTCTCCCAAGTAACAAGTAATAGGACAAGAGGAAATGGCCTCAAGTTGTGCCAGGGGAGCTTTAAATTTGATATTAGGAAAAATTTCTTCATGGAGAGAGTGGTTAGGCATTGGAACAGACTGCCCAGGGAAGTGGTGCAATCACAGTCCCTGGAAGTATTCAAAAAACATGTGGATGTGTTCCTTAGGGACATGGTTTAGAGGTGGACCATGCAGTTAGGTTAACAGGTTGGACTCGATGATCTCAGAGGTCCTTTCCAACCTTAACAATTCTATGATTCTATGATTCTATATTATTTATGACATGGAATGTATACAGGACACTAGGACACATATCCTGAACTATATTTTTTAGCTCTCAGTTCCCTTTGGATGAAGAAGAGGCAGAAAGAAAAACTGAATGACAATGGGAATTTAAAGGGGACAAATGTCTCACAGACTTTATTCAGTTGTTTATGGACACAAAGTTTCAGGGTTACACATTCCTAGCCTGTAACACCAAAAGCTATGATGGCTACTTTGTTGTTAATCAGCTTCTGAAGGAAAAAATGGATGTGAAGTTAATCACCCATGTTGGTAAGCTCATCTGCATAGAAGTACCCAGCTTGAGGGGTATGTTTCTATGTTTCATAGACTCTTTACATTTTTTACCCATTGTCGTGGTTTAACTAGCAACTAAGCACCACACAGCCGCTCACTCACTCGTCCCACCCCAGTGGGATGGGGGAGAGAATCAGAAGGGTAAAAGGGAGAAAACTTGTGGGTTGAGATAAGAGCACTTTAATAATTGAAGCAAAATAAAAAAGATAGAAGAGTTTAATAGGTAAAGCAAAAGCTGCGCATGCAAACAAAGCAAAACAAAGAATGAATTCGCTACTTCCCATTGGCAGGCAGGTGTTCGGCCATCTCCAGGAAAGCAGGGCTCCATCACGTGTAACGGTTACTTGGGAAGACAAACACCATCACGCTGAATGTCCCCCCTCTTCCTTCTTCTTCCCCCAGTTTATATACTGAGCATGACATCATACAGTATGGAATAGCCCTTTGGCCAGTCTGCGTCAGCTGTCCTGGCTCTGCTCCCTCCCATCTTCTTGTGCACCCGGCAGAGCATGGGAAGCTGAAAAGTCCTTGACCAGTGTAAGCACTACTTAACGACTATTTAGCAACAGCTTAGCACTACTTAGCAAGAACCAAAACATCAGTGTGTTCTCAACATTATTCTCATCCTAAACCCAAAACACAGCACTATACCAGCTACTAAGAAGAAAATTAACTCTATATCCCAAGCTGAAACCAGGACACCCATGAAATTAAGCAGCTTTCCCCAAGCTTTGGGTATTGAGGGCTGCAAAGGTTATTTCCCCCATTTATTTAACACCGCTGAAAATCAAATTTATGTGGGCCCTCTTCCACCACTGGAATATTATGGAGTGGACAGCATGATGCTTGAAGAGAAAAATCAGTTTTTAGCTAATCAGGAGAAGATTTTTGACTTGCAAAAGGAACTGAGTTACTGTTGCAAACAAGATGTAAAAATTTTGAGGGAGGCCTGCAGATCACGCAGGAGTGAGATTATGGTGATGATTATTGGAGATTATGAGCATTCCTCCATTGTTACAAAACAATGCTGCGGCATTTCTTATTGCATCAGCCAGTTTAACCCCTTCCGCATTAGGCCTTCTTGCCCTCCATGCCAGATCATTCCTTGGTCACAAATTACCACTGCTGAGCAGTTACAATTTGAATTTCCCTTTCCTTCCCCGCTTTTGTGAGTAGTTATTTCTCACATACGTTCATCATTGCAAGTGTTTAAAAATCCTTCTTATCTATTTCCATTTCCAAAACATTTGTTTTACCTCACTTCCAGTTATTCCTTTTGCTCTCTTCTTTATTTGTTTACAGCCCATTTTCAGGCACCTTCAGTAAGGAGGCTCTACACAGTACATCCTCTTACAAATAATCTACTCCTTTTTTAAGCAAATTGTGCTGACTGACAAAACCATTAGCTACAAATGTTTCTTAACTAGTGAGGCCTGCAAAGGCCTATGAGACTTTTTGAGACTTAATAGTCTCACACCATCTTTTTCTTAAAGATCTAGAGTAAAGTAGAGGGGCCACAGACACTCTGCTTACAGCTCCTGGGAGCCCAAGATAGATCACTGCGTGGGCCGTGCTGTCCCATCATCTGTTCTTGCCTCTAGGTTTTCTAATCATTTATAGTCCTTAGTCCAAGTACTTCTTCCTTTCCTTCTTCCTTATCCTTTAATATATTCAGCATCATTGTTCTGGACTCTGCTTGCGTTATGCCTTGTTCTATCCTTTTACATACCAATTGGCTGCAGCATAAGATCAGCTGAACCAATACAGACACAACCACCAAAGTCAATATTCCCAACAAAATATACTTCAATGCTGTCTTAAGCAGCTTTTCCTAACCATCCTTCCATGTCTGGGAGCCATCCACACCAGTCAAAAAGGGGTTTTTTTTTCCAGGTATTTCATGCAGTATCTGAAGTTTACCTCAAGTTTTATGTACATCCATTTCTAGTCTCTAATCTTGGTCTGCATATGTATAGCAAGTGGTGTTCACTAATACACGTGTACCTTTCTTGAGGGATGAGCACATAATCTAATGCCATTCTGTTTTGAAGGGCTGCCTGAGATGCTTCTTCTACCTCTAACTGTAAGGCTGAAATAGCATTACCCATCTCTTCTGTTACAGTAGATATATTTGTGATAGCCCTTTCTAATTCTGATACTCCTAGGCAAGGGAGGAATGTTCGTGCAAACTGGTGGAAGCCAGTTTGTCAAATAACAAGTGGATTTTGCACAGAGCGTTTTGTACTTCGTTTGGTATATTGGGGTAAGTTGTGCCTGTCATTCCAAAAGAGGTCTGGATGTATTGAGGTGCCAGAGAAAAAAACCCGTCCTAATGCCAGTCCAACTAACAGGCAGTATCTTATGGGCCTTAGAGCCACATACCTAGCAAAATCCTTCATTCCCTAAGGTCTTACCATATAACAATTCTTACAGGTTAGTATATGACCAATAATAATATAAACCCAAATGCGAAATCCCAGAGCAAACAAAGCTACAGTCTCCAGGAAATAATAACAGGTTCAGGTGATAACAACAGTCCCATCAAACTCTATTTGCAGGGGCATATATTGTACTTCTGTTGACATTTGATCAAAGGAAATTCATCCAGATCACCCAGCTCTGCTGTAACAGGTGATACACTCTGCGTTGTGTCTGAAGGTTTTATGACCCTTTTACAGCTCTGGGGTCCTCAGTACAAGAAGGACATAGACCTGTTGGAACAGGTCCAGAGGAGGCCACAAAAATGATCAGAGGGATGGAACACCTCTGCTATGAGGAAAGGCTGAAAGAGCTGGGGTTGTTCAGCCTGAAGAAGAGAAGGCTCCAGGGAGACCGTATTGCAGCCTTTCAATACTTAAAGGGGGCTTATAAGAAAGATGAGGACAGACTTTTTAGTAGGGCCTATTGCAATAGGACAAGGGGTAATGGTTTTAACCTAAAGGAGGGTAGATTCAGACTAGATATAAGGAAGAAATTTTTTACAATGAGGGTGGTGAAACACTGGAATGGGTTGCCCAGAGAGGTGGTAGATGCCCCATCCTTGGAAACATTCAAGGCCAGGCTGGATGGGGCTCTGAGCAACCTGATATAGTTGTAGATGTCCCTGCCAATTGCAGGGGGGATGGACTAGATGATCTTTAAAGGTCCCTTCCATCCCAAAGCATTCTATGATTCATATGATTCTATGATACACTGGGAAGCATGGATCCAGTTGAGCAGGTGAACTGGTTTTGGCTGGGAGAGTTAAATTTCTTCATAGTAGCTTGTATGGAGCTATGTTTTGGATTTGTGCTGGAAACAGTTTTGATGATAATACAGGGATGGTTTAGTTATTGCTGAGCAGTCCATACACAGTGTCAAGGCCTTTTCTGTTTCTCACAGTGCCCCGCCAGCAAGTCTGAATGTTATCTCAGGCCCTTCACCCGCACTGACTCCCCTTTACAGCTGACCTCCCTTCACAACTACAACTGAGTGCTGTTGCCATTGCTTTCTTGGTGCTTAAATTCTGTGGGGGAAGTCCTACAGGGTTTCAGCTCCTTAGGGAAGTAAAAAGTAAAAAAAAAAAAAAATCATATTACATTTACTATCATATTACATTTACTTAGATAGGAAAGTTTGCCGATGACACCAAATTGGGAGGAGCTGTTGACACTCTCGAGGGCAGAGAGGCCCTGCAGAGAGATCTGGACGAATTAGAGAGCTGGGCAATCACCAACCGTATGAAGTTTAACAAGGGCAAGTGCCGGATTTTGCACCTGGGACATGGCAGCCCTGGATGTACATACAGACTGGGGAACGAGAGGCTGGAGAGCAGCCCCATGGAGAGGGATCTGGGGGTTCTGGTCGACGGCAAGTTGAACATGAGCCAACAGTGTGCCCTGGCAGCCAAGAGGGCCAACTGTGTCCTGGGGGTGCATCAAGCACTGTATTGCTAGCCGGTCGAGGGAGGTGATTGTCCTGCTCTACTCTGCACTGGTGCGGCCTCACCTTGAGTGCTGTGTGCAGTTTTGGGCTCCACAGTACAAAAAGGATACGAAGCTACTAGAGAGCGTCCAGAGGAGAGCCACGAAGATGGTGAAGGGTTTAGAGGGGAAGCCGTATGCGGAGCGGCTGAAGTCACTTGGTCTGTTCAGCCTGGAGAAGAGGAGACTGAAGGGAGACCTCATCACAGTCTACAGCTTCCTCACAAGGGAAGAGGAGGGGCAGGCTCTGATCTCTTCTCCCTGGCGACCAATGATAGGACCCATGGGAAAGGCAGGAAGATATGCCAGGGAAGGTTTAGGCTGGACATTAGGAAAAGGTTCTTCACCCAGAGGGTGGTGGAGCACTGGAACAGGCTCTCCTGGGAGGTAGTCATGGCACCAAGCCTGACAACATTCAAGAAGCATTTGGACAACGCCCTCAGACATATGGGGTGAATTTTGGGGTTGTCCTATGCAGGGACAGGAGTTGGCCTTGATGATCCTTGTGGATCCCTTCCAACTCAGGACATTCTATGATTCTATGATATATCTCCTTGGATCAGGGCATCCTTGGACATAAGGATCTCTTGTGCCACTGACAATCATACTGGCTGACACCCTGGGTTGTCCCATCCAGTCACCTCTTGTTTATAAGCAGGATGGTATGTGCTTGTCTAAGCAGATTTAAATTTCCACTAGGTACATTATTTGTAGAGTTAAGTGATGTTTGTTCCCCTATAATTCACTGATTTCCTCTGTAATACTTAGTTCCACTACTCAGCTCTATCAGGTTTAAATCTCTGTAAGTTGAGGTTCTTCCTTTGCAACTGTGCATTTCCCTTTTCTACCTGATTCTTCACAAATTTGTAAATTCCATTTGTAGAGAGCTCAGCCTTAGCCTGATCCTCTCAGGTTTCCTCCTGCTTTATAGCCAATATCATTATTGATTTGATAGGTGGAAGTGATTTGTTACTTACAGGAGGTCTTGTACATGCTTTGGTAAACCTCTCTTTTCATCCCCCAATCTACAAATTCCAGTCACTAGGCTTGCAGTTTGAGCCATTTACAACTCCTATTGACCTTCTAATGTTCTGTAAACATCTTTTCAATCCAATTATTCCAATTAACCCAAGGATTTCCTAGCAGAGGTCCCATTTTTGTGTACGCATAAAGCTCTAAAAGTTTTTAACCTATTTGAACCAATTCTAACACTGTAGGCACATTAGGAAAGGACCAGTTCCCCTCATCACATACAAATTATATACATGTAATCTCAGGAGTACTCACAACTTGACCAGATCCTGTTGGCTATGAAACTGTGAATTGATGCTAGGAGCGGGGCCACCTGTTCCAGGAACTCCAGCTGAAGATTTCTCCTGGGTGGCTGGCTGCTGGAGCCCAGCCTGGTGCTCCAGGGTCTCTGCACAGGCTGAGGGACCCAACTGCTGCTTTCCCAGGTGCAGGCTCAACCAGTAGCGAAGCTGAGCACGTATCCCAGAGACACACACACAGGATATACACAGGACATTGACACAGTTGGTCTCATGGACTGCCACAGACAAGGCGCTGCCCTTAACAGAACCCACATATAGGATTCACTTAAAATGTAAACACAGACAACCAAGTCCCCTTCCTCCTCTTAGTCTGGTAGGTATATCAGTTCACTAGTTGAAGCACACATGTGCACACACTACTCTCTAGATTCACAAGCACATGCACATTTGTGGATCCAAGTACTGCCATGAACCCTGCTGTGCTTTCAGTACCCCTGCCTGGATCCTGGTTCTCTTTTCTGCAACCCTCAACACTGTGGGGGTCATTAGAAGCACTGAGCCTTCTCTTCTCTAGGCTAAACAAACAGTCCCCGCTCTCTCAGCCTTTCCTCATAGGAGAGATGCTCCAGTCCCTTAATCATCTTCATGGCCCTTTGCTGGACTCTCTTCAGTATGTCCATGTCTCTCTTGTACTGAGGAGCCCAGAACTAGACACAGGACTCCAGGTGTGCCCTCACCAGTGCTGAGGGGAAGGATCATCTCCCTTGACCTGCTGGCAATACTTTGTCTAATGCAGACGTGGATAGTATTAGCCGCCTTTGCAGCAAGGGCACATTGCTGGCTCATGTTCAACTTGGTGTCCACCAGGACACCAGGTCCTTCTCTGCTGAGCTGCTTTCCAGCTGAGTAGCCCCCAACATGTACTGGTGCCTGGGGTTGTTCGACCCCAGGTGCAGGACTTAGCACTTCTCCTTGTTGAACTGCACGAGGCCTTACTCAAGTCCAGGTAGACAATAGCCAATGACCTCCTCTCATCTACCAGGCCAATCATTTCATCATAGAAGGTTATCAAGTTGGTCAAGCATGACTTCCCCTTGGTGAAGCCATGCTGACTCTTCCTGATGATTTCCTTACCCTTGACGTGCCTGGAAATAGTTTCCAGAATTAGCTGCTTCACCACCTTCCCAGGGATCAAGGTGAGGCTGATCAGCCTGCAGTTCCCTGGGTCCTCCTTCTTAACCTTCTTGAAGATAGGAGGGACACTTGCTTTCCTCCAGTCTTCGGGCACGTCTATCCATCACCATGATCATTCAAAGATTATCAAGAGTGGCCTCGTGATGACATCAGCCAGCTCCCTCGTGGGTCCATCCCATCAGGGCCCGTGGACATATGTATGTCCAGTTTGCTTAAGTATTCACTGACCTGAGCCTCTTTCACCAAGGGTATGTCTTCCTTGCTCCAGCCTTTCCCCCTGGTCTCTGGGACCTGGGATTCCTGAAGGATGGTCTTTCTAGTAAAGACTGAGGCAAAGGCGGCATTCAGTACCTCAGCCTTTTCCATGTCCTGTGTCACCAGGTCCCCCATCTCATTCAGCAGCAGGCCCACATTTTCCCTAGTCTTCCTTTTGTTGCCTAAGTACTTAGTGTAGACCTTCTTGTTGCCTTTGACATCCCTGGCCAGATTCAATTCTATTTGGGCTTTAGCTTTCCTAACCTCATCCCTGGATGGTCAGACGATGTCTCTGTATTCCTCCCAGGTTACCTGTCCTTGCTTCCACCTTCTGTATACTTCCTTTTTTGTTTTTGAGTTTGGCCAGGAGCTCCTTGTTCATCCATGGAGGCCTCCTGGAGTTTTTGCCTGACTTGGGATGGACTGCTCTTGAGCTTGGAGGAGGTAATCCTTGAATATTAACCAGCTTTCTTGGGCCCCTCTTCCCTCCAGGGCCTTATCCCAAGAGACTCTTCCAAGAAGATCTTTGAAGAGGCCAAAGTCCAGGGTTATGAGCTTGCTTTTCACCCTTCTCCCTGCCCTCAGAATCCTGAACTCCACCATCTCATGGTCACTACAGCCAAGGCTGCCTTTGACCTTCACATCCCCAACAAGCCCCTCCTTGTCAGTGAGCATGAGGTACAGCAGAGTACCTCTCCTCCTTGGCTCCTCTATCACTTGGGTCAGGAAGTTGTCATAAATGCTCTCCAGGAACCTCCTGGATTGCTTGTGCCCTGCTGTGTTGTCCCCCCAGCATATATTGGGGTGGTTGAAGTCCCCCATGAGTACCAGGGCCTGCAAACATGAGGCTGCTTCTATCTGTCTGTAGAGGGCCTCATCCACACAGTCTTCCTGGTCAGGTGGCCTGTAGCAGACACCCACTGGAATTTCACCCTTACCCACCTTCTTTTATAATCCTAACCCATAAGCTCTCGGTAAGCTCCTCGTCCATCTCTGCACGCAGAGCTCCATGCACTCCAACTGCTCTCTTACATAAGGGGCAATAAAGTAATCTGAAAAAAATAATATTATTGGTCTCAAAATGTCTGGCTGCTGATCATAAGCTTGTCTCTTAGTGGTTTCTAACCAGAACCCTCACATGTTTTTCAGTGAGAGAACTATTATTAATCAAAGATATCTCAGGAGGTGAGGCAAGCTTGACTTGAACAAAGAAACTTGCATTCAAACTACTTTATTGTTCCAGCAAGACTACTGAAGTGGGAACTCTGTAACTGAACTTTGAGGACTACCACCTCTGTTCTCAACTGGATATAGTTCATAGCATTTTCAAATTGGGATATTAGAAGGGAGGGGATTTTGCATGTTTTCTGAAACACTGATTATGGCTGGGACAGAGTTCTTTATTTGCAGTCATTTTTTCTGTTTTGGCTGGAGGCCACCCAGCTGGAAAGCCACTTGGCAGAAAAGGACCTAGGGCTTCTCGTGGGCACCAAGTTGAACATGAGTCAGCAATGTTTGAAATTGAAAGAGCTTTAAGCTAGATTTGAAGGGGCAAAGGGATAAAACCAGGCTCGCTAGAGATAAGCTATAGGGCAGCACCCCAATGTTTGAGGGACAGCATGCTAGCGAGGTCCTTCAGTCTGCTCCACGATGTGCTGAGTACACTGGAGCGCATTTGAAATGTCTTTAAACTAATGTGCGCAGCATGAGGAATAAACAAGAGGAGCTAGAAGCTTTGGCCCAGTCACAGAGCTACAACATCATTGGCATAAGCAAAATCTGGTGGGATGAGTCCTGTGACTGGTGTGCTGTGATGGACAATTATAGGCTCTTCAGGAGGGATAGGCAGAGCAGGCGAGGCAGGGGGGTGGTGCTGTATGTAAGGGAGGGATTGGATTGTATGACGCTTGCAGTTGGCGATGACATGGTTGAGAGCCTCTGGGTAAGGATTAAGGGGAAAGCAAATAAAGCGAATGTTGTTGTGGGAGTCTACTATTGACCACCCATCCAGGACGACGACACCAATGAATTATTCTATAAGGGATTAAGGGATGTCTCTAGATCAGCTTCCTTTGTCCTTATGGGTGATTTTAACTTCCCAGACGTCAGCTGGTAATATCATACAGCAGACACAAACAGGTCCAGGAAATGCCTGAAGCACGTTGAAGATAACTTCTTGGTGCAGATACTAAGGGAGCCAACTAGGAAAGATGCCCTCCTAGATTTATTGTTTGTAAACGGAGAGGGACTCGTGGGTGAAGTGGTGATTGGTGTCTGTCTTGGTCACAGTGACCATGAAGTAGTTGATTTTCAAATAGTTGGCGATAGGAGAAAAACTGCCAGCAAAACTTTGACCCTGGATATGGGGAGAGCAGACTTCGGGCTGCTGAAGGAGCTAGTTAGTAAGGTCCCCGGGAATCTGCTTTTTAAGAGCCATCTTTTAAGAGCGCAGGAGCAGGCAATTCCAAAGTGTCAGAAGTCAAGCAAGCGGGGCAGGAGGCCGGCTTGGCTGAGCAGGGATCTTCTTCCAGGTGGAAAAAGAAAGTGTATGGACATTGGAAGCAAGGACAGGCAACACGAAAGGACTACAGAGATGCTGTTTGCCACTGTAGGGAGAAAATTCGTGCGGGCAAAGCTTGATTAGAGTTCAAGCTTCACTGTGAAGGACAACAAAAAGGGCTTTTTAAAATATGTTAATAGCAAAAGGAGGATCAGAGATAACATTGGTCCATTACTTTATGAGGTCCATCACCTCACAAATAGGAACGTAGACAAAGCAGAGGCATTTAATGCCTTCTTTGCCTCTGTCTTTAACACCAATGATGGGCCCTGGGACCCCCGGAGCCCTGTGTTGGAAAACCATGAGTGGGGGGGTGATAAACTCCCAGCTGACCCTGAACTTGTTCGAGACTCGCTGCTCCAACTGGATGCGCATAAATTTATGGGGACCGATGGGATTCACCCAGGGTACTAAAAGAGCTGGCCGATGTTATCGTGGGACTTCTCTCCATTATTTTTCAACAGTCTTGGGAATCTGGAGAGGTCCCAGTTGACTGGAAGCTGACAAATGTTGTCCCAGTTTCCAAGAAGGGCAAGAAGGAAGACCATGGTAATTACAGGCCTGTCAGTCTCACTTCAGTGCCTAGTAAAATTGTGGAGAAGTTTATTCTGGGACTTACTGAAAAACACTTGAGAGACAATGCAGTCATTGGTCATAGCCAACACGGGCTCATGAGGGGAAAGTCCTGTTTAACTAACTTAATTTTCTTTTATGACAAGA